>NC_090735.1:131629784-131782284 GCF_036898095.1 Palaemon carinicauda | reverse complement strand
TGGAAAAGGATACATTATCATTTCTTAAGAAATTTTATATGTAGATATATATTGTATTCATGATTGGTCTTATAGTTGCTATTGACCCGTCTAAATTCAAATTTAAAGTTCTGAATGGAAATTTTGTATGAATTCTTTTTATATATTTCAATTTTTATGCATCTATATGATGCAGTTTAATATAGCAAAGAAGAATATAGAATTAGTATTTAAAGTTTAACCTAGTGTTTGATTGTGAAGGTATTGAATTCTTGTGAAAGTCAATCTTTTTCGGCACTATATTTGTAGTTCCAGAAGTTACATGACCTTTAGAATTACTTATACTATAGTCCATTTCTTTTAGCGAGGCAGATTTGCACCGACTTGCAGCGGTACCCTTTTAGCTCGGAAAAGTTTCCTGATCGCTGATTGGTTGGACAAGATAATTCTAACCAATCAACGATCAGGAAACTTTTCCGAGCTAAAAGGGCACCGCTGCGAGTTGGTGCAAATCTGCCTTGCTAAAAGAAATGGACTATAGTTACAGTATGTCAATTGCAGAATGACAAGCTATATCTTTGAATGATATACCAGATGCCTGCCAGACACGATAGGAAAATTAGACATATATCCAGTTCTAGAATTAAATTTGTAAGTGACTTTCAATTATGAAACACGTAATTATCAAGAATTGAAGCATTGCACGTGGAAAATCCTTTAACTGTCTAAGTCATAGCAGTTTTAATATTTTTGCTTACTGAATATTGTAGTTAGTAATTTAGGCTATATATCAAGTAAATCACTCAGGTGCTAAGTGGTAGAGGGCTATTTATAAATGGAAGATAGTATTAACACATATCAGCCAGATTTAGTGGGAAAAAATTACAACCATATCATGTATGAAACCTGACATAGAATGCTGAAGAACTATCTGTGATCCATTTAGATTATTTTAATATCCCAATACCTTAGAGTTAGTAGATTACCTATGGATACTATCAGCTACTTGAATTAATTCCTCTTTTATTATGTACAATGCATTTGATCTGCTTTCACTCATCTCACATTATTTTCATTCCAATGTGTTATTAGGTTTGTCAGTCTTTTTGTTTGTAGTTTCAATGCTTATTACAAGCGAGGTTTCAATTTTTTTCCTAAGGACTTTTAAGGGGAACATCAGAGGCGAATGTTCTTCAACAGAGCCAACTATGATTGCTTTCAACCTTTGCTGGAGAGTTAACCTCACTTTATCCAGATAAAGGGGTCTTGTTCTGCACTTGATATATTGAAAAGATTTTGGATTCCTTTAGGGCTACTTTTCTTATAAAGCTTACTTCTTTTTCTTACAAGGCAGAAGTTATTGGTCTCAATTGTAAAGATTATGGGTCATAGTATTCAAGATTAGCTTCCTGAATTAACGTAAGGTTCTTTATGGATTTTAAATTATTCAGGAGACCGTAAAACCACTGATAAAACTTTTTTTTTTTTTGGTCATAGAAAGTGTTACAGCTTTTAAGACGAGCTCATAGTTCAGGCCTCTCTATCTTTGTTTCTGGGGATGGCTTTTCCTCTGACCTTAGTGACTTTGAGTAAAGTCATTGAAGTGCACACTCTCCAACAATGTGATACAGTACATATCAAAGATTAGATATGGTCGGTAAAAGGTCTTGTCTTTGCGGAAAACTTTGTCGCACAGAAGTGTCGAGTTCCTGTTCTTAGTGCTAGGTATGCTGCTTTTTCTAACAATCTTGCCTACTCCAATATACAGCTCAATACTACATACTATTATGAAACTTATTTTAGCTGTGACAGATTGTGGAATGGTCTTCCTACTCGGCAGCTGAATCTTTGGAACTTCAGAAGGTCAAACTTGTTGCAAATGCTTTCAAGTTGAACAGGTTGACAGAAGTTTCGTCTCATGGTTTATATATAAGTGTCTATTTTAACATTGTTACTGATCTTTAGATACTTTATATTTTGAATTATTATTATTTCTCATGTGTAGTTTATGTGTTGGTTTTATTGTGTTTTTGTTTCCTTTCCACACTGAGCTACTTGTCCTATTGGAGACCTTGGATTGTAACATCCTTCTTTTCTAATTAGTGATGATAACAAAAATGATAAACATTATCAAATGACTTTAACCTTTGCCCTTCTGTCACTCTCACACCATGTCAGTATGAGAACCATTTTTCTGTATCTTTGAAGAGCCAAGGGGTTTAAGGAAGGTACTTCAAAACTTGCATAAGAAGAAGCAAGTAAACATAAATATCTCATTTTGCTTTAGATATTTTCAAGTACATAGGGAAATTCTTAATGGCAAAATAGCACAAGTTTGATAAGATTAGAGTGCTTACAAATTTGTTTATTTATCTAGATACCCATACAGCTCCCTTTGCATGCTTTTTGAAGTCCCAAACAAAGTTCACTTGCTTTTTTCTGTCAAGTGTACAGGTTATAAGTAGGGTGACCATTTATTTGAACAGCCAAAGGGGGACAGAAGTATATAACTCATGTGCATTTGCACTCATATTGAGTCATCTTGGTATAAATGCTTAATTCAAGTTTAATAAATAGATATTCTCAAAAACAGGCTCTGATAAAAGGTCTTCTACTGTGCTTTTATTCAGACATTACTACTGATATTTTAAATAAAAATTGTTATATATTCTATTAGGTAAAATTGTAAAGATTGTCACACAAAGAGAGGAAAAAAAATACATAATTCTTTAGTACATTATTAGATATATTCTATCTTAACTAAGTATATTCAATAACAAACTATGATAATTTAGAACGGCTATCAATTACAGTGTTTTTATTAAAAAATTATTGCTTACATTTTAAACAGAAAATTATTCTTCAATTCTTAAGGAAATTTGTACACTTTACATAAAAAGAGGAAACAAAATCTTATATCATTCCTTGATGAATTTTTGACTTGATTTGAGTTTCTTTAGGAGCGATGGGCGAGTTTCCAAATATTCATTAAATTCACTGAAATTCAAGTCGAAGTTACATTTCACTATAAGTGCAGACTTCAAAGTAGATACTTGTAACTGGTGTCCAGATGTTGTTCATCAGGAAGAACACTCTCTGTAGGAGTATTGGAACCAGGTAGACCAAGACAAAATTCAATAACTTTTGTTATGTTTCTGAAAGGAATGATTTATTATCAAAGTAGCAGAAAATATCTACCCATTTTCTATCCACCTCGACATCACTTACTTTCCACTGTTGCATCTTTTCATCGGTCAAGAAATTTTCCACCCATGTAATTTCGTCAAAAGTTAATTATCATCTATTTCTAAATCAGGTCTTATCCCTTGAATAAATTTCACTGCTTCCTGAACCTGAGACCAACATATTGAATTACTCTGAAAAAGGACCCAATCAAAATTTTTCAGTTCATCAAATGGCTTAGTCCACTGATCAAATTATTCCACTGTTGTTTCATAAAAGGATTCTACTGTAGTTTTAAAATTTTCAACATTATTCCCGCTCCTCTACAAATATCGGAGCATCTTAGTGATTACAATTGGGAAGAACAGTTCTCTTCTTCGTTCTGTTAGTTTCATTTTCAAGTCTTTCAAGATGCAAGAAACTTCCATCATAGAAACTTTTTGGGACTCTATTTTCAATGTGTATTCATGGAAAATTGTACTCTGACCGTGCATGAAATAAAGCCAAATCTCTGAAAATGGATCATCAAAAAGATGCAACTTAGTTCCCTTCTTCTTTCGTTTGTATAACGAAAACGGAGCTTAAGCTATACTGCTACACTGTATAAGGCAGCAAAGTGAACGCTAGAAATTTGGTAAAAAATAAAAGTCATCAATTCATATAACTAAATACATTGGGGGACAAATGTGGGACATATGGCTGGAAGGGGGACATTCAGGCGTCCCCCTTAGAGAGTGATTTTTAGGGGAACAAGGAGTCAAAATGGGGGACTGTCCCCCTTAAAGGGGGACGTATGGTCACCCTAGTTATAAGTGTTATATTGACTGAGTCCAGTTATAGCAGTAGGCCAGATGGTCCCTACATTGTAAGAGGTTTTTTTTTCTGTATAATGTTAATTTTGATCTACTTAATCATTCTTTTTTCTGTAAAGTCTTCATGTGCATCACCTTAAGCACCATTTCTCATTCATAATTACATTTTCTATTATATTGACAGCCAGGAGTCCATTCTCTCTTGAGGCTTATGGATAATTTCAATTCTAGTTCCAATAACAGTCCATTATCACCGGGTGAATGCAGAATGAATAATTCTCATAGGTGGTGTCTTTATTCCTGCCATCTGTTATGGCTCACCAGGCCAGTCCTGTACTTGCATGTATTGCTACATGCTTGGTGCTTTAGAGGCATATTCAGAGCTGTGGTGACATCTTTTCTGGCATGTTTTTGCTGCTTTTTTTAAAAGGGAGATATGCTTCACAGCCCTACTCTAGGGTAGTGACTCCGCCATTGATTTACAGCCTCCAGATCATACTGTTATGAGCAATAGTTTCCAGGTAGCTTGGTGCTATTTTGCATTCCTCAAGGTTGACCTGACATAGTCTTCATGTATCTTATGAGGATAAGGAATCATGTTCTTGCCCTGCAAAAGGATTATCATAAGACTTAGGGCTCACCTAAGTGATAAAAGTGTTAATTGTTTGTTTTCTACGTTCGAATTTCAAATCAAAATATTTTGTAACAGCTAGAAGTAAAATTTATTATTTTCCTACTTTTGCTATTTTATCAAAAGAGTGATATATGAATACAGTATATAGTTTTCTTGTTATTTTTTCTTCCATATAACTACCATAGAAGCAGGTTTCATGCAAGTTTACGCTTTTCGGAATCATTCGAAGACAAACAGACATTTTGATTTAAGACTCGTTATTTGTGAGGACATCACTAATTTTTTTCTCGCCACGTTTATATTACAAAAGCATGTGATCTTATACAGTGATTACAGTCCTTTTTATTTACGAATTTGCTTAATTGTGATGAACATTTTCTATCACCAGGTTTCTACTAAATTTCAAAAGCATGTGATCTATAAGATATTTTCATACAAAGCCTGGGATCGTATAAGATATTTTCATACATTTATTTTCATACGAATTGTAAAAAGATGTGCTACTTTCTTAAGTTATTTTAGGAGAAACTGTATAAAATTATGTGCTTTGTCTTAATTTTTTTCTGTTTAATTGCATTGAACGCTTTTTCTTTTGCATTATATATTGTGGCTATGTCTTTGCCAATGCTTTAAGAATAATCAAATAATCATATACTATGAGTGTTGCAATATTTAATTTGTTAAATACAAATTTTATTTTTCATATTATCCAGGGATTTCTCGGGATTGTCCCGTGATCCCTGGGAAACACTAACCTTTTCTCGAAATCCTGGGATTGGCAAAAGTCTCAAATGACAATTCCTAGTATGCTGTAAATGTTTTGTCTATGTTCTCTCGTTGGCTTTCGCTTGATACGTCGACACTATTTTTACATCTGCCAATTGTGTTGAAGCATAATAAAGGTGTTATTTAGGTTTTAAAGGTTTAAAGGCCGCTCATGAATGGCAGAGGCAAGGGACAGTTCCATTGCCCTATCAAGCAGGGCAATGCCCTAGAGACTGACCATACATACGATCAGCGCCCAAGCCCCCTCTCCATCCAAGCTAGGATCAAGGAGGGCCAGGCAATGGCTGCTGATGACTCGGCAGATAGACCTATAGGCTCCCCCAAACCCACCTGTCCTTAGCTTACATGGATGGTGAGGTTGCAGCGACTAAAGAAACTATTGAGTTTGAGCGAGACTCGAACCCCAGTCTGGGGTTCACCAGTTAGGGACTTTACCACATTGGCAACCACAACCCTATTATTGATTATAAAAGATGATTTCTCCTGGATGTGTTAGTAACTGCTTTGTAGATTGTTCAAGGTAGCTATTTCTAAGTGATCATTATCCTTATTCACTTGGTGTCTGACGCAATGCTATGGGCAATATTATGTTTTAGTTGATTTTAAGGAATTCAAAGAACTTACTGTTCTTCCTATGAAAAAGTATGTTTATTTGTTACCTGACCAGATTAAGAGTTTCAAACTTATAAGAAAACTAACATATATTTTAGAGGAAAATCCAGAAAAGACTAGACAAGTTGATTACTGTAGGGATAATGACGCCACTCCAGCCATTAACGAGCCTTATGGCTTTGATAGTAATAAGCTTCATAAGCTCTTTTCTTCTTTACCTGGATTTTTCCAAAGACTAAGTGTTTGGGCAAAAGCAAAGATTGTAACCTAAAGTCTCTAGTTTCAAACTGCAGCCTATCTCCATGTTTTCCATAGTGATTCAAGTGCACCAGTCAGTAAGGTTTCTGATGGTGCACAGAGCAATCGCCTCACTAAGGTCTCTCACTCTTGAATTACTTCAGGGTCTTCTTCTCTGAAAACCCTCACCTATCTGTATTCAGGTCTGCTCATTTTGATCACAAAATTCTGAACTAGAAGACCAAATTGGTAGTCTAGATCGTAATGTCCCTCCACTTGTTGCAGGAAGTGCATGCGAACAGAATAGACCTGTATTCAATGTATCTTTTAAGTTTCAACACAGGCTGATCAGTTGCATAATGTTTTAGATGACAGTGCACATCTGTCTCATGTAGGCTTGAGTACTACCACATCTCAAGTTTTCTCTAACAGTGTGAATGTAGGTTCTAGTACCTTAACCACCAAAATGATTCCCTTGCATAGCGCATGCACAAAGGTTCCCATTCTAAGTAAACTAAATGGAAGACCTGTAGTTAACTTTTTAAAGAATTCATAGGCCAGGAAGAGGAAGGTGTAGAGGATACAGAGGAGAAGGCTGTCATGAGGTATCTCCTTTTCAGTTGTTTAGGAAACTCATTTCTGAAAGGCATCCAAATAAGTTACATAAGGTAAATTCAAATTTTTCCTTAGTCTTCTAAGTTGTCAGAAGCAGCCACCTCCAAGATTTTTAACACCCCTCAGTTTTTCCAGATTTTTTTGCAAATTTATTTCAAGTGCAGAAGAAAATTGCCAATTCTGGTTCTTGTTTAGTGTTAAGCTTTTTCTCCCACGAAAACTCTGAAATCTATAAAAAAAAAATTCAATTGCTTAACCTTGCAACTTATTCAGATCTAATTACTTACCCTGAACTCTTCGTTTATTTTAATAAAATGGGATCTTTAGATGTAGGTTTGTGAGCTGGTTTACTAAAGAAATTATGGTTTCTGGTAATAAAGCAGTGAGTTGTCATGAATTACTCTATTTTTGCAGTCTATAGTAGTGATTATTTCAAGTTTTATTGAAGAGAAATTTGCAGGCATGTGGATCTTAATCCTTTATTTGATTATCAGACTTGTTGAGATAAACTATTTCAGAGGGGTTTATAAGGCTGCAGCAATCTTTGTGTGTTTTGGGATTAGGTGTTGAAAACTAGTGTGTTCCTCTATGGTTGGAACAATGTTTGTTTGCAGAAATATTTCTTAATTTCTTCTCCTATTTTGGGTCTTGTAATATATGTAAATAGAATTGGTAAGGTGACTAAACAACTGAATGCTGAGACACAAAGTAATGCTTTGAGGTCCCCTTCTAGAAAATCCAAGTTTTTTTCTCAATAAACCATGTCTCTAGTATTTTGTCTTCAAAGGACTAATTTTGTAACTTGTATACATTGCCAAAATGCCAACAGGACTTGTAGACCATATAGGAGAAGGCTATGATGCTTACCCAACAGTTTCCTGTTGGAGGATGACTTTCCTTCAGTAGTCAAATTTGGAAAAGCCTTCATCCCATACTATTGGTGCTGTCTGTGGTTAGAGAGTGGCATCCAAAACTTGGAGTGCTGTCCTTAGTCGGAGAAAGTTTATCAAATTCTTCTGTCTTCTTTTTCTCTCTTGTCCAAGGAACCAATACTATTTCCAGTGTTATAATGTTTCCTGTTTCCACAGTTATTGAGTGAAAACTTTGATCTAGATAAATATTGTTGTTACTATTGATATCAATGTGATTACCCAAATCACTTAAACATATTTCTAGACTTTCATTGGGTTTGGCCAAAGATTTTTTTTTGTGAATGACAGTTGAAGAGTAGAGCTAGGGAAGATTAAAACATTTGGACATTCAGGCAGGAAAAGATAAAAGAGAAAGGATGAATAGTGGAAGCTAGTTAAGTCTACTGAGACCCTTTAATCTGCCTACATCATGTCTCTTAGGGCATACTGATTAATCTTGAAAATAGGCAAAATCTTTTCATTGGAGGTAAAAAGTATATATTTGTGATCCTTTTTAATGGTATTGTACTGTCTTGAGACTGTTCAAGCTTTCCTTTGAAATGGAAAGTCTAGAATAGGTTGCTTTGAAACTAGTTAAAAGTTTTATGTCCATCCTCCCTTTGCTGATTCATCAGGTTACTTTCATCTGTTTGAGTTAGCTGAATAAATTTCCATAAAAAGGTAACGTTCAGTCTCAGGAAATATTGTATGGTTGGATATTTTTTTTCCCCTTTATTACAGCCAAATATTGTAGAGACTGCTTTTAGGTTTCATTTTCAGATGAATAGGTTTAACAAAATTGCTCTATGTTGTATACCAGAATTTGGATATGTATATAAAGAAGTTCACTGAATTGAGGGGGTTCAGGGTTTAGTCCTAGCACACTTACCCACTTGACAGAAGCTGCCATAGTTACTAATTGGGAAGGATTTGTTTTCTCTGAAATTTGTTAGATATTATGGCGTAAAATATGGCATTATGTAGAGTGTAAGATCCTCATTTGATTATCATATCACCAGATCTTTGAGATGCATCTAATGATTCATCTTCTATGTATCTTTTCTCATTAAGTTTGCATGTAACAAATCATAAATAGAAGGCAGCAGCTTGCTCAAGTTTCAAATCTACAACAATTGTTCCCTTTGTTTACTTTTTAATTCCCTGTGATCTACAATTGGGTGGTTAGCATCATCTTTTTGATGTTTGATCTTTTAGTGTTTTCTTGTTGACCCCTTACTAAATGTAAAGTACAGTATGGTCATAGGTCTGAGGTGTTAACTTTCTACCTCAAATGTTTCGGCAAAATATTTACACAGAAAAGTCGGTTTACAGGAGAAATAAAAACTGAGTATTCTGTGATTTCATCCTTTTCATTTTTCAAGAATTCATTTGTCTTAACTATTTAGTATTTAGGAGATTGTGTTTTGTTGTTAATGCCAAAAATATTACTTTTAAGGGAGCAGATACAAATAACTATTAATTGTTGATGTTATCCAATGCTTTGATAAAATATTTAACAGTATATAGTGTATTATTTAATTATTGTACATTATTGTTGGATTGTATATACACTATCAGTATTCTGATAATGTATTTCATATTAATACACATATATCTTACTGACACTTGTTTCATTGTCTGATGTAATTAACAATAATCCTTTTTTGTAGGGAATGAAAAGATATAGTTGGATTTTAGATTAACATGATAGTAGAAGTTCCATCTTACAATTATAAGAAGTGATTCTAAGTGAATCATGTTAGTTTTTAATTTATGATCTTCACAAGATTTATATAGTCTGTTATGTTTTGTACTTTGCATAAAGTATTTGAGAAAACTAGCACAGGAAATGTACAAGGGCTTTTAGGTGAAAATCTAACATTCTTCTATAATTAATATTGTAATCTATTCTTGGTTTCTTTCATACTATCTGAGAGAGTTCTGTTTTGAAGGTACTGTAGATGGTTTGGCTATGTGATAAAAGGAATTTACATACGGAGAAAAATTCTAGTGGTAAAATAATTTAATCCTGAAAGAAATAGTAAAATTATTTATATGCAAATTATATTGTATAGTACTTTATATGCTGTGCAATACTAATAATGTTCTGATGAATTTTCGTAATGATCTTGTCTGCCAATGTAATATCATTCGATTTTTTAAATGAAGCTCTTCACATCACATAATGATAAAGTGGTATCATCAGATATGACCAAATCGATTTTCAATCAATTTATGTGTATATTACTTAAAAGTTCATTTATGTCATTCAATATTTTACACTTCTAGTGCAGAGATAGTAACAACCTAGATTTTGCTGGCTGTCCTAGAAGTGCCAATGATTTGCATTACTGATACATTTTACATTTTGGTAAAGAAAGGCATAATAAAGTGTTGTGGACCCCATTGTGGGAGGACATGTCACTTCATGGAAGATTAACTTTCATCTGAAGCCAGTGTCAATTACACTTTTTACTCCTGTGAGATATTGGGAAATAAATTAGCATCTTCACCCCATATCCAATAATGATGATGCAAAAAAAAATAATAAAATATGATTCAGGGTCCAGATTTTCACTATTTTTTGCAGATGAGAATAAATCTTTGGTAGTTGATTTGTTTAAAGAGAAAATTGTGTTATTTTAGCAATTATTGAGAGAAAGGTGAAAGGGAACTATAGTGTACATGAATGGGAAGTGCAAAGAGGCATTATGTCAAAGGTAGCTGATCAGTGTCAGTGACTTTAGATGTCAGGATGTCAGAAAATCATAAATCAATCAATCAATCAAAGGTAGCTGAAAGATGTGTAATTAAGGAATGGTTAACCCATGTAGTATCAGGAAATGATTGGTAACGAATGACAGTATTAGTTAATGTATGTGTAATGGTAGGACTGTGTCTGGCATGGATAAGTTGTGAGAATGAACGTGTATGATCTAAGAATAGAAAAGATTAAGTGAATGACCTAGGAAAAGAAAAGGAGAGTAAAAGGTAAATTTTTGTAGTGTTTCAATCTGTGCCTGGGTGAATAAAGAGCATATGAAAAGATTGTTGCTGTAGAAGATTTGAAAGAGTAAGTTGGTGTTTGTTTTGTTGGTAGGGATGATATTCCTGGAAAGAGGCTTCTAAGGAAAATATTGGGAAAAGAGAAAATTAAAAGTAAGTTGATTGATTTATGGGTGAGAAGAGAAATGTTGGAGGTATATATCACTGTTATGTGTTGAATTAAGAGTTAAATTTTCAATATTTAACTTAGCCGGTTATTATATAGCTGCAACTCTGTTGCCCGACAGACAACTCTACGGTAAAAACTCGCCAGCGATCGCTACACAGGTTGCGGGTGTGCCCAACAGCGCCATCTGTCGTACAGATACCTAGTACTCAATGTAAACAAAGACTCAATTTTCTCTCTGTCGAGCTATCGACAAGAAGTACTTACTCGCTGTTGCTAAACTGGAGTTTTTTTCACAACTAATTGGTGAAGTACTTTATTCTAGTTTTGAGCTTTCGCTATGCAGGTGTTTTATCTTCATCTTAAATTTTGAACTCGTTTTGGATAGATTTAATTATGGTGACAAAGAGAGTATGGACTTTCTTTCACTTTTAAATGGCCGACCCTTCCCTTAGACGGAAGTGTGTTTAGGCTTTTAGTAATTATATCACGTTATAGATTTTCCTCTATATATTTTATATCTCTCCGCCTTTATTAGGCCTCTTCGATTAACTTTCCATTTATTATAAACATATAAAAATAATTTTAATGTTTTGTTTATATAGAACTTTCCTGAGAGTAGGCGGTCCTAACTTGGAAACCGAAGTTAATCAACGTTGAGCCCTTTACATCGTAATTAGCTTTTAAAGAGCTAAGGATTTAAAACTTTTTAAATGTAATATTTTATGAAAGAATTTCTTTGATAGTCTTCGTACTGTTTTCAAAGATGAACTAACGTTTAGTTTATTTATGCTACGCAGTTGTTGACGTTCAGGACGTTCAACATGCGCTCTATCGTTACGATAGAGAGAGAGTGTATCACGGTTTCACTTTGCAGTAAGAGTAAATCGATTCTGACATTTTGTTCATTCTTTCTTAGCTTAAATGTTTTAAATTCTATTTTAAAAGGAACTTTTTATTTGAAAAACCTTTCAGTTTTTTCCTTTAGTCAAATACAGTGATACCTCGGTACTCGACCATAATCCGTTCGAGATCCGTGTTCGACCTCCGATTTGTTCGAGTACCGAATTTTTTTTCCCCATAAGAAATAATGGTATATATTCTATTCCGTTCCCAAGCACTCGAACAGGCCCAAAATATTAATAAAACGTGTACCTAAACAACAATAATTATCTAAATGTGTATGAAATTGGTCAGAAAATCCTATAAAACAATTTTAAACCATTTACTGTACTAAAATAAAACAATTTTAAACCATTTTCTGTACTGTAGTGAACATACCTTTGAGCAGCGGTTCGATGGCATACAGGGATGGATGTGGAGAGGATGGAAGGGGGAGGTTACTGCTTGGAAGGAGAGTCCCCTTCCATGATGTGGCGGGGTAGTTCTCCTTCAGGAGTTGTTTCTCTCTCCAATGAAAGGGTGGGCAGATCTATTTCAGGGGTTTCTTCTCTTCTTTGTCTCTTCTTTGGAGGAGAAACAGGCTTTGATGTAGCAGCTTTCTTTTCTTTTGTGAAAAACTGGTCTATTGTTAATTGTTTCTTCCTCCTCTGCAGTATTCTTCGAAAATGATACATGACACTATCATTAAACATATGCACTGCCCGGTTTGCTACTGCAATTTCTGGGTGGTATTTTTCAGCAAAAGCCTGCACATCTGCCCACTTGGAACAAATTTCATTGATGAGAGAACTTGGAACATCCTCCCTTACCTCATCCTCTTCTGAAGATTCCTGCTCCACAATCAGATCCTGCTGCTGTTGTTGTTGCAGGTGCAACAATTCCTCCACAGTCAACTCGGTAGAATGGCTTTCTACAAGCTCATCAATATCATCCTTGTCGACCTCAAGCCCCAAACTCCTGCCCATGACAACAATTTCCTCAACGACATCAGTGTCATCAGAAATTACAGGGGTAGCAGTGCTTGGACCCGCCTCTGGTTGGAAACCTTCAAACTCCCTCTCTGTGACACATGATGGCCACAGCTTGCGCCAGGCAGAGTTCAATGTCCTATAGGTCACACCTCGCCAAGCTTGGTCAATCATGTTAACAGAGTTGAGGATGCTGAAGTGTTCCTTCCAGAATTCCTTTAGGGTCAACTTCGTGTCACTGGTCACTTCAAAACACTTTCTGAAAAGGGCCTTGGTATAGAGTTTTTTGAAGTTTGAAATGACCTGTTGGTCCATGGGCTGGAGTATGGGAGTAGTATTGGGGGGCAAGAATTTGATTTTGATAAAGCTGTATTCTTCTTTCAAGTCATCCTCGAGACCTGGAGGATGTGCAGGAGCATTGTCCATAACCAGAAGACATTTCATTGGCAAGCTCTTTTCAATGAGGTAAGCCTTAACCTGGGGGGCAAACACTTCGTTTATCCACTCAGTAAAGAATTGTCTTGTGACCCAAGATTTAGTGTTCGAGCGCCACATAACTGGTAGTGCACTTTTACAAATATTATTTCGTTTGAACACCCGGGGGTTGTCCGAGTGGTACACTAACAAGGGTTTGATCTTGCAATCGCCACTTGCATTTGCACACAGCAACAATGTTAGCCTATCTTTCATTGGCTTGTGACCTGGCATCTTCGTCTCGTCCTTGGTAATGTACGTATTGGCTGGCATTTTCTTCCAAAATAACCCAGTCTCATCACAATTAAAGACTTGTTGTGCGATCAAATTTTGTTCATTTATGTACCGATCGAATTCCCCCACGTATTTATCGGCTGCAATTTGATCCGAACTAGCTGCCTCCCCATGCCTAGTAACACGATGAATACCTGTTCTATTACGAAACTTTTCAAACCAACCCCTGCTCGCTTTAAATGTAAATGAATCACTTTCACTGGTACTCGGACTTTTCTTCACTAATTCTTCATAGATATGCAACGCTTTTTCACAAATGAACGCTTCACTAACACTTTCCCCGGCCAACTGTTTTTCTTTAATAAATATTAAAAGCAACTTTTCCATCTCCTCAATCACTTGTGGCCTTTGCTTAGTTACCGCCGTAACTCCCGTTGCAACATTCGCCTTCTTAATCATTTCTTTATGCTTTAAAAACGTAGAAATGGTCGACTTCGCCATTCCGTATTCTACCGCTAAATCGGACACTCGTACACCATTCTCATATTTCGCTATAATTTCCTTCTTCAACTCGATCGTTGTTCGCACTGTTTTCCTCTTCTCCTTCCCCTTAACACTCATTACTTTCTTGGGACTCATTATGAAAGCTAAAAAAGCAATTAAAAGCACTGAAAATCACTAAATCACAACGAATGCTGATCGCGCGTTGTCTGAGTGACGCTCTCGAGAGAACTGATGCTTCCCGAACAAGCGAGAGTGGCCGAGATGGCGCGATCATCACAAAGCCCATGCGGTCGTCACGTGTTCGGCTGGTCGAGTACCGAATTTTTGGTCGAGCACCGCAGCAAAAATTTCTCGAAAATTTTGGTCGAACTCCGAATTGTTCGAGTATAGAGTCGTTCGACTACCGAGGTATCACTGTAACATGTTTTTTTGACGAAATATAATTGGGCTCTTCTCTTAGGTGCGAAATCAAGAGAGAAAGAGAGAGAGAGATAGAGACGGAGGGAGAGAGAGGAGAGAAAACGTTCCGTTCAAGCGGGTAACGTTGTTCTTGAGTTACTCTCGTCCCTAGTCGCTGTACGGGGAGGAAGGATAAAACGTTTTAGTTTTTTATTCTCGTCCCCAGGCTATGTGCGGTGAGAGATTGTAAACGTAGTTATATGAACTAGTGTTTAGTCTCTTTCCCAGCCACTGATTTTTTTATCTTAAAATATGTTTTCTGTTTTTTGCTGGTATTAATGAGCTTGCATTATACGACTGATTTCGCAATTACTACCTTTTAATGAAGGGTAGAATTGTGTGTTTCAGGTAGAAATCAGTAAAAGTTTCGATTTCAGTGAAATAAGTGCAAAACAGAAAATCGAAGTGATAAAGTGATATGCGCAAAGTGTTACAGTGTTGCGTCCGAGGGTTCGTCTGTTCGTGCCTGTCGTTCACCTAGTCCGGGACCTCTTACATGCTCCCAAGCCCAGGGGAGAAGTAATGTCAAACGACTTATGGGTTCGAGAGGCCTTGACCAACGAACAGACGTTTTCCCTCTATGGTATCGGGTGTATCTTACCAAGATCTCCCCTACCATAAGACGAGAGAGACGTTGTTTCTCCTCGTCATCCGAAGGCTTTTTGCATAAGAAACCTGTCACAAGGTTTCGAAGCCCTTAAGCGAAAGTCAGTCCTTTCAGGACAGGTCCAGCGTCCTGGTTACAACCATTAGGACAGCTCTGACCCTATGCAGTCATCGGATAACTGCTCGCCGCCTAACAAAAGCGTAACACAGACTCCGAGAGTCTTTTTTTTTTGTAGGCAAAGTGTTGCGGTTACAGACGTTACCCTCGTCTCTTACCACAACCATTTCCGTTGATCTTTAATGGGTTGTATGGCAAGACATGCAGTATATGCTTGCCTCCCTTATGGAAGACTATTCTGCCGATTAGTCCGTTGAGTCTAGCCGTTTATCTCATCGATATCCTGGCTTTCAGCCAACCTAACGTTCCTTTGTGCTTACTATTGACGTTGGCGTAGCTTAGTCACGTCAGTCAGGTTGTTTAGAACCACACTCGATGCGGTCTCGTGTGGTTTTTCAGCCGCATTTGGACGTTAGGCCACTTGCTGATGCTCCTGTTGACGTTCAAGACGTTCCCTAACATTCGGAGTTGACTTGTTTTGACGCTGTGCGTCAACCTCCGCATTCTAGAGTTGTTTTGACTGCTCAGTCTAGGCAGTCAAAGCAGTCTCGAGTGGACGCTGTGCGTCCTCACGCACCTGTTGTGGTTGACAGTTCACAGACTGTCAAGCAGTTACATGACGTTGCGTTCTGGTCCGCTACTAATGCACCAGTGAGTGTGGACTCTGCTTGTAAAGCATTGCCACCACGGTAGGTCTCTCCCTTGCTTGAGACTCAGCTTTTATCGGACAAGGTTCCTGTAGATGAGGAAGTTGCTGTTCCCCCTACTACTGATATTCCCTTGAGGACTCTGTCAGATGGAGAGGAGCCTAAAGCTGCTTAGCCTCCTATGGACTTTAATTAAATCATGATGATTTTTTTAAGGATCTTTGTCCGGATCTTTTTGTAACTGATGCTCCTCGTTCGCCTAAACGTCAGAGCTTTCACTAGGCCTAGCTACTTCGAAGCCGTTGTTTTTAAGCTAGTGCTCTCTCGCTCTCCTAGAGAGCTTTACGTTGGCTAGGCGACTGGTTTTTCACCAGGAGGAGTTTGGGGGATACAGCCTTTGCTTTCCCTTCTTTTAAACTGGTTTATAGAGCGAGAGTCTGATATGACACGAGAGAAGTTCTCGGCTTGGGAGTTCATGCCTCTGCCCAGATAGACTTCTCAATTCTCGTAGACTCTCCCTGGCGCCTGGCCAGGAGACGCTCCAAGTTGTTTACAGGTCAACTTCACAGCTGTTTTCGAGCCTTTGAAGTTTTGCTGTACAATTATGTCACGCATAACAAGGCTTTCAGGGATGGTAAACGGTACCGCTTCAGTCGCTAACCCCGTCTGTTGCCACACCTGCTCCCGTAGACCCTAAATGGGCTTTGCTGCAAGACATGCAGTCCAAGCTTGCGTCCTTGATAGAGGACTTTAATGCAGAGAAGGTTGCTACCGAACCTTCTGGCCAACAACCTTCCTACCGGTCGGTTGTGCGCCCTGTTGACGCTGAGGTAACCTACTCGCGTCTACCAGTTGAGGTGGTTCCTCCACCGATGCGACCCAGTGTGGGTTGCCAGCCGCACGTTGACGTTAAGCGACGCTCGGAGGTGGTTGTTGACGTTCAGGACGTTCAACAACCAGCAGAGGTGACTTGTTTTGACGCAGTGCGTCAACCTCAGCAACCCGGTAGGGTGTTGACTGCACAACCCAGACGGTCTAGACAGTCTCGGGTTGACGCTGTGCTTCCTCGCGCACCCATGGTTGTTGACAGTTCACAGACTTTGCAGCAGTTCCATGATATTGCGTCCGGCTCCGTCACGCATCCACCAGTGCGACCAGACTCAGCGAGCCAGACGTTACCCACTCCGTTGCCGTTTCCTCATCAGTTTTCGGATGAGGAACCCTCTGATGAGGACGTTGCTGAACAACAAGACGATCAGCCCCCAGAATAGATCAAGCCCTGCTATCCATCCAGAAGATGCTGAAGAAGGAACGCTGCTCAGTCAAGCTGTGGATGAGTCTGGTAGGGACGCTGTCATCCGTGGAACAATTTGTGTCACTAGGAAGACTACACCTCCGTCCTCTTCAATACCATTTAGCTTTTCACTGGAAAAAGGACAAGACGCTAGAAGCGGTCTCGATCCCGGTTTCCGAAAAGATAAAGTCTTGTCTGACTTGGTGGAAGGACAATATCAACCTAAGAGAGGGTCTTCCCCTGGCTGTTCAGACTCCCAACCACGTTCTCTTCTCGGACGCATCGGACGTGGGCTGGGGCGCGACACTAGACGGTCGGGAATGCTCAGGACTGTGGAACTCGAGTCAGAGGAGCATGCATATCAACTGCAAGGAGCTGTTGGCAGTACATCTGGCCTTGAAAAGCTTCAAGTCTCTCCTTCGAGGCAAAGTGGTGGAAGTTAACTCGGACATCACCACGGCCTTGGCGTACATCTCCAAACAAGGAGGTACCCACTCACTGACGTTGTACGAGATCACAAGGGACCTGCTCATCTGGTCAAAAGGTCAAGACATCTCCCTAGTAACGAGGTTCATCCAAGGCGACTTGAACGTCATAGCAGATTGTCTCAGTCGGAAAGGGCAAGTAATTCCAACCGAATGGACCCTCCACAAGGATGTGTGCAAGAGACTTTGGGCCACTTGGGGTAAAACCATCCATAGATCTCTTTGCAACCTCGCTGACCAAGAGGCTTCCAATCTATTGCTCTCCAGTCCCGGACCCAGCAGCAATACATATAGATGCTTTCCTCCTAGATTGGTCACATCTGGATCTCTACGCATTCCCACCGTTCAAGATTGTCAACAAGGTACTGCAGAAGTTCGCCTCTCACGAAGGGACAAGGTTGACGTTAGTTGCTTCCCTCTGGCCCGCGAGAGAATGGTTCACCGAGATACTTCGATGGCTAGTAGACGTTCCCAGTAGTCTTCCTCTAAGGGTAGACCTTCTACGTCAGCCACACGTAAAGAAGGTACTCCAAAGCCTCCACGCTCTTCGTCTGACTGCCTTCAGACTATCGAAAGACTCTCGAGAGCTAGAGGCTTTTCGAAGGAAGCAGCCAGTGCGATTGCTAGAGCAAGGAGAGCTTCTTCCATTAGAGTCTACCAATCGAAGTGGGAAGTCTTCCGAGACTGGTGCAAGTCAGTTTCTGTATCCTCGACCAGTACCTCTGTAGCTCAAATAGCTGTTTTTCTCTTATACCTGAGAAAAGGACGATCCCTTTCAGCTCCCACTATCAAGGGCTACAGAAGCATGTTGGCATCGGTCTTCCGGCATAGAGGCTTAGATCTTTCCAAACATAAAGATCTGCAAGACCTCCTTAAGTCTTTTGAGACCACCAAGGAGCGTCGTTTGGCTACCCCTGGATGGAATTTAGACGTGGTACTAAGATTCTTCATATCAGACAGGTTGGAGCCGTTACAATCAGCCTCCCTGAAAGATCTCACTCTTAAGACTCTTTTCCTGGTATGCTTAGCCTCGGCTAAAAGAGTCAGTGAGATTCATGCCTTCAGCAAGAACATAGGATTTTCGTCAGAAAAAGCCACTTGTTCGCTACAACTTGGTTTTCTAGCCAAAAATGAGCTGCCTTCTCGGCCTTGGCCTAAATCTTTCGATATCCCCAGCTTATCGGAGATCGTAGGCAATGAACTAGAAAGAGTCTTATGCCCTGTTGGAGCTCTTAAGTTCTATTTAAAGCGTACTAAACCTTTACAAGGCCAATCTGAAGCTTTATGGTGTTCAGTTAAGAAACCATCCTTGCCTTTGTCAAAGAATGCTTGTTCAGACTTTATCAGATTGTTAATACGAGAAGCTCATTCACATTTGAGTGAGGAAGAC
Organism: Palaemon carinicauda; assembly: GCF_036898095.1. NCBI lineage: Eukaryota > Metazoa > Arthropoda > Malacostraca > Decapoda > Palaemonidae > Palaemon > Palaemon carinicauda. The sequence goes on along the minus strand of NC_090735.1, from coordinate 131,763,261 downwards.
CGAACTTTGCTTAAGGTGAAGACGCACGAAGTTAGAGCTGTAACAACTTCCGTGGCCTTTAAGCAAAATATATCTCTGCAAAGTATAATGGACGCAACCTATTGGAGAAGCAAGTCAGTGTTCGCGTCATTTTACTTGAAAGATGTCCAGTCTCTTTACAAGAACTGCTACACACTGGGACCATTCGTAGCAGCGAGTGCAGTAGTGGGTGAGGGTTCAACCACTACAATTCCCTAATTCCATACCCTTTTAATCTTTCTCTTGAAATGTTTTTATTGTTGTTTTTTGGGTTGTCCGGAAGGCTAAGAAGCCTTTCGCATCCTGGTTGATTTGGCGGGTGGTCAAAGTCATTTCTTGAGAGCGCCTAGATTAGGGGTTTTGATGAGGTCCTGTTGTATGGGTTGCAACCCTTGATACTTCAGATCCTAGGGGTCGATCAGCATCCTAAGAGGATCGCGAGGCTCCGTAAGGAAGACGTACTTAAAAGGCAGAGAAATTGTTCAAGTCGACTTCCTTACCAGGTACCTATTTATTTTGTTTTTGTTATTTTGATAACTTCTAAAATGAAATAAAAACTCTTAGCTCATAAAAGTGTAAACATATATTGCTGGTCTCTACCCACCCCCCTGGGTGTGAATCAGCTATATAATCACCGGCTAAGTTAAATATTGAAAAATGTTATTTTGATAATAAAATAAATTTTTGAATATACTTACCCGGTGATTATAAATTAAAGGACCCTCCCTTCCTCCCCAATAGAGACGCAGTGGGACGAGGAGAAAATTGAGTCTTTGTTTACATTGAGTACTAGGTATCTGTACGACAGATGGCGCTGTTGGGCACACCCGCAACCTGTGTAGCGATCGCTGGCGAGTTTTTACCGTAGAGTTGTCTGTTGGGCAACAGAGTTGCAGCTATATAATCACCGGGTAAGTATATTCAAAAATTTATTTTATTATCAAAATAACATGTTGATAGAAGTTGGAGAGGAAAGGGTTAAACTCTGCTTGTAAAGACAAGTAAAATGTAGGAAAGGTAGAGAGGCATTAAAGGTAAATGCATTCTGGTCATTAACAACATCTATGTGGAAGTAGATAAACTTTCTGTAAAATTTCATGATTGGGTAATAATGACTGAAGGGAATATTTTTTGGAAAAAAATAACAATTGGTGGAATGAAAAAGATAATAGGTTTTGTTAAATCATTGCAAAATGTTGAGTAGTGTAGTTGCATGGGAAAAACAGAATTTTAGTAATAAATTTTTTTTATTTCTATACTCACCTGATGTTCATTTGGCTTCTTCTCCTAAAGCTCGATTTATCAATGTTTACCCCCCAAGATTAATTAGAAATTTGAGAAAGCCTTCATCCCAAATTATTGGTGCTGTCCGTGGTTAGAGAGTGGCATCCAAAACTTTCCTTTCAAAATATACTTGCCCCTAGTGAAGTTACGAAACAATCTAGCAGTTAATGGTCAGGAGTGCCTTTGGTTTTCTTTTTTCAGTTTTGAAGTTGAAAGTATTCCTTATACCTTGACATCATAAGTCAGTGGGTAGGAGGGTGTGGGCATGTATATGAACATCAAGTGAGTGTAGATATAGAAATTTTATCATAAAACTCTGTTCATTTCTATGAACCTTCCCTGATGTTCTTATTGCTGACTCCCACACTAATCAGGGTGGGACACCAGTGAAGGAAAGAGATAGGTCAACAAGAATTTTGAAAGATGGCGAGATAAGGTGAAGGAGTATATGGAGAGAAGAGGTTTGGTGGAAGAGAATGCCTTTGATCTAAGGCATTGGAGGGGGCACATCAGGCAACCGACCCCTTAATGTAGGGATAATGGTGGGGAAGAAGAAGATGCAAAAAGAAAGCAATTAGTTTGAGGGAATCAGACGATCTGTCATGCCAAACACAAAGAAAATTAAAGAGTGCTTATTATACATACATATAAAAGGCACTTCCCCCAATTTTGGTGGGTAGCCGACATCAAACAAATAAAAAAAGGGAACCTTTCCTCTCTACGTTCATCCCAGCCTGACAAGTGACTCAAATAATAGACCCAAGAGACTCTACCCGGACCTACATAATTTTAGGGAAGAGCAAGAACAAGAAAAAATAGAAAAGAAGGATATAGTCTGCAATATGCTGAAAAGAGGGAATTGCAGATTTGGCGAAAGATGCTACTACAAGCATCCAAAGATATGCCATAATTATGAAATATATGGTAAATGTGCGTATTTAGACGGATATGGAGACGGATGCAGAGATCTCCATCCAAAAATATGCAAAAACCTAAAAGAAGGAAAAGGATTCATTTACAACAAAAAATGTCGATATATGCATCCTGCAACCATGAATGAAAGTAAGAAAACTCAGCAAACTGAAAAGAAAAATGAAAGCAAAAAAGAAACAAAAAAAGAAACAAAAAAGCAGGCCGTGTATATACCGCGCTTTGAACCAAGAGCCCCAAGATATGAGGCCTTTCAACCCAAACCTGCACATTTAGAGCCCAACTACAAAGAATGCATCTATAATGCCAGGGGTTGGTGCAGATATGGGGACAGTTGCAGGTATACACACACAAATAAATATGAAGGCGAAAGAGCAAATATAATAGAAAAGTTGGATTTTTTAATGGCAGAATTCCGGGAAATGAAGAAAAGAACATCATATCAGAACAGGAAGGAAGCATGGGAGAATCCATATTATTACCAATATTAAATAATGGGGATGAAACACAAACCATAATAGTAATGAATGCACAGGGTTTAGTCACGAGTAACTCTAAAAGGAAAATAGAGTTCTTAGAAGAACTAACCCAAATTGAAAAAATAGATATATTAAATATAAGTGAAACATGGTACAGTGAACCCTCGTTTATCGCGGTAGATAGGTTCCAGTCGCGGCCGCGATAGGTGAAAATCCGCGAAGTAGTGACACCATATTTACCTATTTATTCAACATGTATATTCAGACTTTTAAAACCTTCCCTTGTACGTAGTACTGTTAACAAACTACCCTTTAATGTACAGAACACTTAATGCATGTACTACAGTACCCTAAACTAAAACAGGCACAAATATTAAAGGTGATTTTATATCATGCATTTCCTAAACATGCTAAAAAGCACGATAAAAAATGGCAACCAATGTTTTGTTTACATTTATCTCTGATCATAATGTAGAAACAAACTGGAGGTAGAGCTTTGCTTATTACCCAGACATATTTCCCATACTTTTCCCTTAGAACTACATCACATCTTCCTACTTTAGATATATATATATATATATATATATATATATATATATATATATATATATATATATATATATATATATATATATATATATATATATATATATATATATATATATATATATATATATATATATATATATATATATATATATGTGTGTGTGTGTGTGTGTGTATATATATATATATATATATATATATATATATATATTTATATGTATACACATATACATACCTACATATATACATAAATACATGCATACATATATATATATATATATATATATATATATATATATATATATATATATATATATATATATATATATTACTGTATATATATGGGTTATGGAAAAAATCCGCGAAGTGGTGAATCCGTGATGGTCGAACCGCGAAGTAGCGAGGGTTCACTGTATTCCCAAGAGACTGGCAGTGATGACCAGATAAAGGGTTTCCAAACTTATAGATCAGACAGAAAAAATAGGAATCGAGGGGGAACCGCAATATATGGAAGAGACATAAATCAAGGAAAAGTATGTGAAAAATACATCAACACAGAATGTGAATTGATTGCGGTAGAATTTGAATTTGAAAAACTAATGAATATTGTAGTTTACAGACCCCAAACACTAAGGAGTTTGACATAATAATAGAAAAAATAGATGATACAGTATATGTAGAAACCATAAAGACGAATATACTCCTATCCGGAGATTTTAACTTTCCTTTCGTGTATTGGAAAGAACGGATAGAAGAAAGTGGTTGTATGTATACATATAAAAAAGTTAGTAATAGTAGCGCAGAAGATAAGAGGCAATTTGAAAAGCTTCAAGATATGCTATTAGAACATAATATGCAACAAATAAACCACATTCCAACAAGAAAGGAAAATGTCCTAGATCTAGTATTTGTGAATGAGGTGAATTATGTTAAAGAAATAATAGTGTATAACACGGGAATTTCAGACCACAATGTCATAGAATTGATAGTTCATTCCAAAGCAAGTGATCACAGAATTAATAAAAGCACAAAACTTTGGGAAGGATATGGAAAATATAACTTTTACAGTAAGAATATAAAATGGTCAGAAATAAATGAAGAACTGAATAAAGAATGGAAAAATGTATTTATAAGTGATAATATACAGGTAAATACGGATATACTGTACAAAATACTGGAGAAAATTGTTGAAAAATATGTACCGAAAAAAAACAATAAACAAAAGACGTGTATACCAAGAGACAGAAGGATCTTATTTCAGAAAATTAAAAAGTGGAAGAAAAATCTTGCAAAAGAAAAAAATGTGTGGAAAATGAGGGAAATAAAATGTAAGATAGAAAATGCAGAACAAAAGATTATACAGTCGAAAGAAAATGAAAAAAGGGACTTAAAAGAAAGGACACTTCAAAATATAAAAAGAAACCCCAAAGTACTTTACTCCTATGCAAAAAAGATGAATAAAAGGAGAATAGAAATAGGCCCTCTAAGAATTGAAGGACGGCTAACGAATGAAAAAAAGGAAATATGCAACATATTAGCAGAAAAATATAAGAGTGAGTTCACGCCAGGAATTGCGAATGAGAATAATGAAACAGAAATGAGAGAAGAAAATGTTGAATATCTAACGGATATAGATATTAATGAAGCAGATATTGTCACGGCTTAAACGAAATTAAAAATGGATCGGCAGCCGGACCAGATGGAGTTCCAGCGATTTTGTTAAAAAAAACTGCAAACACTATCGCGAAGCCACTTGCTATACTGCTAAGACAGAGTGTAGATATGAGCGAGATATATGTTAAACATAAATTAGGTTATATAACCCCTATCTTCAAAAGTGGATCAAGACTAGAGGCAAGCAATTATAGACCTGTTAGTCTAACATCACATATTATGAAAGTGTATGAGAGGGTAATAAAAAAGAAAATAATGAACCATTTGGTCAAAAATAATTTGTTTAATATGGGTCAACACGGTTTCGTACCTGGAAAAAGTACACAGACCCAACTGATAGCTCACTATGAAAACATATACAATAATATGATAAATGAAAAAGACACAGATGTGATCTATCTAGATTTTGCAAAAGCCTTTGACAAGGTAGACCATAACATATTGGAGAAAAAAATGAGAAAGCATAATATTGTGGGAAAGATAGGAAAATGGGTAAAAGAATTCCTGCAAAACAGAAAACAGATAGTGGTTGCAAATGACGAGAAATCAGATGAAGCCCAGGTAATATCTGGTGTGCCCCAAGGTACGGTATTAGCTGCACTGCTATTTGTTATTATGATCTCAGACATAGACTGTGATGTTGAAAACTCCGTAGTGAGAAGTTTCGCCGATGACACAAGAATAAGTAGAGAAATTACTTGTGATGAAGATAGGAACTCACTACAAAGAGATCTAAACAAAATATATGAATGGGCGGAGATAAATAGGATAGTATTTAACTCCGATAAATTCGAATCAATAAATTATGGAAACAGAGAAGGAATGGTGTATGCATACAAGGGACCTAATAATGAGACAATCACAAACAAGGAAGCAATTAAAGACCTTGGTGTAATTTTAAATAGGAATATGTTATGCAACGACCAAATAGCAACACTGTTGGCTAAATGTAAAGCAAAAATGGGAATGTTATTCAGACACTTTAAAACAAGAAAAGCTGAACACATGATTATGCTTTACAAAACTTATGTGCGTAGTACACTCGAGTACTGCAATGTGATATGGTACCCACACTACCAAAAGGATATTGCGCAAATAGAGAGTGTACAAAGGTCCTATACTGCTAGAATAGAAGAAGTTAAGGACCTTGATTACTGGGAAAGACTGCAATTTTTAAAACTATACAGTCTAGAAAGGAGAAGAGAACGCTACATGATAATACAAGCATGGAAGCAAATGGAAGGAATTGCTGAAAACATCATGGAGCTTAAAGTATCAGAAAGAGCAAGCCGAGGTAGATTAATAGTGCCAAAAAGCATTCCAGGTAAACTGAGAAAGGCGCACAGGACATTAATCCACTACGCACCAGCATCGATAATGCAGCGACTATTTAATGTGCTGCCAGCTCATCTAAGAAACATATCAGGAGTGAGCGTAGATGCGTTTAAAAATCAGCTCGATAAATACCTAAAATGCATCCCAGACCATCCAAGACTGGAAGATGCAAAATACACCGGAAGATGTATTAGCAACTCTCTGGTGGATATACGAGGTGCCTCACACTGAGGGACCTGGGGGAACCCAAACAAAAAATAAGGCAAATAAGGCATAAGGTAAGGCTAGTTTGGCTGGTACTGCTAGGGTGCCACAGCTCACCCTCCCCTATTATCCATTATACGAGTGGAGTAATAAAATATCAAGACTAACATTTAGGCACATAAGGGATAACCAGAGGTTTAGAGGCACTTACTTTATTTAGAGGAGAGATATAAGGATCTGGACTATAATCTTGGTATTTAGTCTCAAATTCTAGGTGTCCTAAAAGAGTGGCTGGAAATTTGGGAATGTGATCATTACACTGCAGAAGTGCAAAAAACAAATATAGAATTTGAGGCTCTGCAAGAGGATCCTTACTGAATGGTGCATTAAAACCACTAGTTACCATTTGAGGATTTAGGTTATGGTTTGAAACCTGGTAGGGTCTGTGAGAAATGTTACTTTAGAATTGAGAACTAAATGGATATGAGTTAATTGCATTAAATTCTCAATATAACAATAACATATCTAGCTAGGCTGTTGTAAAGACAAAGATTGAGTGGCAATAATCATCATTCCCTCTATGAACATCAAGCCTAGCCTAGTTTATAAAAAAAAAAAGATCATTATGAAAGATGCAAATGGAGATTTTTTTGTCTAAAGTGAAGGCAGTCCTGGTTTGATGGAGTGATTTTTTTTTAATAATTGCTAAACATAACCGCGATAGGACAGAGATGAAAGATGCAAGAGTTAGGGAAGATGTTTGGCTTGTAATTGAGCAGCTGCAGAATAAAAAATCTCTGCAACTGATGGGATTTTAAGTGAGTAGTAGATAGTGAGATCAGTCAGCTAATTATGATTTGCAGGATATGAATGAATGAATGAAGGAAAGGTTCCAAAGAAGTGATAGAGTGAAGTGATCATTTCATTGTATAAAGGAAAGGCGGAAAGGGATTACAATGATAATTGTGCATAATGTTATTTAATATTCTATGGAAAAGACATGGTTGATTATTTACTGAAAAAGTGAGATGATAGGAGGATCAATAGAATAAGAACCATGTGGGTTTAGGAAAGGAAGGTGAGTGGATTGAATGTTTGTTATGAAGTAATAATAAGAGAAGTTAGAAAATAGAGGGTAAAAAATCATTGTGGTATACATGGCATAAATGGGCATGAAAAAAATAATACAATTCAGTGGCTAGGTCTTTTAGAGTGTATGGAATAGAAGTTGAGCTGCTGGGAAAAATTAAAAGATTTCAGATTTGGAAATAGAACATGTTAACAGGAAAGGAGTTGGTTTTGTACTAAAGCAGGTGTGAGATATTGGTTTTTCATGTAGCTGTTCAATATTAAAGTGATGTGAGAAATAAGAGATTGGGTAGCAGATTTACTGTAGGCTTGAAGTTGAAATAAGCAAATTCTTTGTGATGGGGCATGGAACATTTAATATTTGCAGATGACAGTGGTGATAGATGAAAGCAAAGTAAAAAGGTTAAGTATAAGAGAAAAGAGTATAGAGAATAGAGTAAATGTGAACAATAATAAAGAGGTAAAGATAAATAAAAATTAAGAAGACTTGGCAGAATGTTAATGTGTATGAGGGAAAAATGGAATCCAATTTGCTGCTTATAGGTGCAGTATAGTATTTTGGAGAGACTGTATCTGATGATGATAGATGAGAGTAGAGGTACGTCATAATATGGGATGCAAGAAAAGGAGCAGGTTGTGTGCCAAAGATTCAAAGATTTGAAAAGAACTTTATTTGCTAATGAAAGTCCAGGTTTGAATGTACAGGTATTAAGGTATTATGAAGCCTACTACAGTATAATTATTTGAAAAAAAAGTTGAATCTGCTTAAAAGAAATCTCTACCAAGACTATACTGTTGAATAAATAAGATCCAGCACTAACATTTTATTAACTAGATAGATTGAGTTTTTTTAATGATTCTGATAAATTATTCTAGCTAGATTTGTTTTCAATATTTGGTATTGAGTATGATTGAAAATTAATACATTTTCGATTATGTTAATCTCCATTTTTTTGTGGTTAAAGTGCTGTGGAGTCTCCAAGGACTTTCCTGTATAGGGCTAGAACAGGTAATACAATGTGACATAAATACCAAAGAAACATCTTCCCTGCTTTAGGTCCAGTGTATCGACGTGCCGATCACAGACTCTTGTGTGTATAAGGGTGACCCTCGAGTTCAGGCTCTTTAGAACTTGACACAACATCTTGATATGTGGATGAATACATTAACTATCAGTAAATCTGCTATTCCAACCCAGTTTCCAATATTTTTCTGACTAATTCTGAATTTTAATTAACAACAATATTTATATACCAAAGATTGGAAAAAGCATTTATTGAGGGAAGTATATAAGTAACACAACATACTGTTTTCAATCAACAATATTACCAGTTAATTACAATACTTGCTAATATAAAGAAGTGTATACAGTGAACCCTCGCTACTTCGTGGTTCGACCATCGCGGATTCACCACTTCGCAGATTTTTTCCATAACCCATACATATACAGTAATATATATATATATATATATATATATATATATATATATATATATATATATATATATATATATATATATATATATATATATATATACATATATACATATACATATATATATATATATATATATATATATATATATATATATATATATATATATATACATATATATATATATACATATATATATATATATATATATATATATATATATATATATATATATATATATATATATATATATATATATATATATATATATACATATATATATATATACATATACATATATATATATATATATATATATATATATATACATATATATACATATATATATATATATATATATATATATATATATATATATATATATATATATATATATATATATATATACAATATATATATATATATATATATATATATATATATATATACATATATATATATATATATATATATATATATATATATATATACATATATACATATATATATATATATATATATAATATATATATATATATATATATATATATATATATATATATATATATATACATACATATACATATACATATACATATACATATACATATACATATACAGTAGGAAGATGTGATGTAGTTCTAAGGGAATAGTAAGGGAAATATGTCTGGGTAATAAGCAAAGCTCTACCTCCAGTTTGTTTCTTCATTATGATCAGAGATAAATGTAAACAAAACATTGGTTGCCATTTTTTATCGTGCTTTTTAGCGTGTTTAGGAAACGCATGATATAAAATCGCCTTTTATGTTTGTGCCTGTTTTAGTGTAGGGTACTGTAGTACATGTATTAAGTGTTCTGTACATTAAAGGGTAGTTTGTTAACAGTACTACGTACAAGGGAAGGTTTTAAAAGTCTGAATATACATGTTGAATAAATAGGTAAATATGGTGTCACTACTTCGCGGATTTTCACCTATCGCGGCCGCGTCTGGAACCTATCTACCGCGATAAACGAGGGTTCACTGTACACACTGGGAAATGTTATAATTTTTACTTCCTCTAGGTTATGGGCTGCTATGCAAAATTTCACTTTGCTTGTGAGCTTTCTCAGTACGTTTTCAATGTTTTGTAGAAGAATTATATCTAGAATTTGTAATCTCAAGTTTTTATATTTGTTTTCTTCTTCAACTTGGAAAGTTGAGGGATTTTTAGACACAGTAATATACAGTACTGTACTATTTAGATTTACAGCACACACTATTAATGAGTTTAGATTTAGTTTATAAATCACTTGCCATCTAAATTGTTGTTTATAAGTCTTTTGAAAAGAAATTAATGATAGTAGATGCTGTATTATAGAATGTCTTGCTTTTGATATCTCTGTTTTCTCTGATATTGTGGTTTCTTTTAACAGTTGGTCTTTCAAGGAAAGTATAGTAAGTACAGTAGAGGGTTATATTAAAATGTATTTTCTTTTTGAAGTAATATCCAAGTGTAAGTATAGTTTGTTATTTATAAAAGAAATTAATATCTTATTGAAATGATCTTTAAAACCTTATGTACTGTCTTCATAAATCCTTGAATTTATAAAAGGAAACTTTTTATTCAATCTTTTAACTGTTGCTTCTTTTTACTGTTGACTTGGAATAACATTTTGCTGCAGCTTGTCACATTTTATTACAGTTGGCAATTTTTCCAGATTTACTACATATATAGTTGTGTTGGTACGATGGTTGTTTTTGGTTACAGTTAGTTTTTCCCTTTGAATTTATTTTTGTGGGGACTTGCTTTGCTACATGTACTTGCAATTGAAAATGGCCCTGCATGTCAACCTGTTAGATGGGAGTCCAATACCCTATTAAGCTTGATAGATAGTTGTAGTGTCCGCAGCCTCACCATCCTTGTGAGGTAGGAATGGAAGGTTTGGGAGAGCCTATACTAGGTCTACCTGCCGAGTCATTAGCAGCCATTGCCTGGCCCTCCCTAGTCTTAGCTTGATTGAGATAGAATTTGGGCACTGATCATATGTACCATTACTGTATATATGATCAGTCTCTAGGACTTTGTTCAGTTCCTTTTCTCTGCCATCCAGGAGCAACTTTTAAACCATGAGTAGCCCAAATCATGTCATTAACAACATACTCCCTCTTATGTTGAAATTGTCTTCTGCATAAAAGTCTGAAGAAAAAAATAGTTTTTCCAAAGGAAAATGTAATATGTAGTTTGCTTCTTTTGAATTATATTACCTAAAATTCCTTTGATTCTCAATTATTATAAGAAATCTTAGTTTCCTCCTCTCATTCTGATGGACCTCTAACTTTATATTTTTATGGGAGGGCCATTGCTGTTAGGCTAATGAATGTCTTATTCTGATGCCCTCCCAGCCATATCCCTACTTTAAAGCTCCAAAGATTTTGCTTTTCTGTAGACCAGTGTAGAATCTTATCTGTTGAATTCCATGGTGGTTCTTTTAGGAATTTATGGAATTTATGAACAGATTTGCACTTGTAACTCTTCAACTTTTCTTTGTTTGTTTATCAGTGTACATAGCTCTTCTCTTTGCCACATATCTGGTTCATTGTATTCCTAAATAAAGGGCATAACTATAATTCTTTAGATTGCTATATTATGGACATTACTTTACTAGCTGTAAAGTATTTATAATCTTGCTCAATTCTCACTTCTCAGTCCCTGAAGAATTACTATTCGTCATTCTGCATAAATATGGCATATGCATACAAAAAGAACTAAAGTGTTCCTTCCTTTCAATTTTATTTGCTGCTACTCTCTCTGCAAAACTTAGAATTAATTTGGCTGTTGCTGATTTACGGAATTTAATTGTGTGCAGTATGGGTTCAGTAGCCTAATTTACTTAATATGGGATAGCTTCCTTATTCCTCTTTTTATCTGTTTTTAGCTGATTGCATATTTTAATTGTTGAAAGCACCAGTGTAATATATTCCATGCAAGTTTTTTCATTCCCTCTTTTCTTTTGTAAATTATGTCCCATAATAAAGTCCTTAATATGTGCGTTTACTTCAACCCCATTAATTGTTTGCTGCCTTACTTCCATGCAACATAACCCCAACTATACTAAATCATACTGTTCTAGATTGAGAGTTCTCTTCATGCTTCTGTGTGACCTAACTGAGTACACTATATTCCTACCCCACTCATGAATTCTATTTTGCCTTCTTTTCATTATTTCCCATTTAATTTTCTACACTCATTTTCATCTTTGTGTGCTTTTAATGTATTTTCCACTTTGTTCTATTTCCGTGCAGGAATAGTTAATTGTTGACTACCTTTTCCATCTAGTTATCATTTACGTAATAGAAAATTTAGTAGAAACCAATGCTGTGACTAACATATAGTCGCAGTTTGTGATTTTAGCAAAAGTTTTGTTAATTGCAGTTGAAATTTTTGGTTTCTCTTTAGAATGTTTATAACGTGCATGGAAAAAAGAGCTATTATATAGAGTGCTGGTTCTTACAACTTTTCTTATTTTTAATACTTTTAGTTATTCTTATCCTAAATGCAATGGACATTTGATTTTATTTCTTAACTACTAATTTTTGCTTATTGCAGCATTGCGGAGATCATCTGTTGCAACAGTGTCACCTCTGATGTCGCAAATATTGGATAACATTCGAGAGAATCGTTCAAGGTACTTACAGTCAAAAGATTCTCTTCAGCGTGCACCATCTCAGCCTACTTTAACTGGAGCCAGTCGGTTTGCTTCTATTGCAAAGAATATTGGAACAAAGAGTTCTATTATGAAATCTCTCACAGGAAATACTAATAAACTTTCTGTGCTGAATCCAGAGAATAGACGGCTCCTAGATCTCCAAGGACAGAAATCCCCTGAGGTACCAAGGAAACGGCTGATTATTGGACAGTCATCGTTTGATCTTGGCCGTGATGGGGAACTTCTTGCAAATAATGAAGGAAATAATGGAGATGATATTAGTAATGAAGAAGATTCTGTTGCAGAAGAAGATAGCCTTGATGAGGTTTCTAGTGATGAGGATGAAGATGACGATGTTGCGGTAGTAGGTGTGCGTCGTTTTACTCAACGACCCCCTTTGCAGCACAAGGAATCAGTCTGGTCTATGGCAAGTTCTGCTACCAGCATAGATAGCAACGAAGAAGAACTAAGAGATCAGAGACGTAAATTACAACTTAGTCTTAATCGTCGTTCAACACCACCAGAAGGCCCAGGCACACCACCCACTCCAGGAGATTCTCTGGACTCGCCCACTTCGGTGAGATATTTGTCTTAGTTTTGTTTTCATTTTTGCGTGCGGACGCTAAAAACATATAAAGATTCATCTTATGTAATTTTATCTTCACAGGATGAGGCTGAGAATCAAAATATCTCTTGAAGTATTGAGAAATACTTTAGATATGAAATATGTTCACTGTTTTATGCACATATATTAAGGTTTATGCAAAATTTTCAGCAATTTAAAGTATTTCCAGATGGGTAATTTTGTGCCATTTATTTTTGCCTAGTAATACAGGTACATCTTTTGTGTAAGATGTGACTCTTGCATTTTAGTATAGGTATGAAGCTCATGGGTAGGTAAAGAAATTTATTTTTCCACTAACTATTAGATGTTTTTTTTATACTGAAGAAAAAATTGGCTTTCAATATAACTATTAGTCAATCATCCCTTACCATTCACAGGTTTTATATTTTTAGATTTGATTACTGTATATGAATGTTTGTGGAGAACCCAATAAAGTGAAGATATGTAAATTTTAACATTTTTCTACAGCTGGTACTGTTTGATTGTTAAAAGTTAATAACTCAGCATCTTAAATTCAACTTTTTTTTACTTGACCGGATGGTTCTAACTGTGGTTTTGCGTTATAAATTTTAAACCTTTGCTACTGAGAGCTAAACATATTTATAGTTGTCATGTTAGAATATCATTAAAGAATTTTCTTGGCATTAATGTGCTGTATGGTCTCCAAGTTCTTTCCCGTGGTAAAAGGCTAGAACGTGGAATCCAATACAACTTAAATACCAAAGAAATATTGTCTTCGTAGCTCTAGGGCCAGTGTATCAATGTTGAAAGCATGGACTCACATGTGTATAAGGGAGACCTTCAAGTTCAGGCTCAATGGAACTTGACACAGTAACTATACTGATTAAATTCGTCTGCTTTGGGTAATGTCATATTACATCAACAACTAATACAAAGCAACCATCATCCCAGTTGGAGACAATGCTACAAGTCTGGCCTATTCTTTAAAGATTCTTGTCTGTCTTCGTTCACCTGATAACATTGAGATTACCAAACAATTCTTCTTAACTCAAGGGTTAACTACTGTACTGTAATTGTTCAATGGCTACTTTCCTCTTGATAAGGGTAGAAGAGACTCTTTAGCTATGGTAAGTAGCTCTTCTAGGAGGGCACTCCAAAATCAAACCATTGTTCTCTAGTCTTGGGTAGTACCATAGCCTCTGTACCATGGTCTTCTACTGTCTTGGGTTAGAGTTCTCTTACTTGAGGGTACACTCGGGCACACTATTCTATTTAATTTCTTTTCCTTTTGTTTTGTTAAATTTTTTATAGTTTATATAGGAAATATTTATTTTAATGTTGTTAGTGTTCTTAAAATATTTTATTTTTTTCTTGTTTCCTTTCTTCACTGGGCTATTTTTCCCTGTTGGATCCCTTGGGCTTATAGCAGCCTACTTTTCCAACTAGGGATGTAGCTTGGCTAGTAATAATATTAATAATGATAAGCTAGGGAAACCTAAAAAAACAAGAGGAAGAGAAATAAGATAGAATAGTGTGCATGTGTGTACCCTCAAGCAAGAGAACTCTACCCCAAGACAGCAGGTACAGAGGCTATGACACTACCCCAAGATCTTTTCCTAGAAAAGCTGCTCTCTTGTAGCCTTACCAAGAGGAAATTAGCCACGGAACTACTACAGTGCAGTAGTTAACCCCTTGAATGAAGAAGAATTGTTTGGCAATTTCAGTGTTGTTAGGTGGATGAGGACAGATGAAAATATGTAAAGAATAGGCTAGTCTAATCAGTATATGTGTAGGCAAAAGGAAAATGAGAGGTAACCAGAGAGAGGGATCTAATGTAGTACTGTCTGGCCAGTCAAAAGGACCCAATAACTCTAGCAGTAGTATCTCAATGGGTAGTTGGTGCCCTGGCCAACCTACTACCTGTAGTACTACCACAGTGTCTTGTTTGTTATCAGTAGACCGTTTGTTTTTCCTACCATTGCTGAAAATTATTTGCATGTAGACAAATTGGAAGTACCGAAAAGTCATTTATTAGTATATTCCCATTAAAGATTTTTAAAGGTTGCTCATGAATGGCAGAGGCAAGGGACTAGACAGTGCCCTATAAAGAGGACTGTGCTCTAGAGACTGACCATATATACATATAATCAACACCCATGCCCCCCTCTTCATCAAGCTAGGACCAAGGAGAGCAAGACAATGGCTGCTGATGACTCAGCAGGTAGACCTATAGGCTCCCCCAAACCCCCCAACCCTAGCTCACAAGGAAGGTGAGGTTGCAGACACTGAGCTTGAGTGGGTATTGAACTCCCGTCCAACAGATGGCCAGGCAGGGGTATTTCCAACAAGCTACTTCAATCCAAACTGGAGGATATACTACAGACTGGATCCATTTAGCGTCAACATATGATTCTATATGCCTCATCTTTTGAACTACAGATGCAGAGCATTTCAAATTGACAATGTGAATAAAGTCAATTGAGGTCTATCAGACTCTTCTCCAGCAGAAAGACAACTCTTCATGGAGTATCTTTAGTAAAATAGAATCCTGTTATGAAATTCATGAAATGGTTCTCAAGACATATACCTTTTGAACAAAAAATAGATGCAATTGTAATGTTTAAATTTAGAGGTACATCAAACTAGAATGGGCACTCGGTAGAGCGCATACTCTCACCAGCACCGCATAACAAAATAGGCAATTGAATTATGCACATTTTGGTACTAGTTTCATGAAAATCAGGAAAAATTGACAATGATATAACAACTGTTTTTGACCTTTTTGTGACCTTAACCTTGATCCCTGACCAATCACACCCAAAATCTAATCAAATTGTCCTTTGATCATGGTCAATCATCCCACCAAATTTCATGAGATTCGACTACAATATAACAAAAAGGCATTTTTCACCTATTTGTGACATTGACCATGAACATGTATATTGCAAGACAGGCGGTTGAATTATGCACATTTTGGCACTAGTTTCATACAAATCAAATAAAAATTGACCACAATATAACAAAAAGGTGTTTTTGACCTTTTTCATTAACTTGACCTTTGACCCAATCACTCGCAAAATGTAATATGATTGTCCTTGGATCATGGCCAATCATGTCACCAAATTTCATGAGATGCAGTCCAATAGTTTTTGAGTTATGCAAATCGCAAACAAACAAACACACAAACGTAGATAAATGCATGTTTATCAAAATATAACCTGGTGAAGGTGAAAATATGTTGATTAAGAATAGATCTTATAATAATGATGGTATATTATAGAGTATTCCTTGTTCAGGTTGTAATTTGTTTTTTGTTGGCAAAACATTTAAAGTACTAACTCAAACCAAGTCTTCGCTTTTCCTTTCAAGGCTTTAATGCATGTTTTAAACCCTTTACATGTCAGCTTTTGTGATTCATGATTTCTACACAGACACATAAATATACAATATATATATATATATATGTATATATATATATATATATATATATATATATATATATATATATATATATATATATATATATATATATGTGTGTGTGTGTGTGTGTGTGTGTGTGTGTGTGTGTGTGTGTGTGTGTGTGTGTATGTCTTATGGTTTTGTAATGAAATTAATTATTTCTAATGTAGAAATATTTTGATAACTGCTTTTTCTTGCTTCAAAGTATTAGTGTTTGGCATGTTGAATTTCTTACATTAGCATAACATGAACATTGGTTTTTCTATCTGCTATGTACTTTCTATACAGCAAATTCTTTGAAATGAAGAACTTCTTAAAAAGGGGGGGTTTTGATGAAGGAAAAACCCATTTTTCGGGAAGTGCTATGTTGTCTCCAAGCACTTTTATGTAAAAGGCTAGAACATGGAATCCAATATGACATAAATACCTAAGAAATATTGTCTTCCCTGCTCTAGGGCCAAAATATCAATATACATAACACTCTTAATGTGTATAAGATAGACGTTTGAGTTCAGGTGCTCTTGAATTCTAACACAGCACCTCCTGTGCTGAAAACCGTCTGCTATGAGTGACACCATTACTACGTCATTATCACATAGTCGAACGAACACAAGCTACAGCTGGGAACCAGACTAGCTACGCATCAACTTGGACCCAGCGGTCATCTATAATTCTGCCATTGTATAGTCAACATCTCCGTGAAGTAAGGAATCTTGGGTACGATTAGGATAAGCAACAGAAATCACTATTGTATTTCTATTTTGAATACAGTGAGCCCTCGCTACTTCGCGGTTCAACCATCGCGGATTCACCACTTCGTGGATTTTTTTCATAACCCATGTATATACATATATCGCGGATTTTCCGGAAATTTTGAAAATACCGCGATGTGACCGATGGTGCGAGATTGGAGAAAGTAAGGAAAATTGAATCATGATTGATTTTCAATATAAATGAAACTTTGAGGAGCAACAAAGATATCATTTGTTAGAGAGATAGAGAGGTAAGGAATGGGAGGTAGTGAAAAGTAGCCCACAGAGAGAGAGAGAGAGAGAGAGAGAGAGAGAGAGAGAGAGAGAGAGAGAGAGAGAGAGAGAGAGAGAGAGAGAGAGAGAGAGAGAGAGAGAGAGAGAGAGAGAGAGAGAGGTTTAAATGTAATAAACAAAAAAAATTGATAGGTTATAACACATTGGTGCTTATGTAATATCAACTGTATACTGTAGACGGTTTGAATAAGTTAAGAAATTGTATAAACGATACTTTGTTAGTGTATTCGTACACTCTCGAGTGGCAGCTAGATGTCAGCTGATCTAATCACAGCCAAAAGTAAAACAAAAAGAAGTCAACAATACTCGATTTTTAAAACACACCCGAAATTTAAAAACAAAAGTACACGCTTTCTTAAAGTGCAATTAACTATTTAAAGAGTAGCAATTTTCTAGAATAAGATGATGTTTCCCAAAAAATAGTGGTTTGCTGATGAAATCGGATGCCGTATTTTTAGCTATGATTGAAATGGATGTAGACTCGGCATAATTTTTTCGTTTCGTATTTAATTGACACTAAGAAAACTAATTTTAGTTTCTTCATCTAAATGTAAGTATTGTATAACACGAAGAGAGAGAGAGAGAGAGAGAGAGAGAGAGAGAGAGAGAGAGAGAGAGAGAGAGAGAGAGAGAGAGAGAATGAATCAGCTGTTGTAATCAAATGGCGTGTTTTTGTTTCGTGAGAATTTCATCGCTACGACTATAACAACAACATACTGTACTGGACTTTACAGTATTATACAGACTAGTGTAATATGATAAAGTAAAATATTTGTAATCTATTTTATATGAAATGGGGCTTTTTTTTTTGTTTAAAATTTACATTTACGTATGTAAAACAACTCTCTCTCTCTCTCTCTCTCTCTCTCTCTCTCTCTCTCTCTCTCTCTCTCTCTCTCTCTCTCTCTCTCTCTCGTAAATTGTTTTCCTGCTTTGCTACGTATGTATGATTTTATATAGATACGGTAAATAATATTTGTGATAACATATTTTATAAAAGCTTTTACTGTAATATCATTATTTATCACTTTCATCATGCGTGTTAAATGCCTTCGTTTGTTTACTGAGTGTACTTTATGACGCCGTCGTTTCAGGCGGCATCATAAAGAAAAACATTTCATTTGGAAGTCCTAAGAAAAATTAAGTAAAACATTGGTAATAACAAAATCAACATACTGTACTGAATAATCAATATAATCGATGCAAAAACTAACCTATACACAGATGTGTAAATGCGTTTGTTTCTTCATTATGATCAGAGATAAACGTAAACAAAACATTGGTTGCCATTTTTTATCGTGCTTTTTGGCGTGTTTAGGAAACGCATGATATAAAGTCGCCTTTAATATTTGTGCCTGTTTTAGTTTAGGGTACTGTAGTACATGCATTAAGTGTTCTGTACATTAAAGGGTAGTTTGTTAACAGTACTATGTACAAGGGAAGGTTTTAAAAGTCTGAATATACATGTTAAATAAATAGGTAAATATGGTGTCACTACTTCGCGGATTTTCACCTATCGCGGTCGGGTCTGGAACCTATCTACCGCGATAAACGAGGGTTCACTGTAGCGCTAACATAAATTGGATTTTGGTTGAATGCTTCGACAATTGAGCAAACAAATGTTTTGATTTCTGAATTGTATGGTGTTGTTATTAGTTTTCCCCCGCATCTTGAGATATGGATTTAGCTGTTTACCCTTCCCAGTGTTAAAACATTTAACTTCACAGACATGTTGATTATGCAATGACAGAATTGTAGATAACAGCTGGGAGCAAGTTGATGTGCAGGCAGACCGATTCCCAGCTGTAGCCTGTATTTGTCCGACTATGTGATGATGACCTAGTAGTGGTGTCGCCCATAGCTAGTGATTTTCAGCACTGGAGGGCTGTGTTCGAGTTCAAGAGCGCCTGAACTCAAAGGTCTCTCTTATATGCAATGAGTCTGTGCTGTACACATTGATGCACTGGCCTAGAGAAGGGGGGGACAATATTTCTTTGGTATTTATCGTATTGGATTTCTTCTTCTAGTCTCTCACAGGAAAGTCCTTGAAGACTACACAGCACATTGAAGACTTCATGAGCTATTCAAGTACTCTCAAAAGATTATTGGTGTCTACAAAGTAAAAGGTGTTTTTGTTTGCTAATCTGCTGGACCAAATAACTACTGTGTTGTGGTTCCTACTTTAAAAATTCAAAGTTGATATGGTTCTATTTTTTCAATGTATCCTGATCAAGAGATTTTTTTTATTCTTATGTTTTATATATGAAAAATTTCAGGGATCTCGGGAAAATTTCATTCATATTGATTAGCCTACATATTGAAGGAAATGTATAATTGTAAAAGTAATCCTATTGCAGGCTTAGATTTTCTAATCACTACCCCAACACTACCCCAGAAGAAGAAAGATTTGCTTAACTTTATCTCTTCCCATCACCTTTTAGGAATCAGTAAGTACACATATCTCATACTTAAGATAAGCATAGTCCTCGCCTGCAGAACAAATCTTGTCCTCCCTCTGGTCCAATGGCTTTCACATTTGATATAATTATGCTCTTCATTGGTTATGCTGTAATAATTTTCTTGTTGATATTTATCTCTTTACCTTATCTGTTGACAAGATCCAAGATTCACATTCTCCAAATATGCTTTTCTATTGTCAGCAATATCTAAGATTCACATAATCGAAATATGTTTTCTTCTTTTGTCTGACAAGGCCTAAGATCAGATACTCCAAACTTGATTTTTCATTTTTTCAAACCTTTTTTGGTGCTTTGGTATTCATCGTCAAGTTACCTGAGACTTTCTCAGATTTTTATTGCTCTTGTTTTGCTTTATGGATTTACCGTTGGCAAAAGTTTTATATACTGTATTAAAAACATAAAATTTTCACTCTCATTTTACGCTTTACCTTATATGTAATACTGTATTGCATTTTTTGCCTCATACATCTTTGAATTTTGATCCTCTAAACAAGTGAAACCTTTGTTTAAGCAGACAGTTGGCTATGGTGTTAAATGAGTTTTATATTCTTTTTCAATATATTGTTGTTGGATCTTTTCCAATATTTCGCAGGAATAGGTTAGGAAGATTTTACACTTTAAATATCTGTGCTTTACAGTTTTGGCTTGAACATATTTTCCGGACAAAATGTCATTTCGATACAAGTATCCACTAACTAAAAGGTGACCACATGTAAGCTAACAATCTTCAGATATCAAATTCAATTAGTGACAAGTTTAGTTTGTCTGATGGGTATGCCAGTCTACCCCGGTACATCTTGGACACCGCAGAACTGCAATGGATTTTGCTACTGCCAAGAGCAATTATCCAAAATATGACTGTTTAGAATTTTCTATTGGATGCTATCAACATTTAGTTTTCTTAGTTCTCCCTGATCTTACATTTCTTAACTACTTTTTCTTGAGTAGTGTGATTATATTCTTTTGTTTTGGCAAAGCAAACAGGTATCAATTGTATTCGTTCAGGATCCTTCCATGGTGTTAATAGCATTCCCCAAATCTTTCCTTACATGAAGCAAATAATAGAAAATAATTTCAGATTCTTCATGTGGCTTTCACATCTTGGAAAATAGCAGTGATTTGGTGAATCTTTATTTGGGAAGGAAACAAGATGTAGGAAAAACTAAATTCGTTCTAACATGTATCTTCCTTTAATAGATTCAAGTGCGATTTGCTTAAGTATTTCAATTAGTTTCAGTGGAGAACCCATAACATATTAAGTCAGTAGGCATTAGATGAGTGTTGATATAAGATTAATTTAATCCAGTTATTGTCTCTCAGTTTACAGAAATGTTCATTCTTGGATATAATCATTCCTTGAATTGAAAGAAATTAAAGAGAAGTCATGATCATTAGCATTGATAAACTTGTTAGAATAAATAAGTTACATTCTGGAGTTGCCACAAACCCACTGACCGACATCAAAGTTTAACCAGTGCATCTATTGTTTGTCAAGTCGATAGTACTATATCTAAAATTACCAAAAATATTGAATAATTCTTCCTGAAATGCAAACTACACAAATGGGTATGCAGAGGCATTTGTTACCTTAAATTGTACTTTACTTTGTAATGTAAGCATTTTTTTAGTCAAGGAAGTTTTCACTTTCAGCTTTGTTTTCTTAACCATTTAATATGAAGTGAAATATTAAAGCATTTACAATATATTTTTTCATGGGGGGATATTTATTTTTTCTTCTAATTACCACTTCATCTGTGGTGGATAATGTGGGAGGGTGGGCTGTGGCACCCTAGCAGTACCAGCTGAATTCGGTTGAGTCCCTTGTTAGGCTGAGAGTAACGTAGAGAGTAGAGGTCCCTTTTTTTGTTTTTGTTTCATTTGTTGATGTTGGCTACCCCCCAAAATTGGGGGAAGTGCCTTGGTTTATGTATGTATGTACCACTTACAGCATCAAAAGCATCTAGAAATTAATTTAGGCTGAAAATTATGCTTTATTATTCCTATATACAATGTAAACTGCTTGCACAGTTTTATTGGGAGTCTCATAGGATTGTTGTTTTGTTGCTCCTGTGTGGGGTTTACATCAATCCATTTGATACATTTGTAAAAAATATTCTTCATTGTGTGTGATTTGCCCAGATATACACTTCACAGATCGTTCCTCTGAACATTGAGACCTGTCTTCGTTAGATTATGCAAACAGATAATTTTGTTCTAGGAAAACTTCAAAATCCCAAACTAAAGAAACTGATCTAGTTGGTAAGTTTTAATTTACTGAGAAAATACAAATGTAAATCATATCTCTGCTGCCTTGTGGCCTGGTGCATTTGATTTAAGATGGTGTATTTTTGTCATTATGGTACTGTAATACTTTTTTCTCATGATACATGATGAAACCTTGGATATTTATTTATACTTTGTTTTCTGTAAAAGTTATTAATTTTCAGGGTTTTAAAAGTAGCTTCTAAAGGTTAGAAAAACCTACAAAGCAAGAATATTAATGCAATATGTAGATGTAGAAGTGTTTAGGTTATGATTATATAATTAGGTAAAGGTTTCATGGGTTACTCACTAGTAGTAGAACCAAGGGACAGGCCAGCTCAATGTTATTTTATACCCTAGGCACAAAGAGAACAAACATTATATGATACATATGTATCTTCATGCATGCATGTATATATATATATATATATATATATATATATATATATATATATATATATATATATATATATATATGTGTGTGTGTGTTTGTGTGTGTGTGTGTATGTATATATATAATGTATATATGTATATATGTACATATATGTATATATTTATATATATATATATATATATATATATATATATATATATATATATATATATATATATATATGTGTGTGTGTGTGTGTGTGTGTGTGTATACATATATATGTATATATAAATATATATGTATATATATATAAATAAATAAATATATATATATATGTATATATATATATATATATATATATATATATATATATATATATATATATAAGTAAATAAATATATATATAGCCAGTCCTCAGCAATAATGGAACAACTCCCCAAGGTGGTGGGCTGTTAAGTCCCAATGGAGGGATTGCTAAAAATCTCTGGACTAGAATAGGCCACCATTGGATACTGAACCTTGCAGCATATCTTGTTGGGACCTTATCAAGGGAAGACTATATTGCTGTATTACTAGAAGAACTGAAATGAATAAATTTGGATATAATAGGATTGAACTGAATTAAAAAGAAAAAAAAAACAAAACTGGGAAATCATGTACAGAATTAAAAGAGGGTCATATATTTTCCTTCTGAGGACATGAAAGGGAGAAAAAATGGAGTGTTTTTTGTATTAATGAAAATCTTCAAAGTAACATAGAAGAATTTTGTAGTACTAGTGATAGAATTATTATTATTACTAGCTAAGCTACAACCCTTGTTGGAAAAGCAAGATGGTGTAAGCCCAAGGGCTCCAACAGGGAAAAATAGCCCGGTGAGGAAAGGAAATAAGGCAATAGATAAACGATATAAGAAGTAATGGAAAATTAGATTAAAATATTTTAAAAACATCAACAACATTAAAACAGATATTTGATATATAAACTATAAAAGGACTTATGTAAGCCTGTTCAGTATAAAAATATTTGCTTTGAGTTTGAACTTTTGAAGTTCTACTGATTCAACTACCAGATTAGGAAGATCATTCCACAACTTGGTCACAGCTGGAATAAAACTTCTAAAGTACTGTGTAGTATTAAGCCTCATGATGGTGAAGGCCTGACAATTATAATTAACTATTGCAGGATTAATTATCAAACTAAATAAAAATTAAAAACTGAAGATCATTTAAACATAATCACCAACATCATCTCATGCAGAGGAAGAAATAAATTTTTTTATGAATACCTTGAGATATCTTAAAAAAATATGACTCAATTTACATTTATTTTGGGCTATTTAAATGCTAAAGTGGTTCAAAAGAATAAAGGAGAATCAGCAGTAGGTAAATTTGGAGTAGGCACAAGAAATGACAGAATACATGCTTATAGAATTTGGTGAAAGAAACAATCTTAAAATTATGAACACCTTTTATAAAAAGGAACATAGAAAAGGGACATGGAGAAGCCCAAATGGAGAAACCAAAAGTAAAATTGATTTCATACTTGGGGATAAAATTACTTTAGTTAAAGATGTAATAGTGTTAAATAGATTAAAGATAAGCAACAATAGAGTAATCAGAAGCAAAATTTGTTTAGATCTAAGGAAAGAAAGAGAAATTTATTTTAGGGAAAAAATCAAAACTCCAGTTATAAGAGAAATATCTGATGAGGTTAGTTTAGCAATACAAAAGTACTCCCATCTACATAATGAAATAAAAGCAATTAAAGAAGAAATAAACTAATCTAACAAAATTTTTATTGGAATCAGTACACAAGAGATCTGTGAAAAGTTCCTAAACAAGATAGAGGAAAATTATCGGAAAAGACTAAAAACCGAACAAAGAAAAGATGGAAAATGAGGGTAAAATCCAAGAGAGATAAAATAAAATTAGCAGAACTATCCCAAAAAAATAAACAATCTAAAAACCCAAGACATTCATAAACACAATCAGACCAAGACTGAGGTAACACTAAAATAAGGAAGAAGCATCAAATTTATGAAAAGAAGACTTGGAACAGAGAGCCAACAGATGTTTGCTTTGAAGGATTAAAATGGATTATAATAGCAAAATATATGTGATAAAAAATGCCGAGGATTCCTATACAATGCTTTACAATAGTGAGATAGGAAATAACCTTGCCAATAGAAAATAATTAAACACTTGAGCTGGTACCAAACATAACAGTAGGAGAAGTAAAGAAAGCATTAAGAGGCATAAAAAGAGGCAAAACAGCAGGAGAAGATGGCATAATAATTGATTTGATAATAGACAGAGGAGATTTCATAGTAGTTAAACTCACTGAACTTTATACAAAATGTTTGCGAGAATGCTCTTCAGTATGCCTACAGCTTGGAAAAACTTTATCATTATACTAATTCACAAAAAGGGAGACATAAAAGACCTGAAAAATTATAGCCCAATGAGTTTACTCTCAGTAATATATAAAATATTTGCAAAAATCATATTAAGCTGAATAGAAAGACAGTTAGACTATAATAAACCAAGAGAGATGGCAGTATTTAGAAGCAGCTATTCACCAACTGACCATATCCAAGTAATTCACATCCTTGAATAGAGGAAGCAGAAATGTAGGACGGAAAATGACTTTGAGTGAAACTAAGATAATGTTCAATGAGAATACAGACAACAAATAAGAGTTATTGACGAACCTCTAGAGATTGTTAATGAATATACATACTTAGGACAGACAGTAAGTGTTTCTACAGGTCACGAGACCAAAATTAAAAGAAGGATAAGCAAGGGATGGAGAGTATTTGGTAAACAAAATAAGATTATGAAAAGTAAAATACCACTTTCTCTAAAAAGAAAAGTATTTAATCAGATAGTCCTACCAGTATTAACTTATGCATCAGAAACTTGGAGCCTTACTGAAGCCTTAGAACATAAGCTAGTTACAACTCAAAAAGGTATGGAAAAAATAATGATGGGAATAACACTGAGACAGAAAAAGGGCAACATGGATACAAGAGCAAACGAAATTAGAGAATATTCTAACAACATATAAGACAAGGAAATTGACATGGGCAGGACATATAATGAGAATGGTAGTCAATAGATGGATATTAAGAACAACAGAATGAGTCCCTAGAGATTGTAAAAGAAGCAGGAGAAGGAAAAGATAATGCATTGACAAAATAAGAAATTTTGTGGGTGTAGACTGGCACAGAAAGATCATAAACAGATGCAAGTGGAAGGACATGTCTGAGGCCTTTGTTCTGCAGTGGACTAGTAATTGCTGTTGATGATGACATATACTGTATATATATATATATATATATATATATATATATATATATATATATATATATATATATATATATATATATATATATATATATATATATATGTATACATACATACATACACTGTATAACTACCAAATAGTGAAAAAATCTGATTAAGAGAGATGTTAGACGGGGAGACTTCATCTCTACTAAATTATTCACACTATGCCTTAAGAAAGTTTTTTTTTTTTCAGAATTGGGATTGGGAAAATGTTGGAATTGACATTAATGGGGTATACCATAACAACTTAAGATTTGCAGATTACATAGTTGCATTTAGTGAATTAGGGGAGGAATTGTAACTGATAATAGTGCCTTTGAATAGAGAAAGCATAAATGTAGGACTGAAAATAAATGCGAGTAAAACTAAGATAAAGTTTACTGAAAATGCAGACAACAAATGATGGTTATGGACGAACCTTTAGCTATTGTTAGTGATTATACGTATTTACGACAAACAGCAAGTGTTTCCCTAGGATACCAGATCAAAATTGAAAGAATGTTAAGCACGGGACGGAGAGCTTTTGGTAAACAAAATGAGATTATGAAAATTAAAATACCACTTTCTCTCAAAAGACAAGTATTTAATCAGATGGTCCTGCCAGTATTAACTTATGCATCAGAAACTTGGAACCTTACTAAAGCCATAGAACATAAGCTAGTTACAACTCAAAGAGCCATGGAAAGAATAATGAAGGATATAACACTGAGATACAGAAAAAAAGCAAACAAATGTAGGGCATATTCTAACATGTAAGAAAAACAAATGGACATGGGCAGGACATATAAACATAGGTCAACAAGTAATATTTCCTTTAACCAAAAACCAGTTTTATCCTACTGTAATTATAAGATGAGAGTCCAAATGCTGATTTGCAGCATGCATAGTTGGCAAAAATTAATTAAGTTATTACATTAACATTTTCTGGGTATCACTAAATTTATAATTAAATCCCAAGTATAATACTTTACTAACTGCTCTTATGCCTTGTTATTAGCTTAATTTTTATTTAAGGATTTTTTTTTACATAATATTTAATTAATGCAAATTATTATTGTAACTATTAGATATTTAAACTAATCAAAGATTTTTTGAAATAAAATGTCTCAAAGATATGTGACAAATTGTAAACTCAGTATGCATGCATATTGATGGTATTTGTTACACGCACATTTTTCATTGCAAAGTATTATAAGATTTATGGCAAGCCCTTGTAAGATGGGTACCAGATATTACCAATGGTTGTATGCAAATTGTCTTTGAGTCCTAATTTCATTGCATTGTCAATTTTACTTTGCTTTTCATTCATTCCCTTTAGTGTCTTCCTACTGACCTGTCAAACTTTGTTAAATTTACCATGTGCTGTTTTTATATTTCACTAAATAATGGACCTTTGCGTCAATTCCTTTGCGTCTAGAAATATCTCAATAGTTTCATAAAATTGCTTTTGCTTTTTAGTATTAAGTCTCGATATTGATACATTTACAAGAGACACACTTTTATCTATTGATAATGTACCCATGGTTCTGAAAAGATTACTATATTATTCATATTTTAAGGGTATTTGTATAATAGGACTATTTTGGTTTTACTCTATAATATGATTTGTTTTATTTAGGCATCTTCCTATGGGAATGACTCTCATCTTGGTACTTATTTTCAGTTGTATTCAGGTGCTGATGGAGTAAATCGTCGACGAAATATATTCAAGCGTCTAAGTCAGAGTAAAAGAGTGAGTACAGTTAGCAGTGGAGGTAGCTGGGATTTAGATGAAAAGATTCCTGAAGAAGAAATGGAAGAGGAAAGCTTTCATGAAGTTCAAGAACAAATTATACAGGAAAGTGTTCAATCTCAAGCATTTTCTTGTCCTGATCAACTCTTAGCAACAGCACCAGTAGGCTCTGAATATGAAAGATGTAAAGAAAATGCATTTTTGTCAGAGTCATTTGTCCCAAATCAGGGTGCTAGTCTGGTAATAGCTGATATTGCACCGCATTCTCATTCTTTAGTCAAGCCTGCTAATCAAAACTTGGACACAAATGTATATCAGTTTGATACATGCAAAAGCTGTGGAGTTGTCCCACATGTGTCAGCTGGAAATGGCGAATCCACTTATTTTAATAAGGAAAATGGGGTATCACATGAAAGTAGAAGAAATACAAGCCCACCACGAAATGCAAGTAGTCTGCGTCGCCAAGAAAGAGTAGAAGATGGTTCACCATGTGGCAACCTTATGTCTCCTACTTTACTGCAAATTCCAAGTCATCCGCCATTTAATAATTCTCTTACAGATCAGGTATGTATTTTAGTATTTTAATGGTTCAAAAGCTAAAGAGAAATTTTAGCCAGTCTATAATTATAAGTTCCCTTGATCCTTAAGTGGAATCAGAAGCCATATTAACATGATTTTTAGAATTCTTCAATTGGAATTATCAGTGAGTATCCTATTTACTGGCAATTAGTATTTCACAGTGAAATACAGTATTATTCAGGGCAAGATAATTATTCATATGAAACTCCCATGATGTTTATAATAATTCTATCTCAAAGCCTGGTTTTATATCAACTTATACTGTTCTGTACTTTAAAGCTAAATATTTCCTGTTTTCTTTCATTTCAATAAGCATAGTCCTGTGGTACAGTATTGATAATCTGGCAGTTAATGACATTAACTTTGGCTTGATACGCTGCAACCCCTTTGTCTTTTTAGTCTCCTCGTCGACCTGGTGTTGGATAGTATTATTATTAGTTAATAAGAGATGTCTTCTCTTCGATTTGTTAGAAGTTCCTGTATGAGATGTACAAGGGAACTATTGCTGGGAAGTCATGATCTTCATTCTCATGCCGGAATACTTGCTTATTGTTCCTTGTATGAGGGGAAAATGTTTGGTTCAGAGGGAAAATTTAGAGGTGACTAGGCTCGTTGATTACAGTTAGGAGGAGGGTGATAGCCTAATGCTTGTAGCTGTTTACAAGCTTTTGGAGTTTGATGTTAATGTGCTTCATAAGATTTTTATCACTTTTTGCTTAATTTGTCGAATCTAAGAAGACCAATGGTTTTTGGGCCAAGGCAGTAATTCAAGCCTAATCTGCCCTGTTTAGAACCCCAAACTAACGCCTCTAAGTTTTGCCAAACAGTTATAGTGCTTCTTTCTGTAAGGGTTCTGATGATGCACAGGGCTGATGGAGTCAGTTGCCTTTAAATGAGCCTTGTAGTGTCAAGTTATTTCAAGTCCATCTATTGCAAAACCCTAGCATTACCACGATTCGTTCAGCTCTTTACGACCACTTCTAATAGAAGTAGGCTCTCTCAATCAAAACTTTATACCTACATTAATGACCTGAAATATTGTATAGTTCCTGTAGAAGAGAAAATATGATTTCTAGATAAATCTCTTGAAGCTTTCAAGGGAACTGAATTGTTGAATTGAATTATGTTTCAGATGCCAGTGAGCCTGGTCTAATGTAAGCTCAGCCACTAGCACTTCTCAAGCTTTCCCTTGTGACATTAACATTGGTGCTAGTACTGCCAAAATGAGTCCTTTTCCAAGCAAAGGTCCAAATGTTAAGGAAGGAAAACTCTGTAGTTAACATTTTAGAGGATTTATCAGACTAAGAAGATGATAATGAGGATAATACAGAGAAAGAGCTCAATTCTGATGAGGTATTTATTTGTTAAGGAAGCTCATTTCCCGAGGTTGTCCAGATACATTCCTTGAAGTAAGTTCTAACACTGCTTATTTTTCCAACTCGTCTCTTGATGGTCCTCTAGGATGACTTGTACTGTACTTCACAGTTTTCCTTACTTTTTATAGACAGTCAGTAAATTAGGATCTCAAGGGCAAAGAAAAGTTTTTCATTTAATTCCTGTTTTGTATTAAAACCTTTTCTTACTCAAAATTGATCCGTTATCTGTAAAGCAATCAATTAAGTAGCCTTGTTATTGAAAAATGAATTCTCTTGAAGCCATTATTGATGTAATAAATAGAAAATATTTGAATACAAAATTTTCAGGCCAATTAATTAAAAAGAAATGTTGCTTTTTTATGATAAAATGGGGAATATACTTGAAATTTTTCCTTTGTAGTGGCTCTTATAGAAAAGAAGTTTACTAGTCATCAGTATATCAATCTTATTTTGGAGTGCTTAGCATGTTTACGTAAAACTATTTTCATATTGGTCTTCTGAGGTTGCATCAGCCTTCGTGAATTTTGTGGTTAAGTGTAAGGGAATATTGTGTTCTATAGAGAGAAAGCTTATGTGAATATGGCCAGTCTCTAGGACATTGTCATTATCCCTTATCTCTGCCATTCATGGGTTGCCTTTAAAGCTTTAAAGGCTGAATCTATTGAGATTACCAAACCATTTTTCTTCACTCGAGTGTTTAACTGCTACACTGTGATTGCTCAGTGGCTACTTTCCATTTGGTAAGAGTATAAGACACTTTAACTGTGGTAAGCAGCGCTTCTAGGAGAAGAACACTAAAAAATCAAACCATTGTTCTCTAGTCTTGGGTAGTGCCATAGCCTTTGTACCATGGTCTTCTTTTGTCTTGGGTTAGAGTTCTCTTTAGAGTACGCTCAGGCACACTTTTCTGTCTTATTTCTGTTCCTCTTGTTATTTTAAGTTTCTATAGTTTATATATGAAAGATCTCTTAATGTTATTACTATTCTTAAAACATTTTATATTGCTCATTACTTCTCTGGTAGTTTGTTTATTTACTTATTTCCTTTCCACACTGGGTTATTTTTCCCTATTGGAGCCCTTGGGCTTATAGTATCCAGCTTTTCCAACTAGGATTGTAGCTTAGCTAGTAATAATAATAATAGTAATAATATGGCTGGGACAGTGTCTAATATAAATAAACTCTTTGATTTATTAACTTATTCTGGATCCTCTACTCGTTAATATTAGAATTGATAATGTAATAGTGCAAGTAGGGTCCATGACACTAAATACATTTTGAGATCACTCTCAAAAACTACCCATTTTACCCTATTGTCCTGTGGCTACCAAGTCTCAAAATTACTTTTTTCTTACTAGGGCTTGTTTTGTAACAGTGTTAGGCCATCAGGATTTTGGACCAATAGGCATTCCAGTCAAAATGCTTAAAAGACTCATTGAATTTATAGGAGGTCACTATAATGGTCTCATTCAACAGATCCAGACAGCTTTTAACAGTTTTATAAGGCATGGAAAGCCTACATCCCAAGCTGTGTGGGCTGTCCTTGGTCAAAGAGGGCTATTGAATCCCTTTGTCCTCCAATCCTCCCTTACCCAAGGAACTAATGACCTTTCCCAAGTTATCTAAACAATTCAGCAAAGGTCCATATTTGAAAAATTAATTAAGATGAGAATTAGCAGCTGAAGACCAGACTAGAGAACAATACTTGCAACAAGGGAGAAGGAAGGAATTAAAACACTGATTCACAATAGATTGATCACAGAAAATCTTTAAAACTTTCTCAGTAAGCCATTTTTTGTGCAATTGAAGGAGACAGACCTAGTGTGTTTCTCAAAAGTAAATTTGCTCACGAGAATCACACCTAAAATTTTAAGTCATACAAAATTAAAGAAACATTATCACTGCTGAGATACGGATGTTGAGGAGCCTGTGGCCTTGACCTGCTTACAATCATACTTTTAGTTTTGTTAGGATTCAACTTCATGCCCCATAATTTGCCCCATGCACTAATTTTAGCTAGATCTCCATGAAGAGATTCAGCAACCCCAAATCTGCATTCAGGTGATGGAATGGATGCAAAGAAAGTAGTATCATCTGCATATGCAACAAGCTTGTTTTCTAGGCCAAACCACCTGTCATGTGTATAAAGTATAAAAGTAATGGGCCAAAAACACTATCCTGAGGAACACCAGTTATGACATTCCTATACTCACTTTGGTGCCCATCAATAACAACTCTGCAATCTATTATTTAAAAATTCAATAATGATGCTAAGAAATGAGTCACCCACTCCCAACTGTTTGAGTTTGAAAACAAGGGCCTCATGATTAATACTGTCATTATTTTTATACTTGTCTGATGTTCATATATATATGCCTCCCTCCTTCCCGCTAACTAGTGATATTAAGAAGATTGACTGAATTCGTGTTTATTAATTTGCTTCTGAACTCTGTAATGATCATATTCATTGAGTCAAACCCTCTTCCACAATCTACATTGCTTGGAGAAGGGTATCTATAGCCATAAGCAGCAGCTTTATCTTGTTAAGGATACTTCTGCCTCCATTTATATCATACTCCACAAACCAAAGGTGGGCCTCTCTCTCATTCATAAATACAATCTGATTTAAAACCTTCATCTCCTTTTCTTCAAAGCGAGGGTTGTTGTAATCCAAGTTGTCAGAGTAGAGGACTGCCATTTGATTGATCAGGTTGTTGTAGGTCTCTTTCCTGTTGGCTGTGACACTTGCTTGTGCTCTATTTGCTGTGAGTGTCAAAGGCCTTTTTTTTTGTTATCAGACACTGCTCAGATAAACTAGCCAGACTTGATGATGGGAGACTTG
Organism: Palaemon carinicauda; assembly: GCF_036898095.1. Taxonomy (NCBI): domain Eukaryota; kingdom Metazoa; phylum Arthropoda; class Malacostraca; order Decapoda; family Palaemonidae; genus Palaemon; species Palaemon carinicauda. Next base: position 131,730,499 of record NC_090735.1, on the reverse strand, counting down.
CTCACACTTAGCTGCATTCCCTTGAACTCTTTTGCTTCTTTTGCTTGGTTGGCATTGACTGTGGGTGGATTGGAAAGAGGGTTAGTTTATTGGTAATAATTCCATTTGCAATTACTGATCAATTTGCAAATGGTGTCTTTCTTTCTGGCATTGGGTTGTCCAGTGCTTTCTTATATCTGGTGGTATTAAGATTACAACAAACTTTTCATTGAATTTATATTAATTTTGATTCGTAATTATTATCATGAGCTACTTTGAAATATGAGGGCTTCATGCTTACAAGCAAATCCTATCGCCTGGCAAATAGCCAAGGGTGAAAGTTTTCTTGAAAAATTTACTCCTTTGTACCAGAAATAGATGACTGTATATCTTCCCAGTAGAGTACTGTACTACTACGTACCTACTTACTTTCACTCCTGATTCTCGGTAGATGTTAGATTAAGCATACGAAAAATGAGGTTTGTATTAAATGGCAATTGATATTTTTATTTAAGGTATTTTATTATTTTGTTTAGATTTCAAGTTTATGAAATGCCAAAATGATTGTTTATAAAATCCTATCATATGCCGTTTGATATGGTTTATTTCAGGATGATGCATCTAGGTCTGGAAATACAGGGCCTCTACATCGGTCTGGCAGTGCTCAATCTGATTCTTCAGGATTTATGGAGGGGGATATAGCAGATGGAGAAAATCGAAATTTTGCATCTAGTCAAATACCAAATGTAACTATTCCAAGTCCGGTAAGCTGCAGCAATTTTTTAGATTTAAACTTGCTTCATTCTACACATTTATAAAATTTACATGATTAATATTTTGGTTGTAATTCGCATTTAGCTCATAATGGATATACTGTATTGAGTTAAACTGGTAAATGAGAATATTTAAACCAAGAAGTGTAGTTGGTTTAGGGACTTTCCTGAAATTTTCAAGTTGGGCTGGTCTTTGGATACAGTGTTAATAAATCAAAATATGCTGAATATCTAAAAAGCGAGTGCAGATATCTTCCTAAACTTATTTGTTCATAAGCTTAGGGGGCTGATTGAATTACATTTCCTTGATTGACATTATTCTACCAACATGTAATATATTTCAACTTTAGAACTTACCTATGCCATTCACAACAAAGTTTTATTCATTGTGTTTGTATAGGTGTCATCCTGCCAAATTTAGATTGTTCCATTGTCTTCTTGGACTTCTTAGACTCTCATGATGAATAAGATTAGCATTTTGAATTGGATTAATTTGCTTATTCTCTTAATTTAAACTGACATTTTTTAAAAGTTAGTTATATCAGATCCTTCAAACCTATTTTTATCTATTCACATCTTTATACAGTAATAAATAAATGACAAATAGGACATGCTAATCACTGTCATTGTAATTTTTATCCAAAGTTAGAAAATCTAAGGTTGGATGAATAATTTTTCATGCTTTGATCATTTTTCTGCTGTAGGATCTGTCCTTTTCAAAATTGTTCTATGGGGTGCATACTTCTACATTCCTCACTTAGGTGCTATTTTAACAATATGGTCTTGCTCTTTCGTGCTGTTATCTCCCTCCTGATATCTTGTTTCAGAGTTCTGAAGAAAATTGTCATTTAGGATGTCTAAAATAATGGTTAAAGTTTTGGTTTTTGTTGTTTCCATACCAAGCTTGGTTGAGATAGGGTAATAGGTTCCTTATCTTTTCTGCCATTGCAATAATTAAAAAAGAGATTTTGCAGCTGTTGATGTCCAAAGAGGACTTTCTATTAGCATTGCGTACAATGATAGAACCAGTAATAAATTGTTGTTTAAGACAGAATTTTTGGGTAACATAGCTATAGACTAGACCCTTCATCATAGTTTGATTTCCTGTAACCAAGTTATATTCATCATTTTTCAGAATGTGCCATAATAAGTACCTGTTATTGAATCCCCAGTAAGTGACCCTAAAAATACATGTAAAAATTTAGGAAATTTTGCTATGCCTTGTTGGAACTATACGCCATTTAGTTTCTTCTATTCTGCTGTACCATAGTAGTCTTACACAGATATTCCCTCTTCCTTGTTAGTTTAATAAAGTTGCTAGTGTTTAGATGTTTACTTTATATTCCTTAGCATAATTTTGTTTGAGGAATTTGCTTTGTACTGTATTTGAAACTTATTTCTATAGTACTGTAATTGTAGTTAGAAAATGGGTTGCAAAAAAATTATGAGCTTTGAATTTTATATTTACCTAGAAGTAATTCTTATAAATAAAATGCATTAAACAAGGGTTGGCAGGTAATGTTTGCTTCCAAATGTAATAGCTTTCAAAGCTGTAGTTACCTGCATGATTTTTTTACTTGAGTGGTGGTGAATTTTTCTATAAGTTTGGTACCAAGTATCTACTGTCTTAAAAATAGTACTGTATTATATCATGATCATAGCTCTGTCTAAAGACAGTGTCTATACAGTCACACTGTACATCTATAAAACTAAGTACACAGGTTACTGTCCATAGGTCTCAAACTTCACTGGAAAAAATTTTGTACTCAACAGTTGGTTGTCAATTACACATCTATTGTATGGTAGAAGGAGCCTGACCTACAATTGTTAATTATTGTCTTGGGCTTCTTTCATTTTAACCTTTAGATTTCACAAAAGTGCCTTGTCTACAGTTGCCCACTCTTATATGTACGTAGTTTTCATCTGCACTTAATACACTTAATACCCCTCCTGGTTCACGACCTTTGTCTGTACCTAAGGATTCTCCACGGTCTCTCATTTCGCCATCCTCACGGCGCTCGACAGACCATCACTCCTTGCCATCTACTCGCCGACGAACTCCTGTTCGTGGCTTGCCAGCTGGTTCAAGCCATCCGGTCGATCTTCCATCACCAACTTGTCTACAGGCTGCTGCTCGTTGTTTGCCAACGGTGGTCTGTTCGTGATCCTCTCCGGTGGTTTACCGCTCTCCTAGGGGTCAACAATCATCAGCGCACTGATTACCCACTCGCTGATCTCCAACCCTGTGACCTCCGACCCACCGATCGCTGACTTGCTGATCATCAGCAGCCCACCGCTTGCAGGCTCGTCAGCAGTCTTCGGCTGCTCGCCAGTTACCTTCTCATCATTCACCTACAACTCGCCGCTCTCCAAGAGCAGAAGGTAAACGATATCAGCCTCGCACTGCTCGTCGTTCTCCAACTCGTCGATTGCCTAGATGATCGTCAAATGACCGACAGTCTCCATCAGCAGCTCGCCAACAGACTGCGCCGCATGACCTCACTGCCACAGTATAGCGACCCCAGGAACCAGACCCTGATCATCGCCAACGTTCGCCAGAACGGCACAACTCTAATGAAGGGCACTGTTTGCGGGAAGAGAAGCTTTCTAAGCCTTCTCCTTCTCGAGCCTCCTAAATCTCTCCAGAGAGATGTAAATCTTTTTTCCATCGTTCTCCTCCCCACAAACGCAGAACATCGTGTACGCCAGGGAGATCGGTAAAAGGCAAAACATCTAAGCAGCAGGAGTTCAGAGTTCTGAAGGACCCCCCTTCATGACTGATTCCTTTTCCCTATGAAGAAGACATCAACACTGCAACCTTCCTTGAGAGCATCTTCGACTGCGGAGGTCTCTTTGTCGTTCCCTTCAGGGAAACTTTCCAATAGTGCCGCTGTTGGTCAGGAGCCGGGGTTTGGAGTCTTGGTTAGGGCTGTCAAGCAACCCTTTGCGACACGTATCCCACCTCCTCGTCTGTCGGAAACTCCCAGGATCCCCCTAGAGGAGTCTTCCTCACCTTCTACGAATGAAAAAGGAATTTTATTATTAGGTTTCTGTTATTTCATGCATAAATTGAATTTTAAGGTAACTTACACCTCATAAGTCAAACACAGTAGCCTAACATTTTTCACTAAGGAAAATAAGAAGGGAGTCATGAAATTTGAGCTGAGCCTAGGTAATGTCTGCCAGGACATGGATTACATCCTTGCCAGCCAAATGAAAAAAAATGCATAACATAATCACTTCTAGTGTTAAAAACAAACAAGACCCTTACCCACTGTGCTCAAAAGTTGAAGCAGATCCAGAAGAAAATAATATAATTAGGCAGTACAATTTACAAGGCACAAAATTTTAAACTTGGCTTTTCTGTAACATGGAAAAGAAATATGTATTGTAGTGATAGATAAAGGCTTAGGGGGCTCTCTCATCTTTGTAGTGAGGTTTACTGTGCTTAGAGTGGTGTGTCATTTTAAAGTATACAAATTTGCATTAAAGATACCGTGATAGGTTTTATAGATCCTGAAACCCTCTGGTGTCTCTACCTTATATATACTTGAGTCCTTGTTTGCACATTAGTACGCTGCCCGTAGGATCAGCAGCTAGAGTGGATATGAATGTGTTGAGGTGGTTTGGCCATGTTGAGAGAATGGAAAATGGCTGTCTGCTAAAGAAGGTGATGAATGCAAGAGTTGATGGGAGAAGTACAAGAGGAAGGCCAAGGTTTGGGTGGATGGATGGAGTGAAGGAAGCTCTGGGTGATAGGAGGATAGATGTGAGAGAGGCAAGAGAGCGTGCTAGAAATCGGAATGAATGGCGAGCAATTGTGACGCAGTTCCGGTAGGCCCTGCTGCTTCCTCCGATGCCTTAGATGACCGCGGAGGTAGCAGCAGTAGGAGATTCAGCATTATGAAGCTTCATCTGTGGTGGATAATGTGGGAGGTTGGGCTGTGGCACCCTAGCAGTACCAGCTGAACTCGGTTGAGTCCCTTGTTAGGCTGTGAGGAATGTAGAGAGTAGAGGTCCCCTTTTTTGTTTTGTTTAATTTGTTGATGTCGGCTACCCCCCAAAATTAGGGGAAGTGCCTTGGTATATGTATGTATGTACAGTATGTATATCCTGCTATATTGGATTACTTGATTTAGCTTGATAGGGAAGTTCCAGGGAATCACACAGTTTTTAACCCAAATACTGTGGCAGTTTATGATGGTTTTCCAACTTTTTAGTCTCACTACGCAGAGAATTTGGTCCCGTACTGTATTCTGGTACAGGAGGTGTCATAATACTTCTATAATTTCATAGGCTTTTTCTATGAGTTGAAGACTATTTTTTTTTGTATATTTGGACAATTCATAACAAAATTTCTTTTAGTTTTGTGGATGTAAAGTAATTATTATACATGGTAATTATTAGTTCCATTACAGCTGATTTAATGCATGATTTAATTAGATGGGTACAGTATTAGAATAGAACCATTTTTATGTCAAATGCCTTGCTTGTACTTATGAAAAAATTACACATTTTTTTTTTACTGGATTTTAATTTTAACTAATTTATGTAAATGTTATTGGTTAATATTGTGTTTTGGAATTGTATCTATTTTTTACTAACCTGCACATGTTCTCTTCTCAATCAGTTAGTAATTTAGATTCCAGGATGATAATTTCTTTGTTTTTTTTTTACTAACTTGGTTTCCAAATAGGATGAAATATTGCTGCTACAGAGTATTAATTGGGTGCTTTCAATAATTTTGAAATGTATAAAGAAAACTTTATAGATTACTAAATATCCAAGAGCTCATGAAATATTATATAGTACATTTGAGCACCTCCTTGTTTGTTTGCATATTAACTTATCTTTTGAAAAATGTTAATCGAAGGTGTTTTATTTTTTATTATATTGTACAGTATTTGAGATTTTTAATCAGCCTAATGCTGTATTGTAACATAAGAATTTTTTTTTTACCTAGTAACCTTTTAATTTTCATTTAGGTGCATACATGGTGGTGGAGTCATGAAAGTGCAGGCAGTGTGGAAACTGTGCGTCATGTGCCTATTAGTAACGCCTCCCCTCTGCGACAGAATCATGGGTCCTTGGCTCCTCGAGCACGTAGTCTTGATCAACAGCCTACTATTCTTCAGCAGAGAAACTCTTCTTGTGGTTATTCCTCTCATACCTGCCAGCAACAGGGAAGTCATCCTTACAAACATCATGGTGAAAATCAGCGCACAAATTCTGTTAGGTGCTCAAATTCTTGCCATATTACAAGTCCAGAGCATAGTTTGTCATCAGGCAGCCATGTATTTTGTCCCATTCACAGTGCTGATGGTCACCGAGCTGTGTCAGAGAGGGGTTTAACTAATACCTCAATAACTGCGCCATCAATAGTAGGTTATCAGACCCACATGTTTTTACAAGACCATAGCAGTAACACTTGCAGTTCTGTGCCTCATGTAGGTCATGTAGCTAAATGTGTGTGTAATTTCTTGTGTCCTGTATTTGCTGCTTCAAGTGGAAAAAGTGACTTACACTCCAATGGCTCATCTCTTTTATGCTGCAGACGCAATTCTTTGCCTGAGTCTTTTTTGGCTTCATGTGCTTCAAACAATGTAAATTCCAGTGTTGATGCTTTGTGTAATGTCCACTCCAGTAAGTGTGTTATGTCCTCTCCACTTTGTGAATTAGAGAAATCCTCTCCTTCATTGTCATCACCTGCCGTTTTTCAGTTTATTTCTGCATCAGATAATATCCAGCCAGTAGAACCATTTGGATCATCCCAGTCAAGTTCCTCACAGCTTTCTTCTGTTAGTGAACCTGCTTATTTGTATACTGAAACCAACTTCTTACCAAGTTACCATGCTTCATGTGAGGGAAATGTTGATAGTAGAAGAATAAGTAATAAGGCTACACCTCTTTTGTGTGGGGATTATTCTTCACTTGTAAGTTAATGTTGTATTTTTATTTTAGTGTAATGTACCATAATCTTATAAAGTACTGTATAGATAGTGTAGTTCTGTATTTTATAAGGAAAAACCCGCACAGTGTTGTTTGAGCTTATTATGTTTCCGTATAAAAAAGATTGTGAGAGAGGATTTCTCTGAAAAATGACGTGAAAGTAGCTTTCTAACATATACGTACAGTAATACCTCAGAGATCAAACACCCCAGAATTCTAGCTTTTTGGTGATCAAAGAAAATTTTTGAATGTTTAAGCCCCAAAGACCAAACAAAAATACAGAGGTCAACAACTTGAAAGAACCTGTATGGACCAAGATAATGGCAACTAAGCCAGTTTACATGTAGCTCTCACTCATTCCAGCCCATTAAATCATTGTTCCATTAAATTTTTTGTAAATTTGTTTTAGTTATTTTATTTTCATACACAATGGTTAAAGAGAACATGGCTTCAGGGTAGGAGGGAAGGTTCCCACACCCAGTTCAGTGATAAAGGAAATGATGGAAAATGGGTTATGTCATAGAGCTTTGAAGAAAAAATAGAATTTTAGTGATAAAATTTTATACAGGTATTTCTCTAATAGCCTGATGTTCATATTGCTGCTTCTCCAGATGCTTGGTTTAATTGACCTTTACCAGTAGAATTTTTTAATGTAAAAATTTTAAAATTTTCTTTCCCTTTAATAAACATCCTTAGTAAAGTAAGGAACTTTCTAGTGGCAAGTGGTAACTGAAGCACCAGTCTCTTTCTCTTCAGTTTCAAAGTCAAAATTATCCCTATCCTCTTGACACCACGAGGCAGTGAGGAGGAGGGTTTGTATGTATATGAACTCCAGGTGAATATAGAAATAAGAAATGGTGTTCATATTGCTGACTCCCACACTTTACTGGATGTTGGATGCCAGTGAAGGAAAGAGAGAGGATAGATTTAATTAAAATCAATTATACTAATGTCTAAATTACTTTTAACAAAACCATCTCAAAATACATTTTGAAATACAAGACTGCAGATTGTTTAATAAAACTGTTTAAAATATTATATTGTAGCTAAAGACATTACTTAATCTAATTAATACTTTCAATGTTGCTTCCATTTTCTTTCTCTTCATCTTCCTCTATTGTATGTTGAACTGTGGTAAAATCAGCTGATTTCCTGTTTTTTTCACAACTGGAGTGAATTGGGGGATACTGTGATTGCTTGTCAAGGACTCTTTTTGTTAGCATATGTACTAGTACCTACATTTACCCTGCTGGAATTAACCGGACATGAGCAAGTGGCCAGTCTTCCAAGCGAGCAGAACCTATTACCAAATGAAACATGATGCAAAAAGATTTAAGGGAAACACATGAATACTACACCATCTACCTATGTATTACTATATAATTTAGGAGTCCTTTAACAAATGGAGGGATTAGCATCCAGGCTATCTACTCAATCTTTTGCTTTTAATCTTTTTATATTATTGAGCAAATAGGATTGCGGCATGCAAGGGTCTAGCAGCAGAAGGTCTAAAACAAATAAAGAATTTGAGGTTCTGTGAGAAACTTTCGAACCTGTAGTACACAGTTAGGTTTCAGAACCCTTACTAAGAAAAAAAAAAACATTTTGATCACTAGACTCAACTAGGGAATTAGGTTAAGTTGACTACGCGGAAGGTAGGACCAGAGTTACCATTTTGAGAGAGGATTCACTGGACTTCTGAGGCTTTAGTAAAGGAAGCCAGCGACTTTAATAGCTTATGAAGCTCATCAATATCCAAATTAGTTGATTATGTAAATTGTCTATAGGTGGAGGGACATCATTATCGTTGTTTACCCCATTACAATCAACCAGCCTTCTTTGGCTTTCCCCCTTAACTAAAAAGAAGTTCCGTTTAGTCCTTTCTACTGTTAAATTAGCGCGGCAGCCATTAAAAATTACTTTCACATGAGAGGTACCGTAAGATGAGCTCACTTTTCACAATGGTTGTTTAAATCACAGTATTGTCCACTATACAATAAAGGAATACAGATAATGAACTTCCAGAAAAAAATCCTGTGCACCCTCCACACAGTAATTGCTAGGAATACTAGTGAGAGACATCTGGATGCTCAGTGATAAGCAAACAATCTGGAGAAGTTTCTGATCAGTACCACACGACTAAAGAAACTGAATGGATGGTGACTGATACGTTAGTTATTACTTACTTACCAATAGAGTATTCTTTACTTTACTAGGGTTTAAAGGGTGATCATGAATGGTAGAGACAAGGGATAGTGACAATACCCTAGACTTAACATATATGCATATGAGCAGTACCCAAGCCCCCACTCCATCCAAGCTAGGATCAGGGTAGGCCAGGCAATGGCTGCTGATAACTCAGCAGGTAGACCTATAGACTCCCCAAACCCCCTTCCTTAGCTCACAAGGATGGTGAGGTTGCAGACATTACAAGAAACTATCAGGTTTCAGCAGGACTCGAACCCCAGTCCAGCTGATTGCCAGGCAGGGACGTTTCCAATAGGCATGTGTTAATTGAAGGGAAAGAAAAGGGGGAAATTTTAAAATTTTGCCGGTAAAGGTTGATCAAACCGAGCTTCTGGAGAAGAAACAATATGAACATCAGACAGGGTTCAAAGAAATAGTATGCAGATAAAGCATTAGCCAACAGAGTAGGTGATTTTCATAATGATAATGCATTGAGTCATTTAAGAAACATCTTAAAACAGGCATAAACATTACTCTATTGATCAGTTTTTAGCATAAATATTTTCAGTAAATGCTAGAAAAGAGGAACATTTAGAAATTAACCCAGGATAGCAGTTACTTAGCAATATTATGGAGGACAACTCCCTTTGCCAAAAAAAAAAAAAAAAAAAAAAAAAAAAAAAAAAAAAAAAAAAAAAAAAAAGCATTAACCCCAGGAGGGCAATTACCTAGCATTTTTAAGGTGGGGGACTCCCCTTCAAAGGAACATATAACACCTTCCCACCAACTTCCACCCAAACCATCTACTCTCTTTATTACGGGTAATGTGTAGTTCAGTGTTCATTTATTCCATATTTATTAATTTATTGTTTGTTAGATACACTTGTTTATCAAGTTTTTGGTATGCTTTTATGTACTGTATAGTATTTTAATATTGCATTCTTTTGATAGAAATGGTCCATTTAGTAGTATTCTTTGATAAGTAATCAATTGATGTTATTTTCGTTCATTCTTATGTTGAAAATATATTCTGTTTGAATAATTTTACATCCAAATGAAGTTTTGGAATGTTCGATCTCTGAGGTACCACTGTAATGTAAATAATCTAAATGAAGTGAATTTTGTTGACATTTGAATTTGATTTTGTACAACAATTGAGATGGCAATCTATTTACACTTCAAGTTAGTGGGTTGTTGGCCTAACACCACCCTTAAAATACATTTTTTCATATAGATTATGTTTCATAGATAAAAATATTATTAACCCTTTTACCCCCGGGGTATTTGGAAATTTTCAACCCTTAACCCCCAGGGGGTTATTTTTTTCCCAGCACATTTTGCAGTATATTGTCTTTAAATTGCTCTAACAGCCTTAATTTTTCTCATAGAAAGGTCAGGTTTGTCTCATTCTCTTGGAAAATGCCTGAATTTTCTCAAAAAATTATCAAAAAATATGAATAATTTTTATAGCATTTTTTTGCAAGGACGTACCGGTACGTCCATGGGGGTAAAGGGATGGCTTTTGTGAAACGTACCAGTACGTCCTTTGGGGGTAAAAGGGTTAATGCCCATTACTTCCAGTACAGTATTTAGGTAGATAATGGTTGGTACTTCACAAACATACAGTATTTGAAGATTTCAGCAGTTATTGTATTCCGCAGTACTTTGATTTACCAAGAACTGTATGGTTGAAAAGTTAGTTTCAGGTCTTCCTTTGTTGTATTGCACGGCGATAAACCTAACCTTTCCTTTATTATTCATTTAAAAATTACATGGACAAACTTTTTATTAACTTTTATGGTGTAATTCTATTTTGGTTTTCTTTGTTATTGGCTTCTTTTATTTTTGAGAATTTTAACCTGCAGCAATTTATTCTGTGTCTTTGCATGTTGGCTTGTACTTTATATATATATATATATATATATATATATATATATATATATATATATATATATATATATATATATATATATATATATATCTCTCTCTCTCTCTCTCTCTCTCTCTCTCTCTCTCTCTCTCTCTCTCTCTCTCTCTCTCTCTCTCTCTCTCTCTCTCTCTATGTTTAACATCCTCATTGTCAGTTATCAATTCAGATTTTTACCCCACTCGAGTTAGATGTAAAATAACTTTTGTTTCCATGGGAATCGGCAAACCCTCGTCCTTTAATTAGGGAGATTACTTCGGCATGAGTTGGAATCCATTGTTGAAAATGGATAATGAACAGTTATCTGACTGTAGAATGGCAAGGTTTTACCCCTTACCCCTTAAATTTTTCTTTGATTACTGTGCTGTTCACATGTGTGTGATTAGCGCTCTTCAAGCTGTTGATTCTTATTCTTGGGCTTTGTTGTTGATGATGGAATGGAAACAGGAAATTCATATCTGGTGGGGGAAAGGGCAGTTGCTGCAACCTCTTCATAGTTAAGATAGATGTAGACTCGCACTCCCTCTGAGCTTTGTGTCAGGGGCATGTCTGTATGCCCGCATCCTCTTATGCTGAGTGTCGATCATGGCCTCCGGTACAATGACAGGTATGTGCTCTGAAAGGGAAGAAACACTTTAGGCCATTGTTGAGATCTGACTGGGCAATGCCCAAGAAGACAACAGTGAAGGTTGCTGCCGCTGCTTTCTCTGAAGGTAATGTGTCTGCTTCTAATCAGTGCTTACGCCCCTAGATCAGTCTCCGGGGAGTACGGCGGGGGGGATCTGGAGAGCGAAGAGTGATGTTGACGTCTTATTCAGATTTTGCTGTTGTGGTGTAAACCCAAATTGTTTATTGCTTCCCTGCCAGAACTGAAGAGGTTATTGTTGTAACTGTGCTGACTATTGATGATGCATTGGACCTAAGAAGACCTGGACTTCTTTAGGTCTTTTAGATAGGCGCTCTATGACTACTTTGAGGGAGTTTGTTGACAAGGGTGCCTCCCCCCTTTACCCCCTATGTAGGTGGTTGTTCCCATGGCGCCAGGTGTGGAGGAGGGAGTGGTGCCTTCAGTGTCAGGGAACCTAGGGTCTGGTAAGTCTGGTTAGATTACCTGTGGCCTGGCAGGCAAGGTGGCGCGGTTGGAGAAGGTAAAGAAAGGTATAAGTAAGTTTTAAGATGAAAGGTGTGACTCCAATCCTCTCCCAGTGTCAGTGCTCTCTGCCTCTTCCCTGTGTCTATAGCTTTGACCCTTTTTGCCATGGGGTCCAGGGTTTTTCTCCCTCAGTGTCAGTGAGTTTGCCTTCCCCTTCCCCTGTATTGGTGTGGCCCAGTGTTGTGGCTCCGGCCAGAGCATCCTATGTAGTTTCTCCTACTATGGTAGTGTCGTTATCCAACCTCGACTGCTCTGCTTACAGAGCCATGAGAGTGAACTAAGAAGAAGAAGAAGCAGCTTGCAAGATATTCCTCCTCCTCCTCCTCCTCTTCTTCCTCCGACTTGTCCTCCCACTAGAGTGTTTCCTTGCACTCTTTCATTAAAAAAAAAAATCTCTTGAGTATTAGAGGTTTAGGTCTCAGCCTGAGAAGGATTCTGTTGCTACCTTCAATTGTCTCTAGGGAATTTGCTTGCAAATTTGAATGCCCTGGGTTGAGTTTATGAGGCTGGTCTGTTTGCATGTTTCCTCTGGAAATGTTACTGATTTTTATTAATAGAGTCTTATAATTGAAAGTTCTTTTCATTTTTAGGGGGGGTTGACGTAAAGCCTTTCTTCCACTTCTCTGAAAGTGAAATATTAGCTGCCACGAAGTATTGTGGAAAGAGAACTTGGTAGAGAGGCTTACTATAGAATAACTCCTTTACTTCATCATTTTCCAGATCACAAGCAACTAATAGCTGGCTTCTTTCCTCAAATGGGGCTCTAAAAAAGTTCTGTAAAGCATCATAAACAGGCTTGCAAGGTAACTTTGCTTTAGTTAAACAAGCAATCCACTGGCAGCCTCCACTTCCAAAGAGAACGTGGTATGCTTCTTCTTCTTCTTTGTCTGCATCTTTTCCCACTTTTATGTGGGGTCCCACTAAATTCTACCACTCTAAAGATCTCTGGAATAGAAGGAACACTCACCTAGTTGATTTTTTCTTATGTAAGCCTCCCATTTCTTTGGGAGAAAGACCTCACAAAGCCCATGAAGTTCTGTAAAACCTTTGAACTCCTTAGGATAAACATCCCCTCAAAAGAAAAATGGATTACATTCTTTGGGAGTGTGGAATCCCCTTTCAGCAATATATCCTCTTAGACTGCAGCTCCATCGTGTCCATTTTGACCAGGAAAGAAATCTTCTGGCCGGGCACTGTCATTCCAAGCACAGTTGCCTCTAAAAGGCTGTGATTAAGCAGAAACAGCCAGTATCTGAGACTCTCTCAAAACCTCTTCAATAAAACTTGTTTGTAAGAGACCAGTAAGAAACCTTTTCTACCGACTCCTCCTTATCACCAAGCCCAGAGGACGTGTATGAGGAGATAACACTCCCACTGGAGATTTCTCCTGAACCTTAAAACCTGAGGGTCCAGGCAACACAAGGTTCAAGGTTCCCAGGCTGGTATAAGGAGGGAGTATAAGAAACACAGGAATTTTCAGAAATGGTAGGTCTTTAGATATAACTATCATAAAGGTAATTGACTGAAGCTTCAACTATTTTAGCAAGAAGTGAGATGTCTACTAGAGACCCAAGCTGATCAAACCCAGGAGTGGTAGCCTGTTTACCAGAAACCTGAATCAGCTCAGCTAGCAAGTTGGCCAAACCCTGGGGGAGCATCCAAAAGTTGCCACCCAGGGGAAAATGAGGTTTCCTCTTCAGGGTGTAGATCATCACATAAGCCAATAGCTTTTACTTGGTTGTAGCCTGTTCCACCATAACCCCATTATAGAAAACTAATTTATTGCTATTGGGCGGTTAAGTAGAGTTCCTCATCTGGTAAGTCTTTCAAGGAACTTGAAACCTTTACAAAACCTTTCACTCACATGGAAAAGAGAAATATTGTGCAAACCCTCAAACCTGCAGCAAATTTGGCAACTTTTAAGGTGTCTTTATTGTTCATATTTGCATTATTTTTAGTTTTATTTTTGCTCCTGAATATACTCATTTATGTTCTTATATAAATGCATGTCTACGCATAAGTGGATCACCTGTGGTTTTCTGAATAGTTGAGTTTGAGTGTGGTCTTTTCAGTGTTTTCTTATCTAATTATACAAAATCATTTCAGTTGAGTCAGTGATACCTAGTTTATTTTTTGTGTTGCATGCTGCTATGAAATTTTATTTGATTTATTAGTTCTTTTTTCTTTATTAAGCTTACAAGTAATCCCAACTGAATCATTAGTAAAAATGTAATGAAAAATTTATTTCCTACATTTCTTTGAATTTAAAATTGAACAGGTTTACTCCTAATGATAAAATATGTTATTTATTTAAGACATTTTGTCACAAAATTTTAATTTTGTAATTATAAAATCTTTTTTGTTTTTCCATATGTGAATTAAAAATAAATCTCATATATACTGTTCTCAATTGTTGAATATATTTCAGGAAACACTAATGAATGCCCTCCAGTCGTATCGGAATCAACTAGTCCAACAAGAGCACTTGTCCCGCACTCTTCATGCAACAACAGCATTTTCTCTCAATAATGCAAATCATTTTTCAAAGCAGTTACATAGCATAAGTGCCATTAGGGCAGCTATTCGTGCTGAAGTAACGCACATGGAACAATTGTTGGCCAATGCCAAACCAAATTCTTTCGACAAAGCATGTATCAACAGCGTAATGATGCAGGTAATTTATTTATTTTAAAGTTTAAGTTTTACTGCTATATAAAACTACTATTCCCCATTTTATGCAGGTGAAGAAATATATTTCTTGATTAAAGGTTGAACAAATTAGTATTAGGATATACTTTTCATTTATCGTAATACAGCAGTTTTGCTTCAGGAAATTGTTTTACTTAGCATGCTAGGCTGATTTTCCGTTTGTAAAAAGAAATATACTATGAACCATAAGATAGAATATTTTTTATTTACATTTATAGCCTATATGCTTTTCTACATTATATAGGTATTTTAATATGGTACTTTTAATGGTGAGATTGGCAAACTGAAATTGAGGCCTTTAATACAGTAAAAGTGCAGTGATTACAATAAGAAATGTCAATTAATATTTTTATATTAGATGCTGTTTCATAATTATAATTTATATACACTAATAAACAATTTACATAGAATGAAATCTTATATACACCTATTGAAACACGTTTGCTATTTAATATTTGGTTGAAAAAAGTCTGTTCATAAAACATCCAGATAAACCATTAAACTGTAATTGGAATGTTATGTACAGTATTGTGGTAGAATGAAAGAAGAAAATATGTCATAAAGGTTATTTGAAGATGTCTTTGAAGATATTACTGTAGCCTAACATAGTAAGTCCAAAACACTTCTTATATTTTATAGTCAAACTTTTTTCATAAAGTAATCAATTAAACAAGGTTATCAGTAGTATGCCTGTACTCTGTGAGTAGGTCAACTTTATAATTATAACGGTAATTCTTATATCAGTCAGTCGAGGCTTATTCCGACCTTTTTTTTTATATAGTCTGAGGATCATGTGATGATGTTGCCATTGATACCAAACCATCAAAATTCTAGTGTATTTCAACTTAATTTCAGATGGTGTCACTTCTAAGGAAACAAGCAGAACTTTGCCATGATATAGAGAGACTCACTTTATCGCCTACCCTCTCGTCCCCAAAATCTGATGATTCAATGTCATCCAAGGCTCTATCTGGTTCTTCACTTAGCAATGAATGTGATGTGATAAACAGTGTAGCAACTATGGATGTTAATACTAAATGTTCCTCTGGAGGTAGTGATATTGCAGAAGCATTTTCTCAATTCTCTCAACCAGAAAATTTTCATTGTGGTTCAAATACAGACATTCCCTCTCCCTGTGACTTGCATAAGCCTGTTGTAGAAAATATAGGAATACAAAATTTAAATCCTGTTTCTTCGAACAGTCAAACTACAAGAAGTATAGAGAGTGAAAAAAACAGTAATCCAAATTTGTGTAGTAATAATGAAAATTTTCATGGAACTAAAGATGCTAACGTACACAAACTGTGTAAATCATTATTATATTCTCCGTCTATAGAACAAACTCGATTTGTGAAAACCTGTGATAGTGTGAAAGGAAGTGAAAGTAGGTTAGATGAAAAGCAAGTAAATTCTAGTGATGTGACAGCAAGAGTAGATTCTACCTGTGTAGAAATGAATTCAGCATCCCCATCAGATTCAAGTATGAAACCTAATGCTCCAAGTGCTGCAAGTTCAGAAGATGTCCATTGGGTATGTATATTCAATTTCTCATAAAATGTTTATCTATAGTTTTCCAAATGTCTACTAGTAATGTCTAGTTCCCACTAAAATATCTATGCTCTTCTAAGGGTTTAATTTTAGGAGTGTTTGGGAAGAAAATTAGGGTAAGATAAAGAGGAAGCTCAACACTTCTTAAAATATATGAGCTGTTTTCAAATCTTATAATTTTTGCAGGTGGTGTTTAGATACTTGTGAAAAAAATTAGCATCAATACTTAGAAAATTGCTTACATGGTACTTACAATAGTCCTAGCAGCTTTGGCTATTTAGAAAATTTTATACAAAACCATTTTCCATATTGATACTAGCTACATACATACATATACCAAGGCACTTCCCCCAATTTTGGAGGATAGCCGACATCAAACAAATGAAACAAAAAAAGGGGACCTCTCCTCTCTACGTTCCTCCCAGCCTGACAAGGGACACAACTGAGTGTGGCTGGTACTGTTAGGGTGCCACAGCCCACCCTCCCCCATTATCCACCAAAGATGAAGCTTCGTAACGCTGAATTCCCTACTGCTGCTACCTTTTATTATAAGAATGTTTATTTTGTAAATACAAAAGTTTCTCTAATGACAATTAATTTATTTTCTTCCAACAGGTTACACAACTGGTAGAAACACAAGTTCGAAACCAAACACAAATTGTTCAAGCTCATCTTAACCAGCAGTCAAGAGAAATGGAAGATATAAAATCAATGCTGAAACTGTTATTAAATAGGACTCGGTAATTAATTCTATGACTGTGTTGGATAGTAATATTCTGTGATTATAGCATTAACAAAGTATTTGAATTAGTTTTAGATTCAAATTAGATGTTATTTTTTTTTTGGCTACAGCCATTTCTATATGATATCTATTAATTAGATATTATATGGAAATGGCTGCAGTCAAATGTTTATTGCATATGTTGCATATTTCTTACCATCCCAATTCTTTTAGAATGAGAAAAGACTCAAATATAAAGCATTGAACACTGTAAATGAGTTTATGTTGTGCTCTTATGTTTGTAGTAGTGTAATTGTTTTGGTGGTGCTGTTTGAAGTGTGCTATAGTTCTATATTATATTTTTTTTTTATCAAAATGCCACAATTATTACTTTTTTATGAATCATATATTAGATTTGATAATACTGGTATTTTTATGAAACTCCACTCATGTTCATATTGCTTTTACTTTGGCTCTCTCCTTCCAAAATGCTTCCCCCTCAGGGAACCACCACACTATCTGGCCAGTGATGGCCATTAACTTGTTGATGATACAATTTATTATCTCCTACTCTAAGTTTCTCATCAACTGGTGTCTAAATAAATTGTTTTTATTTCACCCTGTGATTCAAAATAAGATTTTAGTAGTTAATTTTGAACTAATTAGTCACAATGTGATTTGAATTTTCCCTGGCTTTGCATGACATAAATGTATCTGGCCATCGTAATATTTAGTAACACCTTTACTATTGTTTGTTTCAGTTAAAACCAGAGTAGACTAAGAATACTATACTAATTGCTTAACTTTTGCCAAATGGTACGAGTTTCTTCTTGCTTTATCTTCAAATATTTCTGCAACCTTTTTGCTATGTGGACTACTGAGTTCTGAGGTAGTAGGTAATTATTTCCACCTTTTTATATCATTATTATGTTGTGAATATTTAATAAAGATTATTTTCTGTATAAATTCAGGAAGCTAAAGGCTCATGTTTTGATTGGCAGTGAGCCCAGCCCCATTTAGAATTTTAATGAATGTATTTTCTTTTGGCCTCTACTGTAGATGCATTTTCTTCCAAATGAGTTACTTGCCTAGAGAGGCATAAAGTATACGGAGACTTATTTTGGTAGGAAAACCAAATAAAGTACTTGAGGTAAATTTTGAAACTTCTTTTTGTTCCAAGTAACATCTAGATGCTCACTAAGATAACTTATTTTCACAGCTTCCGTGATTTTATGGACAAATCGCTAGATGTTTGTCTTGACTGATATAAAAGTTTCCCATTTAGTGTGGAGATACTTTTCCCTTTTAAAACAATATATAACAGTCAGTGGTCTAACCTTTTGATGAATAGTTATATTTCTTCAACATTAATTTTTGAACACAAGAGAATTGAAGAGGAAATTACATCAAATTATCTCATTTGCAGGGTTTTAATTTGTAGAAAACTTGATCGTAGTTTAGATTTGTTTATATATGAATAATTCAACAAGGTGAATACAAATTATTCTGCCAAATTGCTAAAGTTCCTTCAACCTAACCTAAATATTGATAGGGTTATCATGAATTCTGTTCAGATATTTTATCTTGGTGTGTTTTTTTTTTTAGAAACAACTTAGCATGTATGAAAAATAGAATTCACTTTTGTCGAATGTCCAGAGTTATTTAGTGATTAGATCAGCAGCATTTTGTTCAAAGTATATTTTGGCAATCTAGTTTCACTGGTCCCAGTACTTGGTCCCCAAATCACAAATCTCATATCACTCAAAAGGTATTTCTCATGATTAGATATTTACATAAGCTATTTACAGTTAATTAACTTATTTTGTTGCTTATTTATAAATGGTCATATTTTCATAGACCTAATATACTAATTAGATTTACTGTAGACAAGATTTTTTAAATAATGTTGGCCATGTAAATAAATGAAATTAGGAGATGCATGAAAATTGGAAACATTGAAAATTACCATATGTAGAAAAAATATGGGGTCAGTTTAAGGAAATATCCAAGGGTACCACACTAGGCATTAACGTATATCAGCACCACACCCTATAACGAGCATTTATGGTATTGATAGTCAAGAACTTCATAAGCTCTTGACTGCTTTAGACACTTTTGTACAATCTAAGAAGTCCTTAGTATGTTTTGTACATATATGTCTAATACATTTGATATTAAAACATCTATAATAAATTACTAAGCGACTGTTTGGGCTTTAATAGAGATTTTAACATAACCTATATCGAATCCTAACTTAACTTCTCAAGTTTTGATAAGTGGTTCTAGTGACCCAGTCTGTTAAGAGTTCATATAGTGCTCAGCGTTAAAGACTAGCGTTCCACTCTTGAAATCATACGCTCTGATACGACTATTACAGTATTTACCACTGCGTAACACTCACAATTCCGAAAATCAGTCAGCTCCTATGGAGCTTTAGTTTCCAAGGTAGCAGCCCAAGCTGGTAGTCAGGATCCTGTATCCCTCCTCTTGTTGAATTAGATGCTATTAAGCAACCGCTTATTTCTCATATTTAATTGTCCAGGGTTACATTATTTCTCAAGTGGCAGTGTATATCGTTTTCTTAAATGCTCAGCCACTAGCACATCGTGGACTTTCCTTTGTTATGGTACATGTAGCTGAGGGGGGTTAATGAGCACTCATTCTCATTTTAGTGGTGATTTATTTCCTATGGGTCCTATTCCTGGTGGGTTGCATTCACATGTAGGCTCAGCCATTAGCACATCTCAAGTTTTCCCTATTTATATGCAGTAGATGCGAATAAGCAACCACCTATTTCTTATATTAATGAATCAGGGTTGTATTATGCCTCGGATGTAAGTGCTCCCTATTTATTTGTAGGCTAGGCAACTAGCACAAATTGAGTTTTTCTTAATGTATTAATGGAGCTTGAGTAGATGTTAATAAGCTACCATTTATTTCTTACTTTAATGGTCCAGGGTTGTATCATGACTCTGATGGCAGTATGCATGGTTTGCTGCTTATAGACTTGACCACTAGCACATCTTGAGTTTTTCATAATTATATTAATGTATCTGAAGGGCGTTAACAAGCACTCATTTCTTGTTTTAATAGCATGTCATTTCATATTCCTAACACTTGTGGGTTGCATCAGGCGTTGGGTAGCAGTGCACACTTTGCTCGTGTAGGGTCGGCCACTAGTACATCTAGAGTTTTCCCTAATAACGTTATTGTAGGTACAAGCACCTCTTCTGCAGAAATGATTCCCTTGCTAGACCTAAGCTCAAAGTCCCACTATCCCACCTCCATCAGAGCCTGTGAATTAGCAATGTGAACGTTAGTGGAGTTGCATGAAAATAAAAGTTTAAATAAAAGTTTTTTTATTTTCATTCTTGCTTGATGTTCATATGCATGCTCCCCTCCTCTTCACTGAACAGTAATGTCAAGAAACTAGTGATTGAGTTTTCTACTGTAGAACAGAAGAGTAGGAGGTAATATGTTGTATCATCGACTATAGTCCATTTCTTTTATCGAGGCAGATTTGCACCGACTCGCAGCGGTGCCCTTTTAGCTCGGAAAATTTTCCTGATCGCTGATTGGTTAGAATTATCTCGTCCAACCAATCAGCGATCAGGAAACTTTTCCGAGCTAAAAGGGAACCGCTGCGAGTCGGTGCAAATCTGCATCGCTAAAAGAAATTGACTATAGTTAGTTGTCATCAACCACCATATGACGTAGTGTCTCCCAGAGGGGGAGGCCTTTTGCAAGGAGAGAGAAAAAGATATTTATATTTTGGGGTACATGTCGATGCAGATTTAAGTAAAAGTAATATGGATATCTGGGGAGTATAAAAATAAAACAAATTTTTAAAATTCTGTTTTAACTTTTTTGTGTAAATCCATTAAACATTTTGTTCCAGAAATAATATTTTAACTGTGCACAAGGATAAAAATGTTTATGGGCTATTGTTATTGTTACAGTGAGTATCAAAGGCACATAAGCCAAAAATTTCTTGATACATTATTTTTCTAAGGTATTTACCTCTTTTATGTCGTGGAATATTTTAACATTTTTATGTGCAACCAATATTATATTACGCATTTTTTGTATAGAAATTATTTCGTAAAGGGGTAGAATATCAAAGACATTTCCTATCAAATCTTATACCCACTTGCAATTTCTTTTATCTGATATCTGCAGATGTCACTGCGGGTTTTAGAAATGCACTTTTCTACTGCTGTAGTTGATTTTATTTACCTCATATCTTATAAAGTATGGTTTTTGGGAAAAGTAGATCTGTTAGTATCATTAATAGTTTTATGCTAAATTTCAATAAAGTACGTAATATTTTGCATACAGTATTTTGAAGATGTATAGTTTTTTTTTTTTTTTTCTAAAGAACAATTGACAGAATTTGCAGTTGTGTATCAGTGACAATTACTCGTCTTTTATCTTCTAATCTTCATTTTGTGTGCACTGATATGAGGGCAGGGCAAATTGTACCTTCTGTTCATACGCAAGTTTTTTATATAAACTGCATGTATTATAACTACTGTAATACTAGTTGGAAATATGAAAGCCTCAAGCAAAGTTTCATTCACCTGTAGGAAATATAAGATTTTTAACATTTGCTTTAAAATGTTTATTTACTTTGTTTGAGTATATGACCTAATATTTCTAACATTTTGCTTAATCATCAGTGGTTGCAATTGTGATATTATTTGTAAATTTTGTGCTTAAGAGAGATGTTAATATTTCTTTTTAATATAAATTGTTTTATGTGTATTTTATAGTGTATTTACCATTGTATGTGAAATATATTCTGTAGATAAAAAAAATTATCACGAGCTATTTCTTAGAATTTCTTGTCATCCCTTTTGTCACCGACTACTTTGGTATTCTTTATTTTTTATGAACCTCCTTGATGTTCATATTCCTTCTCTCTTGAAACTGACGTTTACTTTTTAAAGCTAAAAGTGTTCCCGTTTTTGTCCTTCTGTAGGCTAATGGCAATAATCTAAGCTTGGGTAGCACATAATGTGCTTGGTCATGCAATCTCTGTCGCTCTTGCTTTACCAAGTTGTTTGTTCTTATTGGTTATAGTGTGAATTATCCAGCTATTAGTCTTATTTTGGTTATTAATGAAAATTATTACTATAGATTGTTCAGACCAAAAAACATGTTATAAGTAGAGAAGCAACTAACTTTTAGTTTAACAGTAGATACGGAGACAACAAGGTATTTCTTAGTAGAAGATATGATGATGATAATGCCACTCCAGCCATTCACGAGTCTAGTTTTGATAGTGATGAGCTTCGGCTCTTCTAGTTTCCTTTGTGCAAACTCAGAAGTTTTGCCTGGTGGCTCTATTGCACGACTCAGTAAGGGTTTTGATGGTACACAACACATTGCAGCGTTAAGATCCTCTCTTAGTAGGTTGGCCAGGGCACCAACTGCCCGTTGAGATACTACCGCTAGAGAGTTATGGGGTCCTTAGACTGGCCAGACAGTACTACATAGGACCTTTCTCTCTGGTTACGGTTCTTTCCTTTTGCCTACACAGAGACCGAATAGTCTGTCCTATTCTTTACAGATTCTCCTCTGTCCTCATACACCTGACAACTCTGAGATTACCAAACTATTCTTCTTCTCAAGGGGTTAACTACTGCACTCTAATTTCAGTGGCTACTTTCCTCTTGGTAAGGGTAGAAGAGACTCTTCAGCTATGGTAAGCAGCTCTTCTAGGAGAAGGACACTCCAAAATTAAACCATTGTTCTCTAGTCTTGGGTAGTGCCATAGCCTCTGTACCATGGTATTCCACTGTCTTAGGTTAGAGTTCTCTTGCTTCAGGGTACACTCGGGCACACTGTTGTATCTAGTTTCTCTT
Source organism: Palaemon carinicauda (assembly GCF_036898095.1). NCBI lineage: Eukaryota > Metazoa > Arthropoda > Malacostraca > Decapoda > Palaemonidae > Palaemon > Palaemon carinicauda. The sequence continues at coordinate 131,707,686 of NC_090735.1, read as the reverse complement.
CCTCTTGTTTTGTTATAGTTTTTAAAGTTTATATAGGATATATTCATTTTAATGTTGTTACTATTCTTGAAATATTTTATTTTTCCTTATTTCCTTTTCTCACTGGGCTATTTAACCTGGTGGAGCCCCTGGGCTTATAGCATCCTGCTTTTCCAACTAGGGTTGTAGCTTAGCATTTGATAATAATAATGATAGTGATAATTAAACCTCAAATTCATTTTCCCTTTTGAATGGTGTGGCATATTGTATGGTTCCCTTATCTGGCCAGAAGGGTCTGGCAATCTACAACAAATTAACAAACTAAACGGTTGCATCATGTTTTGGAGAACTATAATTTTCAGGTTATTGTATTCCTCCACTCGATGTAGTTGGCTATCATGATGAATCTTTTGATAGACATTTTATTGATGAATATCAAGTAATTCTTGTAAGACAGGAAAATTTTTTAACATACTGTACATAGTTGTTTTAAAATTTCAGAGATGTATGTTTGAATTACATGTCAAATGATATCGATCTCTAATCTTTGTTATTTTTATTGAGTTAGTAGACTGGATCCTTATAAAGCATCCATTCTCTTGCTTTTGTAGGCTTTTATGATCATCCACTTTTAGCTATAATACATACATATACATATACATATACATATATAAATTTCTACCTCATACTTGGGATCGAACGCTAGCCCCTTCTAATGAAAGGCCAGGTCGAAACCAACCATGCCACGAGAGCCCATAAAAGGAAATCTGAACCTGACACTAATCTAGCTGTCCGAGGATTTACCTGGTGAGACATCAGTCTCTTTACCAGCGAGTTTTACCCGATTTCCCCGGGCCACCACGTGACACAATTGGTAGTAATTCATTCAAATTACCCCTAATGAGTCAATATGGATAAATATCAACACAACATAGTGTTCAAATAGAAATAAATTTCTACCTCATACTTGGGATCGAACGCTAGCCCCTTCTAATGAAAGGCCAGGTCGAAACCAACCATGCCACGAGAGCTCATAAAAGGAAATCTGAACCTGACACTAATCTAGCTGTCCGAGGATTTACCTGGTGAGACATCAGGGGCTAGCGTTCGATCCCAAGTATGAGGTAGAAATTTATTTCTATTTGAACACTATGTTGTGTTGATATTTATCCATATACATATATATTATAAAGTAGAAATATTGTTTAGTTCCTGTAGTTAATTTTAGATCACTTTTAAGGTTCAGATGAACATTTCAGTCATGTTTTGGGTGGAATTGAGTCAGTTTTAGTAGGCTCGGAATTTAGAACTCTGTTTTCCCTAACGGTGTTAAAAGTTAAGTGCTCGTATCTCTACTGACAAAATAAGTCCCTAGCCTAGTGCATGTGAAGGGATTCCTGTTAAGCGCAAACAAAAGGATGTGCAAAAGGACATTGTCTCTACTGAAGTATCTAATCATTAAGGAAATTTATTTCTAAAAGTTATCCAAATAAGTTACTGTACTTGAGGTAAGTTCAGGTACTATTTTTTTTTATGTTCTCTTCTTGAAGAGGGCCTATAAGACTTTATTTCCCTTACTTTCCTTAATTTTATAGTCAGCATCAATTCATTATTAGCTGTAATGAAAAAGCTCATTAATTTCCATTTAGATTTAAACCTTTTCTCTCAAATTTGTCTATGGTCTTTAAAACAGTCAAGTACAGTACTTGTTTAGGCAGTGAATATACTGGAATGGAAGTATACAAAGGTGGTTAGTTTGCCTAAGCTTGTTATTGAATAGTAGACTATTAAGCTCATATTTGGTGTAAACAAAAGATCAAATACAGATTTTTTTTTTTCCAGGTAATTAGAAGTTTTGTTTCTCGTTATAGGTAGTAGGTTGGCTAGGACACCAGCCCCATGTTGAGATACTACCACTAGAGAGTTATTGGGTCCTTTGACTGACCAGACAGTACTACATTGGATCTCTCTGTAGTTACGGCTCATTTTTCCTTTGCCTATACATATACCGAATAATCTGGCCTATTCTTTCCACATTCTCCTCTGTCCTCGTACACCTGACAACACCGATATTACCAAACAATTCTTCTTTGCTCAAGGCGTTATTATATCGCAATGTAATTGTTCAGTGGCTTAACTCTTGGAAAGGGTAGAGATGACTCTTTAGCTATGGTAAGCAGCTTTTCTAGGATAAGATTACTCCAAAATCAAAGTATTATTCTCTATTCTTGGGTAGTGCCATTACCTCCGTTCCATGGTCATCCTCTGTCTTGTATTAGAGATCTCTTGCTTGAGGGTACGCTTGGCACACTATATTATCTTATTTATCTTCCTCGTGTTTTTTGAGGGTTTTATAGTTTATATATGGAAGATCTATGTTAATGTTGTTACTGTTCTTAAAATATTTTATTCTAACTCATTACTTCTGTTGTAGTTTCTTTACTTCCTTGTTTCCTTTCTTCACTGGGCTATTTTTCCCTGTTGGAGCCCTTGGGCATATAGCATCTTGCTGTTCCAACTATGGTTGTAGCTTAGCTAGTTACAACAATAATCATAGAGCTGATTACAATTTATTTCACTAGCTTACCATTATCAATTTGTTTAAAGTGTATGAATGAGTAATCAATAAGGTAATTACAAATTATGTTAAGAAATTAACGAAATTTGCTTTAATAGCTTACCGTAATGAATTATATATATTTTTATGGTTAATGTGCAAGGTAGTTTCCAAGAACTGAGTAAGGCTAGAACAGAGATTCCAGTATGACAAAAAGATCCCCCCAAGAATATTGTCTTTCCTGTTCCAGGGGCCGGGTATCTATTCCATGTCAATGGCACAGACTTAGTGAGTATAAGGAAGACCCATGGATTCAAGCTCTATTTAACTATTGAACCAGTCACAACACCTCTTTATGCATAAAAACAGTACATCAGAGAACCAGTGATACATCATTACCAAGAACCAATACTGATACTAGAGGCAGTACTATCTGGGTGCTTGTTTGCACTCGACTACCATCTTTCTTATTAGATAAAGCAGTTGGTCATATTTTTCTGCATGCTCATAGCACCAGATTGTTTGTGCATCCTCCTCAACTTTGAAATTGAGTAAAGTTGATTAACTATTGTTATTCATTATTCTTAGGAGTGAGTCAACGAAGTAAACATACAGTACTGAATTAATTAATAATCTGTAGGTGTTTTTACTGTTGGGTTTGCTACTCATAGTATGTCACCATTTAGTTTTGGTTATCCATGATAGTATGAGAAGTGTTTAGCTTTAAAAGTTTGTGTTTCCTTTACTTATTTTTTAGTTTCAACATGGTTTTTTTTTATTGTTATCTTAGTTTAAGTTGCAGCTCCTAGTTTTAAACTAGCATAATAATTATTTGCATTTTTTTGGTGCATGGCGCCAGAACAGTTCAACTTTCTTCACTTCAGTTTGATGTGCTTAGGTTTGGTATTCTCTCGCCTCTTCATTTCTTACAAATGCTATCGAACTTCCATACATATCATTAGCCTAATCTAAATTTTGATCCTTGTGATAAGTTTTTAGTCTAAGTAACAGTCTTTCAGTCATTAGCATTTATACTTCCTCTCCCTCTACAGTTTTCATTCTTTATTTTTCTTTACAAGAGCATTTCAGGCCATGATTGATAGAGACTGCCTTTCATTTGAAGACTGGGGTTCGATCCCAATATGAAGTTTGAGATGTTCATACAACAACGGTAAGACTATATGAGGATGATAAGAGAAATTGAAATGTTAGAAAGTCCCAAGGAATAAGACTGAAACTGGAGATTTGAATGTTAGTACATCAGAGAAAAGTTTCAAGTACCCTACATCATGTAGTGAGTAACTTTGACAAGTTGTCAGAACTGGACGTTCCAAATCAATAACAGAATTGCTACACATCTACAGCCCACAAATAAAATGATTTGACCCAAGATGCACTTCGACTGGGGTTTTTGGTGCTTTCAAGTATACAGTCCAAATATTGTATAAGTAAGTTCCCGCTTGATATCTTTGAGTAGTAAAAGACTTATACACGAAGTGCTATGATTATGTGAATTTGAATCTCTAAATACTTAAAGGATGTATATGACAAACAAATCTATTAGGCACTGCGCTTTGCAGTGTACAGTTGGAGAGGAACAGGAAAATTGCCTACTTATAATTTGTTATAAATGAAGCAAGCCTATAGGTGATCAGTAATCTAAGTGGAGAAAACTCAAGAATTTAAGTAATCTCCCACTGAATGAATATTCTAGAATATATGCAAGAAATGAAAATTATGATGTGGTGAATATTTTTTATAAAAAAAAAGATTGATTATAAAGAGAATAAAACCCACAATGATGAAAATGTAGGGAAAGAAAGAGTAGAAATTAAAGAACAAATGTTTCGTATGAAAAAATAGACAACTTTTGTTTCCAGAAAAAGAAAAAAACACAACTTTCGCAACAATGTTGACTGATTATTATGAAAAGTATATGAATTATATATGACTTGCTTAGAAGAATGAAAAGGGAGTTGGAAAATTTAAGAGAGAGAGGTGAACAAAAGCAGCTCAAGCCGTGGTCCACTGCCAAGAGTCTATCAAAACACGTCCCTCCTTAAATAAGTACATAATTTAAGTTGAAAATCACAATGAACTCTACTGTGTGCTATGTACGAATGTACAATGCTAATACGTAAGCACATCTTACTTTTACTTTTACTTTTACGGGTTTATTTCTCGCCCTCCATCAAACACTAAAGGTCTGTTCAGGCGGGCCTTGGTGTGTGAAAAAAAATAATTTTTTTCCAGTTGATATTTTGCTCTGTATCGTTATCAGTTATTTCGCTAGCATTTGTATTCAGGCTTAATAGTTTTCAGGTCACTATTATAACACTTTCTAAAAAGATAAGTCTTCAGGTTTTTCTTGAAAGCTGCCACATTGTTGCTATTCTTGATATCAAGTGGAAGGTCGTTAAAGAGTCTCGGTGCAGCATAGCTGAATGTTCTTCCTCCTATTGCATGATTCACACTAATTTCGAATAGTCTATGTGGGTCATCTGCATGTCTAACTCTTACAGCGGCGCTGGTAGCTTCAGGGTAGGGGATCAAGCAATCACGAAGATATTTAGGCTTATCACCTGTAAGTGCTTTGTGAGTCAACAAGCAAATTTTAAATTCAATCCTAGCCTTAACAGGTAACCAATGTAGATCGATCAGTGCAGGAGTTATTCTCTCCCGAAATTTAATGCCTTTTATCAGTCTAGCCGCCCGGTTTTGCACATTTTGAAGCTTCCTTAGTAGTGTATTGGGCAATTTGTAGTACAGAGAATTGCAATAATCAAGCCTTGATATTACATGACTCATCACTAAAATTTTTGTACTGCCCTCTGTTAAATATTTTCTAATAAATGCTATGTTTCTCAGGTGATAGTTACACACTTTCACTGTGTTCACAATTTGGTCCTTCATTGACAAATTACAGTCTATCAGTACACCCAAATTTTTCACAACAGGCACAATCCCAATATCAGCATCACCAATTTTTATACTTTGAATTAACTGGTAATTCTTCAAAGCCACCTTTGTGCCAAAGAACATACATTCTGTTTTATCATCATTTAATTTGAGCTTTTTCCTCTGCATCCATGTTTTTATTTCAGTCATTCTCTCATCAATTTTCTTCTTTGTATCTTGTGTTGTTGAAATTGAGAGGTAAAACTGAGTATCATCTGCATATAGTTTAAAACCCACTTTTTGTTTTTTCAAGATGTGTGATAGCTCGATAGTATATATGTTAAACAAGATAGGGCCCAGGACAATACCCTGTGGTACACCCTTCATAAGAATTCTCTCATTGGATCGGTTTCCAGAAACTTCTACAATAGTCTTCCTGTTCACTAAGTAACTTCGCAAAAATTTCAGTGCTTCCTCAGTCACCCCAATAGACTTTAAGTCGTCAAGTAAGTACTCGTGCACAACAGTGTCAAAAGCATTAGGGATTTATTTTTCTTTCATTCTGATGACTAAATAACAGATTGTAACATGTTTTTCCTATTAGTCTAATAAATGTTATTTACGATTAATTTCATATCAGTAAGTACATATTCAAGTTAGAAAAACAATGAATAGTACCTTCTGGTATGTTCGAAAACACAATGCTACTACGCATATCAAACACATTAGCAATTCATTTTTCATTTTGATAAATAGATATCTGTCATCTCTTCATTGTCATTCATCAGACTGCACAGTTTATTCATCATCACTCTCATCTTCAAGCAACATTTATTTCAAGGTGAGTTCTAAAACTATTTAGACTTGGTATTGGACTATTAAAGTTTATTCATTTTACAAAGTACGTACATTTTCTTGGTAAACTATGCTCTCTCTCTCTCTCTCTCTCTCTCTCTCTCTCTCTCTCTCTCTCTCTCTCTCTCTCTCTCTCTCTCTCTCTCTCTCTCTCTCTCCAATTAATAATATCTATAATAAACACAAGTAGGATCAAAGTAATCACTGAAAAGAGGATTATGAAGTGCTTCAAGTCTTTTATGGAGACAGCAAGAATAGTTTCTGTGCCCCTTCTCTAATCATTCTAAACAATTAATAAAACTAAAAAAAAAATGGGAATTTATCCTTAGATTTGGGGATTTTGGATGTCTGATCCCTATTCTGTACAAATTGCTATGATAAAGGAACAAAGATGAGTAAATCTTTTTATTGTTGCAATTAGTTTTCTTTCACTTATATGAAATATAGTGAGTAATTTCTATATCAGTAAATCCTACATGATCGGAGGAAGATATATTTGTGGAAATGGGGATTTTTGGGTTGTTTTGGGGGATTTTTCATCATGAGTTTTGGGGGAATTTATTCTTAGATTTTGGGATTTTGGATGGCTGATGGGGATATTCTGTACAATTTTTTTATGAAGAAGAAACAAAGATGAGTAAACCTTTATATTGTTGCAATTAGTTTGCCTGTACTTGTATGAAATTTAGTGAGTAATTTCTATATTAGTAAAGCCTACATGATCAGAAGATATATTTGTGGAAATGGGGATTTTTGTATTGTTTGGGGGGATTTTTGGGCTCAAGCCATGGCGTCCTGATGGAAGGTTCCTTTTTGGTAGCTTCCTTGGGTAAATAACTACTAAGATATTCCCAGAGAATTTAACCACAGGTTATCACAGAATTCTAACTTCTGGAGCGAGTATCCTAAAGGTTTCCCTTTTAAGACATCGTATATCAACAGGGGACGCATGTATTAACGCGCCACATAGCTATCTGCACCCCGAACAGAGTTAATGCTTCGGTGTGTAAAGGCGGAGAATAGCTGGGAGCCGTTCCATAGCTAATCTCATCCGTGGCTACTTTTGGTACTCGAGACGTAAACAAACGGGCGCCATTGCTTAAATGACGTCACGTCCGTCTTCATCCTTTGTACAGTAGCTCGCCTTACTTAGACGGATTTTCCCTGTGCTAACTTTATCGTCTTGCATCTTTATCATGTCGCTACCTTCGGCCTGGCCTTCTTCTGGAAAGTTGAGTACAAGGTTCCAGTATTGTTTAGTTAAGCTCTGACCGTAAAGTAAATATTACTTTTCGAGATAATTGTTGTTTTGTGGCAGAGCTGTGCCTCTACCGGACCCGCCATTTTATGGCGTCGTTGTTGTTCTGCATGCCTTATTTAGTTAGCCACAACATCGCTTCCGGCCTTATTTACTAATCGATAATATTAGTTTATTTAGTCTTCATAGCTAGGAACTTTTATATCGTGTTTTGACGCTTTTTTACCGGTCATCGATTGACCCCATACCAGTTGGCTACTATAGCCCCCAGGCCAGAGCGCCTATATTAGTGCTCATGCATGATTTTATCAGTGATCCTAGGCTTACTTATGAAGATAGTGGCATTATTTTACAATACTATTGACTGTGATGCAAGTGTTTTTGCCTTCAGGGACCATATAGGGGATAGGTTAGTTAGTGTGCCTTCCTAACCTAACCTACATGTAGGACCCCTATATACTTCCTTCATCCCCCTGCCCTTGGGCATTCCCTCTGTGTAGCCTTGCTCCCCCTACCACGTAAGGGGATCAAGCTCTTATCAGAGTATGTTATCGCCTCTCTGTCCTCCCTAAGGGAATGAACCCCCCTTAGGGTTGCGCCTGAGAGTGAGGAACGGCTAGTCTTTCTTCTATTGCTAGGACTAAGTCTACGACTTTCCTGCGATAGCGATATGTCTTCTATCCTTCCTAGTTCAGGACGTACATCCCTGCTCTAGGTTAGGTTTTGGAAGGGTCATTCTGTTCCTTGCTGAAACTGTACCCATGCACCGTTTCAGTCAGGCTGCCTTACCTTAGGTTAGGGAGTGTCCTCCCTTCCTTAGTGGCCGCTCTGGTACAGAACCTCTTCCATGGAAGACTCTTCTCTTCTCCCCTCCCCACCTATCTCTTGTATAGCCTAGCCTATACTAAGGTTAGTCTATACCCATCTGTCCCCTGTCCTACAACTCCTCCTTAGGGTGGAGTGATAGGGCTACCTTGAGCTTCTGTGTACAGTCCACTCTGGTACATATACCCTTCATAGTGTCCTATGGGGTTAGCCACTGGATGTGTTCTGTATGCACGGGTCTCCCCCCCCCCCCCCTTTGGGTGTCCCCTAGCCCTCCCTTTGGCTACCCTAGCTCCCGGTCCTCTGCGGCCCCTGCTTCTGGGTGATAGAGCCAGCCTCTATCATGGGTACACCCTCTCAGGGGGGATGTCTGGGAGTCCATGGCTGGACCCCTTATATCCCTCCCTCTGTCTCTTTCACTATCTGGGTACCGGTCCCTTGCCGCCTCCACTGTCGGCGATACCCACCTCCTACCTTGGTGACTCACCCCATACCCCCATGGCCGCCAGTCCTCCGTGTGCCGGGGGTCTTCCGCCTGCCGCCGGCTTCCAGCCGATGGCTCTCCCCCTTCCTCATAGCTTGGCCGTCCGCCCGCCGGCCGGCCCCCGGAGTGCCGGCATCCACTGCCGGCAACCCGGTTCTGCTATAACCATCCTTGTTCCTGTCACCAATCCGGCAACCCGGAGCCGCCGCTCCCTCTGCCGGCGTGCCGCCGCTGTGCCGGCGGCCGCCACCCTGGTATTACTCTTGACTTATATTGTCTGTCCTAATGCCAGAAACTCTGCTGGAGCGGCCTCCGGCGTGCCGGAGGTCTGCCAGAACCTTCCGGAGGCGTCAAGACGACTTGCACCCCCTTCTACTAGCTATCATCTAATACTGATAGCCATACACTGCAACCAGATGGCCTGTTTACGTTAATGGATCAGTACCTTAGTACTGTTCTACTGGTAATCATGCTGTCTTTTTGCATTCTTCAGATTTCCAGCATGCTGCGTGTATCTTAGCGCGGCTGGTTGCCGGAAGCAGTTACCCTTTGGGATCCTTTAGCCCCCTAATTTGGGACTGAGTGGCCTCAGTCCCAAACTTATCCTTGACAATTCCCATGGAATTCCATTGCCCTATGGACTTCTACTGGAATTCTATCCTGCGCCTTCGGCCACCTCGGATTATCCAAGGATGAAGCTTACGGTAACCAGCCGGGCGGGATGCACGGAGTATGTTTCTTTACTATCTCAATCCTCTGTGCATCACACCCTTTATCAAGTTAAAATTAATGATTAATATTAACTTAGTTTAAGAGCCATTCTTATGACTCCCCCCATACTCATTTTCTCTTTCTTCCACAGGAGGAGCAGATGAAGTGTGACTTCGACTTCTGCGCTGTGAAACGCCCGCACTTCTACGGGCATACGGCTTGCAGGACTCACGCCCCTTGTGCTAACAAGAAAGGGGATTTTAAATTCTGGGACCCGCTGAACTGTACGGTCTGCCAGGCTCACCTAGTTGATGCCTTCCATAACCCTCCCTCAGCGGAGGTCAGGAACACTTCTCGGGATAAGCTACGCAAGTGGGTGCGTGGCTTCCAGAAGAATGCCACTGGACCGTACCTGGCCACTGAGGAAATGAGGTCCCTTTTGTTCCCAAAGGCCTCCCCTAATTCTGTGGTGCCCAAGGATTTGATCCCCACTGTCCAAATTACGGTGGAACCAGATGTAGTCATGGCCCAGTCCATGCACGAGTGCCACCTGGATTCCGAGGATGACGAACACATGTCGAATATTTCGGAGGGCACGGAGAAGACCCTTATGGCTCAAGGTGCTGAAGATGATGAGGACCAGGTGGAATACACCGAGTCGGAGCAAGAGGTCGCTCCTCCTTCCATCACCGCCCCTACTCCTACACCGACGGAAGTGTCTCTCCCGTCTACCTCCGCTACCCCGGAACCCATGCCATCCGCCCAAGAGATGTTCCGGATGATCAAAGCCATCATGGACGACAGGCTGAAAGAAAATTAGGAGTTCATCAGGTCCATGATAGGATCCAAAGAACCGAAGAAGATCTCGGATAAGGATCTCCCCGCTTGCTCACATGCCAACCCATGGAGGTATGCTGAGCATATGGTTATCGCGACCGGCAGGATCTTCGTCAGCGACAAGATCGGCACGGTCCCCCTGGAAGACGTGGAGTTCTTCCCAAACTTCGAGGCCTACCCGGACTGTTACGTCCGGCTTTGCTCTGAACCTGCCTCTAAAGAAGAGACCGAACCAAAAGAGGAGATAGTGTTCGATCTCGCGAAGGCCCAGGCTATGCTAGCCAATACGTTTAAAAGTAGGGGTTTTACCTGCTCTAAGCTTCCGGCCCTGAGCAAGAAGCACCCTACCTACGTCGCACCCGAGGATGCAGTCCTTCCATTCATGGAAAAGGCCTTCGCTGCGTGCCTCAAGGCTGTGGAAGAGGGAAAAGCCTGCCCTGCACTGGAGGAGTGCAGACCCTTCTCCATAGTGACTCCCCCCGACGCTCGACACTGGAAGGACATCCAGCATACTTTCGTGGTGGGAAAGCTAGATCCTGACGTCGCCGAACGTCAGTTTAATGAAGACCTCCCGAAACTCAACGATCACCTCCTTCGTCGGGAACAAGATACGAAGGAGAGGCTCGCAGCATCCATGTCCCACCAGGTCCAACTTGACATCATGGCCTGTGACACCAGAGTACCAGACCACTACATGGTACTTGCCAAATCCCACATGGCAACCCTGGTGAAGGATATGTACCACTTCATGAAGGCTCGGAGAGCCTGTCGTGAATTCGTGTTCGCAGGTGCCACTGTGAAACATGAACCCCGGAGGCTGATTTCCTCCAACATCTGGGGTAAACACCTCTTTCCTTCTGACCTTGTGAAGGAGATCACCGACAAAGCCGCCACGGAGAATTGGAACCTTCTCCACAAGTGGGGCATGTCAAAAAAGAGGAAATCCTCTCAGGACAACGGACCTCAACCTAAGAGGAAATCTTCCAAACAGAAACCCCAGCAGCGTCAACCAAGACGACAGTTTCCGGGACCCGCTACTTCCCAAGTGGCAGCTCAGCCACAGCAGACCTTTCAGCTGGTCACCCAACCGGTCTTGTCACAGTCACCGGTTTTCACCCCTGCTTTCGAGCAACAGACGACTACCTTTCGTCCCAAAGGTAGAGGCTCAAGCAGAGGTGCAGGCAGAGACGCGTCTCGCCGTCCCTCCAGAGGCAGAGGAGGAAAGGGAGCTAGCGGCCGAGGCAGTAAGCCCTCGGGACACCAGAAGCAATGAAGTGCTTCCGGTGGGAGGAAGACTCCGCCAATTCCAGGATCGTTGGACCTTCGATCCCTGGGCACACAGCATCGTCAAGAAGGGTCTAGGCTGGAGTTGGACTCAACCACCCCCAACCTTCCAGCAATTCTTCCAACAATCAACCCCCCTTCTGGAAGAATATAAGGAAGAAGGTGATAAGGAAGGTAAAGTCCACCAGGTTCCAAGGGAGACTGTTTTGTGTCCCCAAGAAAGACTCCGACAAACTCAGAGTCATTCTGGACTTATCCCCCCTCAACAAGTTCATAGCGAACGACAAGTTCAAGATGCTGACTCTTCAACAGATAAGGACCCTTCTGCCTCGAGGTTCTTACACGGTCTCCATAGACCTGGCGGATGCCTACTGGCACGTTCCAATGAACCATCACGCTTCCTCCTACCTAGGATTTTGACTCCAAAGGAAAAGCTACGCCTTCAGGGCCATGCCCTTCGGCCTCAATGTGGCCCCTCGGATCTTCACAAAGCTGGCGGACGCCATAGTACAACAGCTCCGCCTCCGAGACGTCCAGGTGATGGCCTACCTCGACGATTGGCTAGTCTGGGCTCCATCGCCCGAGGATTGTTTAAAATCCTGCAGCAAAGTCACCCAGTACCTAGAACACCTGGGATTCAAGATAAACGTGAAGAAATCTCGCCTCTCTCCAGCTCAGAAGTTCCATTGGTTAGGAATCCAATGGAACCTTCAGTCACACCGCCTTTCCATTCCCCAGAAGAAAAGGAAGGAAATAGCAGGGTCTGTCAAGCGACTACTGAAATCCAAGCGGATCTCAAGACGCTAGCAGGAACGAGTTCCAGGCTCTCTACAGTTCGCCTCAGTAACAAACCCAGTGCTTCGTGCACAGCTAAAGGATGCCGCGGGAGTCTGGAGACGTTCTGCATCCATCGCTCGAAGAGACCTCAAGAGACGGCTCCCAAACAGACTTCGACTTCTCCTCAAGCCGTGGTCGGAAGCAAAGGCCCTGAAAAGGTCCATTCCTCTTCAACACCCACCTCCATCACTCAACATCCACACGGACGCTTCGCTGGAGGGTTGGGGAGGTCACTCCCACCAAAAACAGGCTCAAGGCACATGGTCTCCCCTGTTCAAGACGTTTCACATCAACATCTTGGAGGCCATGGCGGTCCTTCTAACTCTGAAGAAACTCTCCCCGCCTCCCTCGATCCATATTCGTCTAACCCTAGACAACTCGGTGGTAGTTCGATGTCTCAATCGCCAAGGCTCAAGATCGCCCCAGATAAATCAGGTGCTTCTCCCAATCTTCCGTCTGGCAGAGAAGAAGAAATGGCACCTGTCTGCAGTTCACCTACAAGGATTCCGCAACGTGACAGCGGATGCTCTATCTCGGACAAACCCGATAGAGTCGGAATGGTCTCTAGACGCAAGATCATTCTCCTTCATCTCTCACCAAGTCCCAGAACTTCAGATAGATCTCTTCGCAACGAGCGACAACAATCAACTTCCTCGGTACGTGGCCCCGTACGAGGACCCCAAGGCAGAAGCAGTGGATGCCATGTCACTGGACTGGAACAGATGGTCCAAGATCTACCTGTTCCCTCCCACCAACCTTCTGCTGAAAGTCCTCTCCAAGCTGAGAACCTTCAAAGGGACAGCGGCCCTAGTGGCTCCCAAGTGGCCTCGGAGCAACTGGTACCCCCTGGTCCTGGAGCTGCAGCCCAAGCTGATCCCTTTCCCGGGCCCAGTTCTCTCCCAACAAGTACAGAAGTCGACTGTCTTCGCTTCATCATCGAAAATCAAGAACCTTCATCTCATGATTTTCTCTCCCTAGCCGCAAAGAAGAGGTTTGGGATCTCAAAGAAAAGTCTAGACTTCCTCGAGGAATACAAGACCGAATCCACAAGACGGCAATACGAATCATCTTGGAGAAAATGGGTCTCTTTCGTCAAGACAAAAAATCCTAAGGAAATCACAATTGATTTCTGCATGTCCTTCTTCATTCACCTTCATGGACAGGGATTAGCAGCCAATACGATTTCAACTTGCAAATCGGCCTTGACTAGACCACTATTGTATGCCTTCCAAATTGATCTGTCCAGCGACATCTTCAATAAACTGCCGAAAGCATGCGCTCGTCTACGCCCAGCACCCCCACCGAAACCGATCTCCTGGTCATTGGACAAGGTGCTCCATTTCGCCTCCAACTTGGATAATGATTCATGCCCTCTCAAGGATCTGACTCAGAAAGTTATATTTCTCTTTGCTCTTGCCTCAGGAGCCCGAGTCAGCAAAATAGTGGCATTGTCAAGAGAAGAGGGTCATATCCTGTTTACTGATTCAGGAGACATTACCCTCTCCCCGGATCCGACGTTTCTCGCCAAAAACGAATTACCCACCAAAAGATGGGGCCCCTGGAGAATATGCCCCCTGAAGGAAGATGCCTCCCTATGCCCAGTAGAGAGCCTCAAGGTCTATCTTCGCAGGACTTCGAACTTTGGTGGAGGCCAACTCTTCAAAGGAGAAACATCGGGCAGCGACCTGTCACTGAAACAACTAAGAGCGAAAATTACCTACTTCATTCGCAGAGCGGATCCCGACAGTACACCCGCCGGTCACGATCCTAGAAAAGTTGCATCGTCTCTGAATTTCTTTCAGAGTATGGACTTCGAAAGCCTTAAAAGCTTCACAGGCTGGAAGTCCTCGCGTGTTTTCTTCAAACATTATGCGAAACAAGTGCACGAAGTCAAACATTTTGTGGTAGCCGCAGGTAGTGTTATGAAACCTGCACCTAACTCTGCATAGAACAGCGAGTTACTTGGGACTCTAACTCTTCGGGTGCCTATGTTGACCCTCGAGCGATACATAGTGATGTCGAAAACACTTAGTGCTTTCTTATAACTGTTCTTATCCCAGGTGAAATGTCATAGTCGTCACACAAGTGCCGCATGCCTAGAGCATGATGTGTTTTAGTTAAAGACTGACGTTCCTCGAGAACGAGTGCCTACTAATAAATTTGAAATTCCCTTTCAGATTCAAGAGCAAGTCTTTATTACTATGTACATTATAATTTACTGTAAATTAACTTTACTTATTGCTGCAATTCATTTAATTTCTGCAACTGTGAAATAAAATTCCTATTTTATTACTTGTGTGTCTCAATCCGCTCCTACTTACTATGAAATACATGCCTGTCATAGTTTTATTATCCCCTTCCCTATGGTTCATGGAGATTTTAATGTCCTAACCCTTATTATATATTCACTCTTACAACGTAATATTCCAAGACGAATACTTACTCTTCATACCCTGGAGACGAAACTAACCTTCTCAGCACAGTGTCCAACCACCACTTGTCTGCCTTCCAGAATGTTCCGATACGAATGCCAACCATTCGGTCTCGTCTCCAAGTTCTTCAGGTTCTTCTAACAAGGTGAATAGCCCTTCGATAACCACTTTGATCTCGGCATGGCCCGTGGGAACTTCACTGCCAAGGGGGGCAGGAAGATTCTTCCCTACGGTTCTTTTATTAAGATTACTTTGCTATATTGTTCAAAGCCCTTGGCACTTACCAATAGGGGAAAATCTACCACGATACATTGATTCTCTAGTATTCTTCCATCAGGACGCCATGGCTTGAGCCCAAAAAACGGATTTTGAGCGAAGCAAAAAATCTATTTTTGGGTGAGATAGCCATGGCGTCCTGATGGACCCTCCCTGCTACTTCGTCCAGTTTTTAGGTCCCACCCTGCTCTGCTGTATCATGGTGATCGGCAAGCAACTGGCTTCAGGATGAAGACGGACGTGACGTCTTTTAAGCAATGGCGCCCGTTTGTTTACGTCTCGAGTACCAAAAGTAGCCACGGATGAGATTAGCTATGGAACGGCTCCCAGCTATTCTCCGCCTTTACACACCGAAGCATTAACTCTGTTCGGGGTGCAGATAGCTATGTGGCGCGTTAATACATGCGTCCCCTGTTGATATACGATGTCTTAAAAGGGAAACCTTTAGGATACTCGCTCCAGAAGTTAGAATTCTGTGATAACCTGTGGTTAAATTCTCTGGGAATATCTTAGTAGTTATTTACCCAAGGAAGCTACCAAAAAGGAACCTTCCATCAGGACGCCATGGCTATCTCACCCAAAAATAGATTTTTCGCTTCGCTCAAAATCCGTTTTTTTATCAGGAGTTTTGGGGATTTTTAGACTAACCCATCTGTTGTAAATCATTTCCTTTCACTTATATGAAGTATAGAGAGTAATTTCTACATTAGTAAAACCTACATGATCAGAAGATATAATTGTGGACATGGGGATTTCTGTGTTGTTTGGCGGATTTTTTATCGAGTTTTGGGGATTTTTAGACAACCATCTGGCAACACTGGCAGCAGTGTTACCAGATGGATTAGTGTAAATATTCCCAAAACTCATGATAAAAAATCCCCAAAACCCAAAATCCATATTTCCACAAATATATTCTCATCTTATCATGTAGGCTTTACTAATATAGAAATTACTCACTATACTTTATGTAAGTGGAAATAAACTAACTGAAACAATATAAAGGTTTACTCATCTTTGTTTCTTCTTCATGGAAATTTGTACGGAATTTCGCTTCAGACACCCAAAATTCCCATATCTAGGGATAAATTTCTAAATCTAGGAATAAGTCCCCTTATCTGGCAACACTGACTGGCAGTGACAGTGACAGGCTGTAGAGTAAATAAAGAATATCTACTGACGTCCTTGTGGTAGCCTGGAAGCACGTTCTTTTTAAGGTGAAGAGAGTTTTGACGAACTGATCCCAGGTGTAACATTTGGGTAGCTTTCAATGCCAGCATTTGTCCTGAGATATAAATCAGGTGAGTGGTTGAAAGTGTAATATCTCCATCTTTTAGATTACCCAACATTCTGTTGAATTATCCTTGCATGTGTAGTTTATGAAGGAATAAGTACACAAGAAAAATTAAAAACTTTTTATTCATTTCTAAGAGAGAAAAAAAAAAAACTAAAAATGATGTGCTTAAAACGAATTTGATATTTATTTCCACTGCAAGTAAGCCTCCCCCCCCCCTTCCCATGCGACAGGTGGGAACCTGTGATTTTGAGTGTCCAAAAACGGGAAAAAAACATATTAATTTAACACTTTTGAGACTGCAAAAGGGCAAATAACCTAACAAACCCATCTAACCTAACCTTGTAGTTCCTAGGTCACAGACCCTAGTTGGGGGGGGGGAGGCTCCACTGGACCCCCTTCCCAGGTCACAAAACATGGTTTTATGGTTCCCAGGTCACAGTCCCTGGCTGGGAGTAAACTCCCCCGAGCCCTCTTCCCAGGTATTCAGTAAAACACGGATACTGGTGGACGTTATGTGGTAACTATATCAGTCTGCTGGAATCCTTGTAATTCTTGGTTTTCGAATAAAGTCGATCATAATGGGTTACGAGACCATTATGGCCTAATGATGTCACAACTCTTAGCCAATAAACTCTAATTGGAACTGATTGTGCTTGCGTAAGGAAGTGAGTTAAAAGGCTCATTGAAAGTAAACATTACTGTAGAGAAAATGTCTCTCCTGACTTAGAAAAAATTAGAGGTAAAAAAACTTACCAACCTCATTTAATTCCACCTCGTTCAATCTCATATAAAAACTATGTAGGTGATTATTTTTTTTAACATCGAGTGCGTCATGCTTCATAAGTTTTACCTAGGATCATCCTCTTTTGTGCAAATTTTCGTGGATTTATTATGTGTCTGAGAGAATGATGTGTTGAGAAGAAAAGGTTAGTTTTACCATTATTTACCGATTCGGTCGTAAATTTTCCCCACCCAAAACCCCGGTTCCCACTGGAGGCTCCAATTACCGCAGGATCTATTAGGGTACTGTATATCTTATTGACTTTATTTGCGGCGGAAATAAAGGGCAGTTACGATGAAAACACAAGTTTTTCTATATGTACCCCAATTTTTTTTATAAGTAAAGTTTGCCCCGTGTTTTCATATAACAATACTGGGATGTGACCATTAAATAATCTTTTGGGTAATAATAATTTTGATATTTTTTTTTTCTGATAAATTACTTAGTGCTTTATCTAAAACTGACCTTGTTTTTTGAGGAGGAATAGTATTTTTACCCTATTTGTTAACCTTAACAATTTTGGGGAACCTTCCAGTGGGAAACCAGGGTTTTGGGTGTGGAATGAATTAAAGAATCTGTTTTAACATACGAATAATGGCACATGTAGAATTAGCAATAAACAAAGCTAGCAGCTAACATAATCAAACCACCTTATCTAACCTAACCTAACCTAGTAGCCATAACCTTACCTAGCGGGGGGGGGGGGGTTGTGACTTTTTATATTATCTCGGATTCTTTTCTTTGTTAATACAGTATTCATTCAAGACATACAACATAAATGTAAATTTATAGAAATAAGTTTTTCCAAGATTTGGTTAATGAAGATCAAACTGGGATAGCCTATGTAACGTAATTAAAGAGATGGACTCTACCAGGAGAATTCTGGTTTTTTATTTTTTCCTTTTACATTAGTTTACTTCTGTTATTTGCACTATGTAAATTTAATACAGTACTGTATGCAGTATTTTATTTATCAATATTTTTTAAATATTAAACTTAGCCGGTGAATATATAATAGCTGCTGCTCAGCGGCTCGACAGAAAACACACACAAAAACTCGCGAGCGATCGCTATGAAGGTTGCGGGTGTGCCCACCAGCGCCAACTGTCAGCCAGATACCACACATGCATGTAAACAAGCCTTCAATTCTTCTCTGTCGACCTTGACGACAAGACGTATCAATACTCGCTGTATAACCTGGAGTTTTCTCAGCATATTTGGTGAAGTACTTCATTTTGGTTTGAGCTTTCGCAGTGCAGGTGTTTTTCCTCAACTTAAACTCTTGAACTCTTTATTGGACAGATTTAATTGTTGATGACTTGGATTGTTTTTTTGGACTTTCTTTGACTATTTCAAAATGGCTGACGCTTCACAAGCCCCTAGATTTCGTAAGTGTTATGCTAGGGACTGTAATAGGCGTCTTCCAAAGGCCTCTCTCGACCCACATACTGTGTGTTCTAATTGTCGGGGTAAAACCTGTCAATTAGGAGATCGGTGTGAGGAATGCGTGGGCCTTTCGGAATTCGATTGGCTCGAATACGATAAGTATTCTCGTAGGCTAGAGAGAGATAGGGTAAGGAGGAGTTCCTCTAGGTCAGTAGATTTTTCCTCTCCACATGCCCCTGATCCTAATCCTTCCCCTGTAGTGGTTGTACCTAACCCCCCTTCTGGCACTCAGGAACCATCAATGCAAGACATGTTACGTGCCATTCATGCCTTGGGTGAAAGAGTTGAAGCGTTAGCAACTGATCGTAATCAACTCATGGCTGACGTTAAAGAGCTTAAGTGTCAGAGTGCCACAGCGGAAAATAGTGGGAAAGTGATTAGTGCGCAAAGTGTTGTGAACAGTGTTGCGACCGAGGGTTCGTCTGTTCGTGCCTGTCGTTCACCTAGTCCGAGACCTCTTGCAAGCTCCCAAGCCCAGGGGAGAAGTAATGTCGTACGACTTATGGGTTCGAGAGGCCTTGATCAGCGAACAGACGTTCCCTCTATGGTATCAGGCGTGTCTCACCAAGATCGCCCCTACCATAAGACGAGAGAGCCCATTTTCTCCTCGTCATCCGAAGGCTTTTCGCA
The DNA here is from genome assembly GCF_036898095.1 of Palaemon carinicauda. NCBI lineage: Eukaryota > Metazoa > Arthropoda > Malacostraca > Decapoda > Palaemonidae > Palaemon > Palaemon carinicauda. Next base: position 131,688,302 of record NC_090735.1, on the reverse strand, counting down.
CAAGAAACTGTGGAGCAAGGTTTCTAGGCCCCTTAAGCAAAAGTCGGTCCCTTCAGGACAGGTCCAGCGTCCTGGATGTAGTCATTGGGACAGTTCTGACCTGTTGCAGTCATCGGATGACTGCTCGCCGCCTAAGCAACAACGTTACACAGGCTCAGAGAGTCTTGGTGTAGGCAAGGTTGTGCCGTCTCAGACGTTAACCCCGTCGTTTACCGCACCCATTCCCGTTGATCCTAAATACTGCAGGACATGCAGACTAAGCTCGCCTCCCTTATGGAAGACTATTCTGCCGATAAGGTTCACGTTGATCCTCGCCGTTTATCTCATCGAGATCCTGGCCTTCAGCCGCCCAAACGAACCTTTGCTCGTCCTGTTGACGTTAGCGTAGCTAAGTCACGTCAGTCACGCTATGTAGAGCCTCACTCGATGCGGTCACGTGTTGACTTTCAGCCGCATTTGGACGTTAGGCCCACTTCCTAATGCTCCTGTTGACGTTCAGGACGTTCGCCAACCAGCGGAGTTGACTTGTTTTGACGCTGAGCGTCTACCACCGCAGTCTAGAGTTATTTTGACTGCTCAGACTAGGCAGTCAAAACAGTCTCGAGTGGACGCCGAGCATCCTCCCGCTCCTGTTGTTGTTGACAGTTCACAGACTGTTAAGCAGTTACATGACGTTGCGTCCTGGTCTGCTACTAATGCACCAGTGCGTGTGGACTATGCGTGTCAAGCATTGCCAACCCCTTTGCTTGTTACTCAGCAGTTGTCAGATGAGGATCCTTCAGATGAGGACGTTGCTGACCCTCAGCATGACGATCATCCTTCGGATGTAGACGAACCTAGAACAGTTCCTCCATCAATGGACTTTAAGAAAGTCATGTTAATTTTTAAGGAGTTGTTTCCCGATCACTTCGTCGCTGTTGCTCCTCGTTCGCCACCGTCTGAGTTTGCTCTAGGCTTACCTGCTAACATGCCAGCCTTTACAAAACTTGTGCTCTCTCGCTCTTCCAAGAGAGCTTTACGGCTTTTAGGCGACTGGTTGGAAACCAAGAGGAGTTTGGGGAAGACGGCCTTTGCCTTCCCTCCGTCGAAACTCTCGTCTAGATCGAGCGTCTGGTATGCCACGGGAGAAGTTCTCGGCTTGGGAGTCCCTGCCTCTGCCCAGGGTGACTTCTCAAGCCTTGTAGACTCTCCCCGCCGCCTAGCCATGAGACGCTCGAAGATTAGTTGGTCCTCCTCGCACCTTGACCATCTGCTGAAAGGCATTTACAGAGCCTTTGAAGTTTTCAACTTCCTTGACTGGTCTTTGGGAGCCTTAAGTAGGAAAATCTCATCGGCTGATAGAGATGTCTCCTTATTGATTATGTCCTGTATGGATAAAGCCATCCGCGATGGTTCCAATGAGCTCTCCTCCTCTTTTACGTCAGGAGTCTTAAAGAAGCGAGAGTCCCTTTGCTCTTTTCTTTCGGCAGGAGTTACTCCCTGTCAGAGATCTGAACTGCTCTTTGCTCCCTTATCAAAGTTTTTGTTCCCGCAACAATTGGTTAAGGACATAGCTTCTTCACTCGTGCAGAAGGACACCCATGACTTGGTGGCGTCCTCTGCTCGCAAAGGGACTCCTACATCCTTTTCTGCTAGACCTAGGATAGACACTCCGGCATCCAGATTTATTCTGCCCTTTCGTGGCAGAGCTCCCAGCAGGGGAAGTACTCGTGCCGAGGGAAAGAGAGGAAAGAAGAGAGGAGCCAAGTCCTCACGTGGCAGAGTCTGACTGCCCACAGCCTCAGACAGCAGTAGGAGCCAGATTGAAGAACTTCTGGCAGGCCTGGGAGAAGAGGGGCGCAGACCAACAATCTGTGAGGTTGCTCAGAGAGGGGTACAAAATTCCATTTGTACGCAAACCTCCTCTAGCGACTTCCCCCATCAACCTCTCTCCCAGGTACCGAGAGGAGTCAAAGAGACAAGCCCTAAACCTAGAAGTGTCTCTATTGCTAGAGAAGGGAGCGGTGGTGAAAGTCTCGGACCTTCAATCACCGGGGTTTTACAACCGTCTCTTCCTAGTACCGAAGAAGACAGGAGGTTGGAGACCGGTGCTAGACGTCAGTGCACTCAACGTCTTTGTTACGAAGACAAAGTTCACCATGGAGACCACGAAATCAGTCTTAGCAGCGGTCAGAAAGGGAGACTGGATGGTCTCTCTCGACCTAAGAGACGCGTACTTCCACATCCCCATACACCCAGATTCCCAACCGTTTCTGAGGTTTGTTTTCAACAATGTGGTATACCAGTTTCGGGCCCTGTGCTTTGGCCTAAGTCCTGCTCCTCTCGTGTTTACGAGGCTTATGAGGAATGTAGCAAAATTCCTCCATTTATCGGGAATTCGAGCCTCCCTGTACTTGGACGACTGGCTTCTCAGAGCCTCGTCCAGTCATCGCTGTCTGCAGGATCTTCATTGGACATTGGATCTGACCAAGGAATTGGGACTTTTGGTCAACCTCGAAAAGTCCCAGCTGATTCCATCCCAAACTATACTGTATTTAGGGATGGAGATTCGCAGTCCAGTTTTTCGGGCTTTTCCGTCTGCCTCCCGAATAGAGCAAGCCCTGCTCAAAGTCCAACTGATGTTGAAGAGAGAACGGTGCTCAGTCAGGAATTGGACGAGTCTAGTAGGAACTCTATCATCCCTGGAGCAGTTTGTCTCGCTAGGAAGGCTACACCTTCGACCTCTCCAGTTCCATCTAGCCTTTCACTGGAAAAAGGACAAGACATTAGAGACGGTCTCAATCCCGGTCTCCGAACCAGTAAAGGCATGCCTGAATTGGTGGAACGACAATATCAGTCTGAGAGAGGGACTTTCCCTAGCAGTTCAGAACCCAAACCACGTACTATTCTCAGACGCGTCGGATTTGGGTTGGGGTGCGACCCTGGACGGTCGGGAATGCTCAGGTCTGTGGACCTCAAGTCAGAGGAGCATGCACATCAACGGCAAGGAGCTTTTGGCAGTCCACCTGGCCTTGATAAAATTCGAGAGTCTCCTTCTAAACAAAGTGGTAGAGATCAACTCCGACAATACCACAGCCTTGGCATACATTTCCAAGCAAGGAGGCACCAACTCCCTGACGCTGTACGAGATCGCAAAGGACCTGCTCATATGGTCAAGAGATCGAGGCATCTCCCTGTTAACGAGGTTTATCCAGGGCGACTTGAACGTCTTAGCAGACTGCCTCAGTCGGAGGGGTCAGGTAATTCCTACGGAATGGACCCTCCACAAGGACGTGTGCAAGAGTCTTTGGGCGACTTGGGGTCAACCCACCATAGACCTCTTTGCAACCTCGATGACCAAGAGACTTTCAATCTATTGCTCTCCAGTCCCAGACCCAGCAGCAATACACATAGACGCATTTCTTCTAGATTGGTCTCATCTGGACCTATATGCATTCCCACTATTCAAGATTGTCAACAAGGTACTGCAGAAGTTCGCCTCTCACGAAGGGACAAGGTTGACGTTGGTTGCTCCCCTCTGGCCCGCGAGAGAATGGTTCACCGAGGTACTTCGATGGCTGATAGACTTTCCAAGGAGTCTTCCTCTAAGGGTAGATCTGTTACGTCAGCCCCACGTAAAGAATGTACACCAAAGCCTCCCCGCTCTTCGTCTGACTGCCTTCAGACTATCGAAAGACTCTCTACAGCTCGAGGCTTTTGGAAGGAGGCAGCCAGTGCGATTGCAAGAGCGAGGAGAGCTTCTACCATTAGAGTATACCAGTCAAAGTGGGAAGTCTTTCGAGACTGGTGCAAGTCAGCATCTGTGTCCTCGTCCAGTACCTCTGTAGCCCAAATCGCTGGTTTTCTCTTACACCTGAGAAAAGTTCGCTCCCTTTCAGCTACCACGATCAAGGGCTACAGGAGCATGTTGGCTTCGGTCTTTCGGCATAGAGGCTTAGATCTTTCCAACAATAAAGACCTACAAGATCTCCTTAAGTCTTTTGAAACCTCTAAGGAACGTCGTTTGGCAACTCCTGGATGGAACTTGGATGTGGTCCTAAGGTTCCTCATGTCAGACAGGTTTGAGCCATTACATTCAGCCTCCCTGAAGGATCTCACTCTCAAGACACTTTTCCTAGTGTGCTTGGCCTCGGGTAAAAGAGTCAGTGAACTGCATGCCTTCAGTAAGAACATCGGTTTTTCTACAGAAAAAGCCACTTGTTCTCTTCAACTTGGTTTCCTGGCCAAAAATGAACTGCCTTCTCGTCCTTGGCCTAAATCTTTTGATATTCCTTGCTTATCAGAGATCGTAGGCAACGAACTGGAAAGAGTGTTATGTCCTGTTAGAGCTCTTAAGTTCTATTTAGCTCGTACTAAGTCATTACGAGGTAATTCTGAGGCATTATGGTGCTCAGTCAAGAAACCATCATTGCCTATGTCAAAGAATGCTTTGTCATATTTTATCAGATTTTTAATACGAGAAGCTCATTCCCACTTGAATGAGAAAGACCGATGTTTGCTTAAGGTTAAGACGCACGAAGTTAGAGCTATAGCAAACTCCGTGGCCTTCAAGCAAAATAGATCTCTGCAAAGTATCATGGACGCGACTTTTTGGAGAAGCAAGTCAGTGTTCGCGTCATTTTACTTAAAAGATGTCCAGACTCTTTACGAGGACTGCTACACACTGGGTCCATTCGTTCCAGCGAGTGCAGTAGTGGGTGAGGGTTCTACCACTACAATCCCTAATTCCAATATCCTTTTTTAATCTGTCTCTTGAAATGTTTTTTAATATTGTTTTTTTTTTGGGGTTGTACGGAAGGCTAAGAAGCCTTTCGCATCCTGGTTGATTTGGCGGGTGGTCAAAGTCATTTCTTGAGAGCGCCCAGATTAGGGGTTTGATGAGGTCCTGTTGGTATGGGTTGCAACCCTTCATACTTTAGCTCCTGGGAGTCCTTCAGCATCCTAACAGGATCGCTGGGCTTCGTGAGGAAGACAGACTTACAAGGCAGAGTAATCGTTTAAGTCAACTTCCTTACCAGGTACCTATATATTTTGGTTTTGTTATATTGATAACTGTCAAAAACTCTAAGCATACAGTATACGCTGTAAACTTAATTAACTCTGGTCTCTACCCACCGCCTTGGGTGTGAATCAGCTATTATATATTCACCGGCTAAGTTTAATACAGTATTTAAAAATGATATTTTAATTATAAAATAAATTTTTGAATATACTTACCCGGTGAATATATAAATTAAAGGCCCTCCCTTCCTCCCCAATAGAGACGCAGCGGGACGAGAAGAATTGAAGGCTTGTTTACATGCATGTGTGGTATCTGGCCGACAGTTGGCGCTGGTGGGCACACCCGCAACCTTCATAGCGATCGCTCGCGAGTTTTTGTGTGTGTTTTCTGTCGAGCCGCTGAGCAGCAGCTATTATATATTCACCGGGTAAGTATATTCAAAAATTTATTTTATAATTAAAATATCATTTTCTGCCAGTATAGTTTTCCCAGTACCGTAATAATTATATTATTGGTTTTATATGCAAGTCCTGGTATTATACCGGAGACAGTGCCACATGAAGTAACTCACTTGGTACTTGTTATCAATGGACGTACAGCGGAGAAAATTGGTCATGTGAAAGTTTTGCTGGATGATCTAGTGATGGGATGAACCTCCAGTGATAATTTTACTCATGTTGGGGAATGAGGTAAGATATCTGCTTACAGTGTTTTCTCTTGCTGATATCTAGTGGGCTTCTGCCTTGTGCCAAGAACTCCTGCTTGGCTGTAGATGCCGAGTAATCTGAATGAATGAACGAGTGATTAGTATGGGAAGACATTTACAGTAACCAGAAGCTTATATCTTAACCTTGATGGCATCCGGGAAATAGTTTTATGTATTGGTGTAGTATTCGTCGAGTACGTCGAGAAAATAAAGTTTCATAATTAAAAGTTTTGCCATATAGGTAACCTAGCATTGAACAGATTTAAAAGTAAAGTATTTGATAATGTTTCTCTTGATGCTTTTTTCATTCTGTCAAGTACTTTTTTCAATATTAAACTTACCCGATAATCATGTAGCTGTCAACTCCGTTGCCCGACAGAATTCTATGGAGGGATACGCCAGCTATCACAATACTAGAAGGGGGTGTACTTACCAGCGCCACCTGTGGCCAGGTACTCAAGTACTTCTTGTTGACACCTCCTCAATTATTCCTCTGTCGTGCTTCCGGCAAGACGTTCTGGGATACGCTTATGTTCTTGGAGTATTTTCACGACTTTGGTGAAGTATTTCTCTTTGATTTCGGCTGTCGCTTTACTGGAAACTTCTATATTAGCTTAGTTAGCTTTTGGAATTAATTTGATTAATTTTGGTGACGAAGAGAGTATGAACTCTCGTTCACCTTTCAATGGCCGACCCTTCCCTTAGACGAAAGTGTTGGTGTCTAAGAGAGTATAGACTCTCTTTCTTAATTTTGCTTAACAAAAGTTATAGATTTATTTTATATCTCTCCGCCTCTTATAGGCCTCTTCGATTAACTTCCTTTTATTATAAACTTATTAAAATTAATTTTTATTTTTGTTTATATTCGACCTTCCTAATAGTAGGCGGTCTTTTCTTGGTACCGAAGTTAATTATCGTGAGCCCGTCATTTCGGTTTTACCTGTTAACATATTATGCTATTTTAAGGTCTTTGAAAGAATTTCTTTGATAGTCTCGTACTTTTTCAAAGTTGAACTAACGTTTTGTTTGTCTCGGCAGTTGTTGACGTTCAGAACGTTTCAACTTGCACTCTATCGTTACGATAGAGAAAGAATGTTCACGGTTTCACATTGCAGTAAGAGTAACCGTGTCTAGCGTTTTGTTCATTCTTTCTTAACTTAATGTTGATTCTAATAAGGAACTTTTCTTTTTGGGAAATATTTCAGTTTTTTCCTTTAACAATAATATGTTTTAACGATATATATGATTGGGCTCTTCTCTCAGGTTCTAAGTCAAGAGAGAGAGAGAGAGAGAGAGAGAGAGAGAGAGAGATAGAGACGGAGGGAGAAAGAGGATAAACGTTTCCCTCAAGCCTGCCAGGCGTACGAGTAACGTCGTTATCATTTTGCTCTTATCCCTAGTCTCTTTAGGGGAAGAAACTAAACGTTTCTAGAGTGATCTAGTGTTTAGTCTCTTTCCAGCCACTGAATTTTCTTTCATTAGATTTTTCTGTTACATTGTAATTCTGTTTTCGCAATTATTAACTTTTGAGAAGGATAGAATTGCGTGTTTCAGGTACAAACCACTTAAAGTTTCGAGTTCAGTGAAATAAGTGCAAACAGAAATCAAAGTGATAAGTGATTGATGTCAGTGTTATGCGTGAGGGTACTTTTGTGCGCGCCAGTCGTCCTCCCAGTCCGGGACCTCTTGCAAGCTCCCAAGCCCAGGGGAGAAGCAATGTCGAAGGGCAAAAGGGTTCGGCAGGCCTTGATCGGCGCACAGAAGTATCCTCGGTGGTTGTGGGCGTGTCTTACCGAGACCGTCACTCCCACCCGCAGACGATTGAGCCCTTATTTTGCTCGTCTGCAGAAGAGATTTAGAGGAGAAAATAAAGGCAGAGTAACGCTGGTCTCAGGTCTCTAGACCTCTTAAACGTAAAGTCCAGACCTATGCCAGACGTACGAAGTAAAGTTCAACAACCCGGATGCAGTCATTGGGTTAGCTCTGACTCTCCTCAGTCATCATTTTGCGGGTTGAGAGTGCGCCTACACTCCCCCCCGCCTATGCTCGCTCCGCCTGATCGCAGTACCACCTGCCAGGCGTACGATGTTGTGGACTCTACTACAGTCCATGCAGCACAGCTTTCGGACCTGATGCGTGAGTGTCGTGCTGAGAGTGTTGCACCTCCTCCTCCTCCTGCACCGGTGGTGCACCAACCGCCTGCACCCGTTCAGCCTGTGCTGCACCCGCCTGCACCGGTGGTGCACCAACCGGCTGCACCCGTTCAGCCTGTGCTGCACCCGCCTGCACCGGTGGTGCACCAACCGGCTGCACCCGTTCAGCCTGTGCTGCACCCGCCTGCACTCGCTGCACCCAGTCGCAGCACCATCTGCCAGGCGTACGATGTTGTGGACTCTACTACAGTCCATGCAAGCACAGCTTTCGGACCTGTTGCGTGAGTATCGGGCTGAGAGTGTTGCACCTCCACCTGCACCCTTTCAGCCTGTGCTCAACCCGCCTGCACTCGCTGCACCCAGTCGCAGCACCATCTGCCAGGCGTACGATGTTGTGGACTCTACTACAGTCCATGCAAGCACAGCTTTCGGACCTGTTGCGTGAATGTCGGGCTGAGAGTGTTGCACCTCCACCTGCACCCGTTCAGCCTGTGCTCAACCCGCCTGCACTCGCTGCACCCAGTCGCAGCACCTTCTGCCAGGCGTACGATGTTGAACCTCTTTCTGTGTTCGCTGTTCCCAGTGTTGTTCAGCCTCAGCCTTCTTTAAGGCAACCTTCGGTTTGGGATCAGGAGGATTACTCCACTCTTCCTCCTCCTCCCCTGGCTGCTCCACCGGTGGTGCAACTCTCGGTGGAGGTACAACCTCTTCCACCTGTGAGTCAGTCTCCTCAGCTGCTGCACCGAGCTCAACCCGTGCACCCTGTTCCTGCACCTCAGACACCTCTGCTTGCGGGAACTTTACCTTGTTCTGCGCAACCTCGGTCTCTTCACGCTCCACTCATTCCACAGGAACAGGAACTTTCTGCACCTTCCACTGTTGTTGTTCCAGCTCGTTCTGACTCTGCTGTTCAGCATACCTTACCTCCATTTTCAACCATGGCAAAAATATGAATCATGAGTTATGAATGTAAGGTAAACATTATGTTGATTTTTAAACCCCATGCAAGCATGCATAAAGCACTCTAGCACTGGTCATGGAATTTCTAAGAATGTTAAACGCCATGCACACGCTCTGCTTTCCTTACAGCAGGCTCTGCTTACTACATGCTCAGCATTCAGCATGCTCTGCATTCAGCATGCTCTGCATACAACATGCTCTGCATACAGCATGCTCTGCATTCAGCATGCTCTGCATACAACATGCTCTACATACAGCATGCTCTGCATACAGCATACTCTGCATTCATCATGCTCTGCATACCTTACCGCATGCTTCTCAACATATCTTGGGTTGTTGCCAACTCACTAGACTGTCAAGCAGTTTCATAACGTTGCCTTCTAGTCTGCTGCTTTTGCACCAGTGAACCCTCACTCAGAGAACTTAGCTTTTCTAGGATAAGGTCCCTGTAGATGAGAAAGTTCTTTTCTCCCTCCTTCTGATATTCCCTTGAGGACTCTGTCATTTGGAGGGAGCCTTTAGCTGCATAACCTCTTATGGACTTTTATTTAAGCATTACATGCTTACAGGGAAGGTAATGGTTCCACTTCAGCCGCTAATCCCGTCTGTTACCACACCTGCTCCCATAGACCTTGAGCTGTGTTGCATGACATGCAGTCCAAGCTTAGTCCTTGTTAGAGGATTTTTTGTTTACGGAGTCAATGTGTCACGGGGAAGACGTTCAACAACCAACAGAAGGGACTTGTTGTGACGCAGTGCGGCAACCTCAGCAACCCGTTAAGGAGTTGTCTGTACGACCCAGATAGTCTAGACAGATTCGGGTTGTCACTGTACTTCCTCGCTTGCCCATGATTGACAGTTTACAGACTGTGCAGCAGTATCATGATCTTGTGTCCGGCTCCGTCAGACGACTGGCTTTTAAGAGCTCCCACAAGCCGTCGCTGTCTGGAGATTTTCAAATGGACTATGGATCTGACCAAGGAACTGGGCCTCCTGGTCAATTTTGAGGAGTCTCAGCTCGTTCCATCCCAGACCATTGTTTCCTTGGGTATGGATCTTCAGAGTCGAGCTTTTCGGACTTGTCCGTCGGCCCCAAGGATCTTCCAAGCCCTAGAATGCATCCAGAGCATGCTGAGAAGGAACCGATGCTTAGTCAGGCAGGGGATGAGTCTAACAGGGACACTTTCATCGCTGGCCCTGTTCATCGAGTTAGGGAGACTTCACCTCCGCCCCCTTCAGTATCATCTAGCTGCTCACTGGATAAAGGACTTGACGCTAGAGACGGGCTCAGTTCCTGTTTCCGAAGAGATGAGGTCTACTCTAACGTGGTGGAAGAACAGCATTCTTCTCAAGGAAGGTCTACCTTTGGCTGTTCAGACCCCCGACCACCGTCTCTTCTCGGACGCATCGGACACGGGCTGGGGTGCGACACTGGACGGACAGGAATGCTCGGGAACATGGAATCAGGAGCAAAGGACACTTCACATCTATTGCAAGGAGTTGTTGGCAGTTCATCTGGCCTTGATAAACTTCAAGTCCCTCCAGCTTAACAAGGTGGTGGAGGTGAACTCCGACTACACCACAGCCTTGGCTTACATCTCCAAGCAGAGAGGGACTCATTCGAGGAAGTTGTTCAAGTTCGCAAGGGACCTCCTCATTTGGTCAAAGATCGAAAGCTCACGCTGGTAACGAGGCTCATTCAGGGCGATATGAATGTCATGGCAGATCGCCTCAGCCGTAAGGGTCAGGCCTTCCCCACAGAGTGGACCCTTCACAAGAATGTTTGCAGCAGACTTTGGGCCCTGTGGGGTCAGCCAACCATAGTTCTATTCGCTACCTCGATGACCAAGAAGCTCCTCTTGTATTGTTCTCCGATTCCAGACCCAGCAGCAGTTCGCGTGGATGCCTTTCTGCTGGATTGGTCCCATCTCAACCTGTATGCATTCCCGCCGTTCAAGATTGTCAACAGGGTACTTCAGAAGTTCGCCTCTCACAAAGGGACACGGTTGACGTTGGTTGCTCCCCTCTGACCCGCGAGAGAAGGGTTCACCGAGGTACTGCAATGACTGGTCGACGTTCCCAGGACTCTTCCTCCTAGAGTGGACCTTCTGCGTCAACCTCACGTAAAGAAGGTACACCCAAACCTCCACGCTCTTCGTCTGACTGCCTTCAGACTATCGAAAGTCTCTCAAGAACTAGAGGCTTTTCGAAGGAGGCAGCCAGAACGATTGCCAGAGCAAGGACGACATCCACTCTCAGAGTCTATCAGTCTTAATGGGAAGTCTTCCGAAGCTGGTGCAAGGCCAATGCAGTTTTCCTCAACCAGTACCACTGTAACCCAGATTGCTGACTTCCTGTTACATCTAAGGAACGTAAAATCCCTATCAGCTCCTACGATCAAGGGTTACAGAAGTATGTTGGCAGCGGTTTTCCGCCACAGAGGCTTGGATCTTTCCTCCAACAAAGATCTACAGGACCTCCTTAGGTCTGTTGAGACCTCAAAGGAACGTCGGTTGTCCACTCCAGGCTGGAATCTAGACGTGGTCCTAAGGTTCCTAATGTCATCAGGATTTGAACCGTTCCAATCAGCCTCTTTTAAGGACCTCACATTAGAAACTCTTTTCCTCGTGTGCTTAGCAACAGGTAAAAGAGTAAGTGAGATCCACGCCTTCAGCAGGAACATAGGTTTCACATCTGAAACGGCTACATGTTCCTTGCGGCTCGGTCTTTTTGGCTAAAACGAGCTTCCTTCCCGTCCTTACCCTAAGTCGTTCGAGATCCCAAGCCTGTCCAACATGGTGGGGAACGAACTAGAGAGAGTACTTTGCCCTGTTAGAGCTCTTAAGTACTATCTAAGAAGGTCAAAACCATTACGAGGACAATCAGAAGCCTTATGGTGTGCTATCAAGAAGCCTTCTCTACCAATGTCTAAGAACTCAGTTTCTTACTACATCAGGCTTCTGATTAGAGAAGCAAATTCTCATCTGAAGGAAGAAGACCTTGCTTTGCTGAAGGTAAGGACACATGAAGTGAGAGCTGTGGCTACTTCAGTGGCCTTCAAACAAAACCGTTCTCTGCAGAGTGTTATGGATGCAACCTATTGGAGAAGCAAGTCAGTGTTCGCATCATTCTATCTCAAAGATGTCCAGTCTCTTTACGAGTACTGCTACACCCTGGGTCCATTCGTAGCAAAGAATGCAGTAGTAGGCGAGGGCTCAGCCACTACATTCCCATAATTCCATAACTTTTTAACCTTTCTCTTGAATACTTTTTATGGGTTGTTCGGTCGGCTAAGAAGCCTTCCACATCCTTGTTGATTTGGCGGGTGGTCAATTCTTTCTTGAGAAGCGCCGAGGTTAAAGGTTGTGATGAGGTCCTTTAGTATGGGTTGCAGCCCTGTATACTTTAGCACCTTTGGGTTGATTCAGCCTCCAAGAGGAACGCTGCGCTCAGTAAGGAAGACGAACTTAAAAAAGAGACAGAGTAACGGTTCAATTCGACTTCCTTACCAGGTACTTATTATTTCATTGTTATTTGAGATAACTGTTATATGAAATATGGGATACTTAGCTATCCTTTAATCTTGTACACTGGTTTTCACCCACCCCCCTGGGTGTGAATCAGCTACATGATTATCGGGTAAGTTTAATATTGAAAAATGTTATTTTCATTAGTAAAATAAATTTTTGAATATACTTACCCGATAATCATGATTTAATTGACCCTCCCTTCCTCCCCATAGAGAACCAGTGGGACCGAGGAATAATTGAGGAGGTGTCAACAAGAAGTACTTGAGTACCTGGCCACAGGTGGCGCTGGTAAGTACACCCCCTTCTAGTATTGTGATAGCTGGCGTATCCCTCCATAGAATTCTGTCGGGCAACGGAGTTGACAGCTACATGATTATCGGGTAAGTATATTCAAAAATTTATTTTACTAATGAAAATAACATTTTATCCATGAAAGGTTAAAACACTTTTTCTGAAAAAGACTGGTAATCTAATGATAGACTCGCCATGAATTTGGGTTGGGATAATTAATCCCTGAGGAAAATTACCTGCATGGACAGTTAGGTTAGTTACCCCCTAACCCCTTACCGTTATTTTTTGTAGATTTTTTTTTTTTCTTGAAATGATGCCAAATTGTGCTTCATGCATTGCAAAGGACCAAACAACATATAAAATGACCATATATTGCAATTTGCATGCAATGCAGGGATTTTGCAAGCCAAATGGTACAGCTAGTGTATTATTAGGAATTCATGTTATTTATAGTCCATTGGTAATCCCAAGTTCACCAGTTCTTGTGTCTGTGGTATGCTCATGCATTTATCAAGGCTTTAATCAGCTCTGCCAAATCCAAAGGTGTTTGTATTTGCGGAAATCGTTATGTCTGTGAATGTCAATTTGACTTTTCAGAATCAAAATGATTGATCATCAAATTTACCAGTCCTCATTTGTTCTTCAGTTTGCAATAAAACTGAATTTTGTAATTTGCAGTTCCCAGTTTCGTGTAAACTAAGAAATTTCTATTGTAGGTACTATAGCTGACTATTTCATCCTTCTGAAATTTTATGTTCTTCGAGCATTTATTTCATTGGTTTGCTGTCACTCTGAGAGTTTAAGATTGGTTTATTTTTATCATGTGTTAATATGGTAAAGATTTTATAGCTTAATTTGACTGCTGTTTAGTTGGTACTTGGAAATCAGTTCATCTTTTCACCAGTGTTTCTTTCCATTTTTTTCTATATACAGTAGTACTAGAGCAAAGAATGTGTTAAATTTGGCTTCTTTGCTTTGATTTTTTTTTAGCTATTTCACATTACTAGGTGTTTTTAATTTTTTCCGTAACTGGAATACAAACCATGCTATTTATTAGGGGTATTACTTTCGGTGTAACTGAAATGACGAGCCATTAATTTTTAACTAGGGTTTACGACCCACACCACTAGTTAGTGGGGGTAGGGAAGGTAGCTTGCTACCCCCTCCCCCTCTCACACACCTGTGCTTGAGCTCACTTTGCTCTCGGCTTGGATGGTGGTCGGACGTGTCCGCTCTCATCCTCGCCGTCATTTGGCAGCCATTTAATTGCTTTTGTCTTTTCTTTTTCTAGTTCTGTATATGTAAAGTTGGCCTCTGCAATCATGCGCACCTGCCCTGGGTTTCCCGACCGCCCCTGTGGAACATTCATGTCGGCGGTCGAGACTGATCCTCACGCCCTTTGTCCTTCTTGTAGGGGCCAACGGTGTGATAGTAACAACAGGTGTAGTGATTGTAGGGAGTGGTCTACCTCCCAGTGGGAGAGGTTTTCGCGACGACGGAAGTAGTCCAAACGGGATATTTCTCCTTCGAAGGTTTCTTTGAAAGGAGAAAAACCCAAGGCCTTTTCTTCCATTGCCCAAACTTCCTCCAAAGCTCCCTCTCGGTCGGTCTCTTTCGAGAGACCGTCGAGATGTAGCGTAGACCGATGTATTGTTTACCAACCTCGGGACTCAAGAGATGACGTTGCTTCCCCCTAGCGAAGCAGTTCCACCTCTCCCCCCAGGAGAGGATATGTCACCAACCTCCTTGTTTCAGCTTTGGCCCTACTTGGGGCTTACGGGTTCGCCCTCCAAGGAGGTTTTGCTTAAGTACATCCGTTTGGATGCCGCTGTAAAAGCATCGTCGTCACCGTCAGAGGTTGATCCTCTGTCTCTTGTGGACGTTGTGTGTCAGAGGTATCCAATGCGGTATCACCCATCACCTCTGCCTCTCCAAACTCTATGGTAGCTGACGGCTTAGTTTCTCCCGTTCCTGTTCAAACTACGAGGGAGAAACTAGTCCATCGTCAGTCTCTCCTGCTAGTGCTTTTCTCCCTCGGGGGAGTTCACTTACAGAGACTCCTCTTCGGAGGACTGCAGAAGGTCAGCTTGCTGATCCAATGGCCCCTAGAGAGCGCATTCGTCGGAAGGCTCGCCTTCCTCTTCACCTTAGAGGCCTTCCTTCAGCTTTGGTGAGGAGGCGCCTCTTTGGTTCAACATCTTCGATGCAGTCCACCGCAGAGGAGCCTCGAGACCAATCATCTATCACTGCTCCTGCAATGGTCCTGGACCTTTCTGCAGATCGTTCGCGATCTCCTTCGTTGGAAGGTCGTCCTTTTAAAGGACACGTCGACCTTCCATCCGACAGACCTGCCGACCTGCCGTCACCATTTCTACATTGGCCTAACAAGGCTCCACCTAAGCACGCTATTACGCCCCAACCACATATGCGCTACACGCCAACGAGACCTGACGAACGCTCCGTAGTAGCTCGTCAGGCCCCATCACTAAACCCTAACACAGGGCATCAAGGACGTATGCGCCAACACGCGCATACGCTCCAACACGCGCGTACGCTCCAACAGGAGCATAGCTCCATTACTCGCATTACGCACTCTCAACGCATGTGCGCCCACGTTCTCCTGCGCGCCAGGTCTTGCCTGTGCGCCAGGTTTTGCCTGCGCGCCAGGTCTTGCCTGCGCGCCAGGTCTTGCCTGCGCACTCTGAGCTTACACGCCAACATTCTCCTACGCGCCCGCGCCCAGCTGCGCGCCAACATTTGCCTGCGCGCCATCAACCTCCTGCGTGCCAGCGCTCTCCCGTGCGCCATCAGTCTCCTGCCCGCGCGCATACGCGCCCAACATCCAACTGTCCTGCGCGCTATGCTGCGCATCATACGCGCCAGGGAAAACCTGCTCGCCAACGATCTACTGAAAGTAGTACTTCTGGGAAGTCAGCAATGCTGGCTTCTCCCACGCGCCAACTAGTACCATCGCGCCAGCGCTCACCTGCGCGCCAGCCTTCTCCCGCACGTATCCACAAGGATACGCACGCTTGCCCATCCTCTCCAAAGGGTGCGCCCCAACATTCTCTCGCGCTCCCGCGCGCCCCATATGATTCAACTGCACGCCCGCGCGCTAAGGATCTTTCTCCTGCCCGCGAGTGCCGTATGGCTGGTATAGATGTGCGCGAACACACTCCCGCGCGCCCGGGTACTCTCCCACACGCGCGCCAACAGTGTCCCGCACGCGTGCCCGTGCGCCAACAGTCTCCCGCACGAGTGCCCGTGCGCCAACAGTCTCCCGCACGAGCGCCCCCAACAGTCTCCCGCGCGCGAGCGCCCCCAATAGTCTCCCGCGCGCGAGGCCCGACAGTCTCCCGCTCGCGAGCCCCGACATTCTCCCCTGCGCGAGCCCCGACATTCTCCCCCGCGCGAGCCCCGACATTCTCCCCCGCGCGAGCCCCGACATTCTCCCCCGCGCGAGCCCCGACATTCTCCTCACGCGCACAAGACTACTGAACTACACACGGCAAGGTCGTCATTGCCTCATTCCCCTCCCCGCAAGCGCATACCACCGCGCATTGTGGGAGTAGGGAAACAACCATATGGGTCCTGGATCCCAAAGCCACCACAGGCGAACCTTCGCCCTTTAGTGCGCTCTCTTATATATAGATGAATGTTGACTTATGTTCTCTCTTATTCTTTAAAATGTTGATCAAAATACACAAGGAGTTCACAGGGGAAGGGGGCTAGGAATGACTAGTTAAGGAGAAGTATGGAGCCCTCCCTTGGCACTGGAAGAAACTTCTTCCTCCTCCTCATGTTAACTGCACATAGCCTTAGAATGATCCCCCCAAATAGGACATTTTCAATATTAAACTTACCCGATAATCATGTAGCTGTCAACTCCGTTGCCCGACAGAATTCTATGGAGGGATACGCCAGCTATCACAATACTAGAAGGGGGTGTATTTACCAGCGCCACCTGTGGCCAGGTACTCAAGTACTTCTTGTTGACACCTCCTCAATTATTCCTCTGTCGTGCTTCCGGCAAGACGTTCTGGGATACGCTTATGTTCTTGGAGTATTTTCACGACTTTGGTGAAGTATTTCTCTTTGATTTCGGCTGTCGCTTTACTGGAAACTTCTATATTAGCTTAGTTAGCTTTTGGAATTAATTTGATTAATTATGGTGACGAGAGAGTATGAACTCTCGTTCACCTTTCAATGGCCGACCCTTCCCTTAGACGGAAGTGTTGGTGTCTAAGAGAGTATAGACTCTCTTTCTTAATTTTGCTTAACAAAAGTTATAGATTTATTTTATATCTCTCCGCCTCTTATAGGCCTCTTCGATTAACTTCCTTTTATTATAAACTCATTAAAATTAATTTTTATATTTGTTTATATTCGACCTTCCTAATAGTAGGCGGTCTTTTACCGAAGTTAATAAACTTTGAGCCCGTCATTTCGGTTTTACCTGTTAACATATTATGCTATTTCCGCCACAGAGTTTGAAAGAATTTCTTTGATAGTCTCGTACTGTTTTCAAAGTTGAACTAACGTTTTGTTTTGTCTCTGCAGTTGTTGACGTTCAGAACGTTCAACTTGCACTCTATCGTTACGATAGAGAAAGAATGTTCACGGTTTCACGTTGCAGTAAGAGTAACCGTGTCTAGCGTTTTGTTCATTCTTTCTTAACTTAATGGTTTTGATCCTAATAAAGGAACTTTTCAGTTTTTTTCCTTTAACAATAATATGTTTTAACGATATATATGATTGGGCTCTTCTCTCAGGTTCTAAGTCAAGAGAGAGAGAGAGAGAGAGAGAGAGAGAGATAGAGACGGAGGGAGAAAGAGGATAAACGTTTCATTCAAGCCTGCCAGGCGTACGAGTAACGTCGTTATCGTTTTTGCTCTTCTCCCTAGTCTCTTTAGGGGAAGAAACTAAACGTTTCTAGAGTGATCTAGTGTTTAGTCTCTTTCCAGCCACTGAATTATCTTTCATTAGATTTTTCTGTTACATTGTAATTCTGTTTTCGCAATTACTAACTTTGAGAAAGGATAGAATTGCGTATTTCAGGTACAAACCACTTAAAGTTTCGAGTTCAGTGAAATAAGTGCAAACAGAAATCAAAGTGATAAGTGATTAGTGCGTGAGGGTACTTTTGTGCGCGCCAGTCGTCCTCCCAGTCCGGGACCTCTTGCAAGCTCCCAAGCCCAGGGGAGAAGCAATGTCGAAGGGCATAAGGGTTCAGCAGGCCTTGATCGGCGCACAGAAGTATCCTCGGTGGTTGTGGGCGTGTCTTACCGAGACCGTCACTCCCACCCGCAGACGATTGAGCCCTTATTTTGCTCGTCTGCAGAAGAGATTAGGGGAGAAAATAAAGGCAGAGTAACGCTGGTCTCAGGTCTCAAGACCTCTTAAACGTTAAGTCCAGACCTATGCCAGACGTACGAAGTTAAAGTTCACAACCCGAATGCAGTCATTGGGTTAGCTCTGACTCTCCTCAGTCATCAGTTGATTACACTCCGCCTAAGAGGAGTAAGGTTCTGCCGCAACAGATCTCTGCTGTTAAGGCTTTACCTCAGCAGACCTTAGTGTCTGCCGACCCCAAGTTGACTCTACTGCAGTCCATACAGTCACAACTTTCGGTCTTGATGCGTGAGTGTCGGGCTGAGAGTGTTGCGCCTCCGCCTCCGCCTACACTCCCCCCCGCCTATGATCGCTCCGCCTGATCGCAGTACCACCTGCCAGGCGTACGATGTTGTGAACTCTACTACAGTCCATGCAAGCACAGCTTTCGGACTTGATGCGTGAGTGTCGGGCTGAGAGTGTTGCTCCTCCGCCTCCGCCTACACTCCCTCCACCTACACTCGCTCCGCCTGATCGCAGTACCATCTGCCAGGCGTACGAGGTTGTGGACTCTACTACAGTCCATGCAAGCACAGCTTTCGGACTTGATGCGTGAGTGTCGGGCTGAGAGTGTTGCTCCTCCGCCTCCGCCTACACTCCCTCCACCTACACTCGCTCCGCCTGATCGCAGTACCACCTGCCAGGCGTACGATGTTGTGGACTCTACTACAGTCCATTCAAGCACAGCTTTCGGACTTAATGCGTGAGTGTCGGGCTGAGAGTGTTACTCCTCCGCCTACGCTCGCTCCGCCTGATCGCAGTACCACCTGCCAGGCGTACGATGTTGAGCCACGTGCTGAGTTTGCTGTTCCCTGTGGTGTTCAGCCTCCGCCTTCCTTAAGGCAACCTTTACAATGGGATCAGGAGGATTATACCTCTCTTCCTCCGCCTCCACTTGCTGCTCCACCAGTGATGCAACACTCGGTTGAGGTACAACAACCTCTCCCGTCCATGAGTCAGTCTCCTCAGCTCTCGCTGCAGCGAGCTCAACCCTCCACAAGGCAAGCACCACAACACCTTAGCCTTGTGCCTCAGGAGCCTCAGCTTGCGAGACATTTACCTTGTTCTGCGCAGCCTCTTCCTCATCGCGCTCCGCTCACACCACAGGAACTGGAACTTGCTACTCCGCTTCCGCCAACCGCTCAGCAAGCGCAACCCTTGGGTTCAACCACTCATGCTAGGAGTCAGCCTCCTCCACCCATGCGCCTTCCTTCTGCTTGTCTTTTATTCAGCCTTTGCAGACTGAGCCTCAGGTGTTCCCTCAACGGAGTCTTGAAGAGGAAACCACAACTATTGTTGTTCCAGCTCATTCTGACTCTGCTGTTCAGCATACCTTACCTCCATTTTCATACCATGGTTTAAACCCCATGCAAGCATGCATAAAGCACTCTAGCACTGGTCATGGAATTTCTGAGAAATGTTAAACGCCATGCACACGCTCTGCTTTCCTTACAGCAGGCTCTGCTTACAGCAGGCTCTGCTTACTACATGCTCAGCATACAGCATGCTCTGCATTCAGCATGCTCTGCATACAACATGCTCTGCATACAGCATGCTCTGCATTCAGCATGCTCTGCATACAACATGCTCTACATACAGCATGCTCTGCATACAGCATACTCTGCATACATCATGCTCTGCATACCTTACCGCATGCTTCTCAACACATCTTGGGTTGTTGCCAACTCACTAGACTGTCAAGCAGTTTCATAACGTTGCCTTCTAGTCTGCTGCTTTTGCACCAGTGAACCCTCACTCAGAGAACTTAGCTTTTCTAGGATAAGGTCCCTGTAGATGAGAAAGTTCTTTTCTCCCTCCTTCTGATATTCCCTTGAGGACTCTGTCATTTGGAGGGAGCCTTTAGCTGCATAACCTCTTATGGACTTTTATTTAAGCATAACATGCTTACAGGGAAGGTAATGGTTCCACTTCAGTCGCTAATCCCGTCTGTTACCACACCTGCTCCCATAGACCTTGAGCTGTGTTGCATGACATGCAGTCCAAGCTTAGTCCTTGTTAGAGGATTTTTTTGTTTACGGAGTCAATGTGTCACGGGGAAGACGTTCAACAACCAACAGAAGTGACTTGTTGTGACGCAGTGCGGCAACCTCAGCAACCCGTTAAGGAGTTGTCTGTACGACCCAGACAGTCTAGACAGATTCGGGTTGTCACTGTACTTCCTCGCTTGCCCATGATTGACAGTTTACAGACTGTGCAGCAGTATCATGATCTTGTGTCCGGCTCCGTCAGACGACTGGCTTTTAAGAGCTCCTACAAGTCGTCGCTGTCTGGAGATTTTCAAATGGACTATGGATCTGACCAAGGAACTGGGCCTCCTGGTCAATTTTGAGGAGTCTCAGCTCGTTCCATCCCAGACCATTGTCTCCTTGGGTATGGATCTTCAGAGTCGAGCTTTTCGGACTTGTCCGTCGGCCCCAAGGATCTTCCAAGCCCTAGAATGCATCCAGAGCATGCTGAGAAGGAACCGATGCTTAGTCAGGCAGTGGATGAGTCTAACAGGGACACTTTCATCGCTGGCCCTGTTCATCGAGTTAGGGAGACTCCACCTCCGCCCCCTTCAGTATCATCTAGCTGCTCACTGGATAAAGGACATGACGCTAGAGACGGTCTCAGTTCCTGTTTCCGAAGAGATGAGGTCTACTCTAACGTGGTGGAAGAACAGCATTCTTCTCAAGGAAGGTCTACCATTGGCTGTTCAGACCCCCGACCACCGTCTCTTCTCGGACGCATCGGACACGGGCTGGGGTGCGACACTGGACGGACAGG
This sequence comes from Palaemon carinicauda, assembly GCF_036898095.1. Taxonomy (NCBI): domain Eukaryota; kingdom Metazoa; phylum Arthropoda; class Malacostraca; order Decapoda; family Palaemonidae; genus Palaemon; species Palaemon carinicauda. The sequence goes on along the minus strand of NC_090735.1, from coordinate 131,667,482 downwards.
AATGCTCGGGAACATGGAATCAGGAGCAAAGGACACTTCACATCTATTGCAAGGAGTTGTTGGCAGTTCATCTGGCCTTGATAAACTTCAAGTCCCTCCAGCTAAACAAGGTGGTGGAGGTGAACTCCGACAACACCACAGCCTTGGCTTACATCTCCAAGCAGGGAGGGACTCATTCGAGGAAGTTGTTCGAGATCGCAAGGGACCTCCTCATTTGGTCAAAAGATCGAAAGCTCACGCTGGTAACGAGGCTCATTCAGGGCGATATGAATGTCATGGCAGATCGCCTCAGCCGGAAGGGTCAGGTCTTCCCCACAGAGTGGACCCTTCACAAGAATGTTTGCAGCAGACTATGGGCCCTGTGGGGTCAGCCAACCATAGATCTATTCGCTACCTCGATGACCAAGAGGCTCCTCTTGTATTGTTCTCCGATTCCAGACCCAGCAGCAGTTCGCGTGGATGCCTTTCTGCTGGATTGGTCCCATCTCGACCTGTATGCATTCCCGCCGTTCAAGATTGTCAACAGGGTACTTCAGAAGTTCGCCTCTCACAAAGGGACACGGCTGACGTTGGTTGCTCCCCTCTGGCCCGCGAGAGAATGGTTCACCGAGGTACTGCAATGGCTGGTCGACGTTCCCAGGACTCTTCCTCTAAGAGTGGACCTTCTGCGTCAACCTCACGTAAAGAAGGTACACCCAAACCTCCACGCTCTTCGTCTGACTGCCTTCAGACTATCGAAAGACTCTCAAGAGCTAGAGGCTTTTCGAAGGAGGCAGCCAGAGCGATTGCCAGAGCAAGGACGACATCCACTCTCAGAGTCTATCAGTCTAAATGGGAAGTCTTCCGAAGCTGGTGCAAGGCCAATGCAGTTTCCTCAACCAGTACCACTGTAACCCAGATTGCTGACTTCCTGTTACATCTAAGGAACGTAAGATCCCTATCAGCTCCTACGATCAAGGGTTACAGAAGTATGTTGGCAGCGGTTTTCCGCCACAGAGGCTTGGATCTTTCCTCCAACAAAGATCTACAGGACCTCCTTAGGTCTTTTGAGACCTCAAAGGAACATCGGTTGTCCACTCCAGGCTGGAATCTAGACGTGGTCCTAAGGTTCCTAATGTCATCAGGATTTGAACCGCTCCAATCAGCCTCTTTTAAGGACCTCACATTAAAAACTCTTTTCCTCGTGTGCTTAGCAACAGGTAAAAGAGTAAGTGAGATCCACGCCTTCAGCAGGAACATAGGTTTCACATCTGAAACGGCTACATGTTCCTTGCAGCTCGGTTTTTTGGCTAAAAACGAGCTTCCTTCCCGTCCTTGGCCTAAGTCGTTCGAGATCCCAAGCCTGTCCAACATGGTGGGGAACGAACTGGAGAGAGTACTTTGCCCAGTTAGAGCTCTTAAGTACTATCTAAGAAGGTCAAAACCATTACGAGGACAATCAGAAGCCTTATGGTGTGCTATCAAGAAGCCTTCTCTACCAATGTCTAAGAACGCAGTTTCTTACTACATCAGGCTTCTGATTAGAGAAGCAAATTCTCATCTGAAGGAAGAAGACCTTGCTTTGCTGAAGGTAAGGACACATGAAGTGAGAGCTGTGGCTACTTCAGTGGCCTTCAAACAGAACCGTTCTCTGCAGAGTGTTATGGATGCAACCTATTGGAGAAGCAAGTCAGTGTTCGCATCATTCTATCTCAAAGATGTCCAGTCTCTTTACGAGTACTGCTACACCCTGGGACCATTCGTAGCAACGAATGCAGTAGTAGGCGAGGGCTCAGCCACTACATTCCCATAATCCCATAACTTTTTAACCTTTCTCTTGAATACTTTTTATGGGTTGTACGGTCGGCTAAGAAGCCTTCCACATCCTTGTTGATTTGGCGGGTGGTCAATTCTTTCTTGAGAAGCGCCGAGGTTAAAGGTTGTGATGAGGTCCTTTAGTATGGGTTGCAGCCCTGTATACTTTAGCACCTTTGAGTTGATTCAGCCTCCCAAGAGGAACGCTGCGCTCAGTAAGGAAGACGATCTTATTAAAGGCAGAGTAACGGTTCAAGTCGACTTCCTTACCAGGTACTTATTATTTCATTGTTATTGTGGATAACTGATTATATGAAATACGGGATACTTAGCTATCCTTTAGTCTTGTACACTGGTTTTTCACCCACCCCCCTGGGTGTGAATCAGCTACATGATTATCGGGTAAGTTTAATATTGAAAAATGTTATTTTTATTAATAAAATAAATTTTTGAATATACTTACCCGATAATCATGATTTAATCGACCCTCCCTTCCTCCCCATAGAGAACCAGTGGACCGAGGAATAATTGAGGAGGTGTCAACAAGAAGTACTTGAGTACCTGGCCACAGGTGGCGCTGGTAAATACACCCCCTTCTAGTATTGTGATAGCTGGCGTATCCCTCCATAGAATTCTGTCGGGCAACGGAGTTGACAGCTACATGATTATCGGGTAAGTATATTCAAAAATTTATTTTATTAATAAAAATAACATATTTCAAAAATTTACTGCAGGGGAAGGGGCTCACAGTATTCCTCCCGCAAATCGCCAACTGAAAGGGCTCGCACCAATTCCCATAACTTTTCCTCCTTATACGACAATGTTCTGTATTGATCTGAGGTTGAGGTGGCAACCCTACTGAGAAGACAAGATCAGCCAGTTGTCCAGGTATCTTAGTGACGTATGACCAAGACAAGAGAAGTGAATACTAAAGGGATGGTAGACAGGCACACAACTTTGTACTGAAATAATTCTTCCCCCTATGACCAAGCAGAGGGACTTTCTGGACAACCAAAGGATGGGTATCTGAAAGTAGGTATCCTCATCTTGAATGGAGGCTGACTTCTTTGCAAGGCACAGATGACTATAAAAGCCTGGAGAACTGTCTCATACAATCTGTAGTGCACCCTTATTCATCATTTTCTTATTTCTGCATAAAGGAAAAAGTTCTTTCCTCGAGCCTGGAGATACGGTGTAAACACTGTCAGAATCAAAGTGAGGAAAGAATGAGAATCAGGACCTACTGTCTTGACAGGCATCACCCTCTTGTGGCAGTCGCAGGAGGAAGCTGTCAACCTTAGTGTCCTTTGGCTCCTCTCCTGTCCCTTCGTCTTCTGTCCTGGCCAGAGCGGGAACGAAAAGACTGAACGACTTCAGAGGCTCTTTGAGAGGAAGAAGAGGTAGGAGGAGCAGATTTAGTTCTCAAAGTCAAGGAAGATTTCTTTAAGGCTTACTTTAGAGGTGTTGAGGTTGATTTAGATACCCCTATACCCCTGAAGGTGACAGCTCGGTGGTAAAGGGAATCCTGTCTAGTTTTCCTCCACTTTTCCAATGTGTCTTTAACTTCCCTAGATGGGAAGAGGGCTGGGCTATGCTAAATTGAGGAATTCTGAAATGCCAATGCTTCCTGTTACCAGATTTCCCTGGCAAATTTAGCTGCTACAGAGTCCCTCCGTTTCAGCGCCCAGTTTGGTTTGGTTTGGTTTTGCCCGACATAACTAGGTCTGTGAACTTTTTCTTGCGATCGGCCAGATCCTGATAAGATGCTAAGTAAGCCACTGTCCCCAACCATTGATCCTACCTCAAGGATAGCTATGGAAGTTATTTCCAAGTTGGCAGATTCAGACGAGAAAATTGTCAACCTCGTTTACTGTCTTTCTAGCGAGGTCCTGGTGTCAATATTATCGTTGCTCATCAATTTGTAGAAAAAGGGGACCTCTACTGGAGGAACGTAGAGAGTAGAGGTCCCCTTTTTTGTTTTGTTTCTTGTTGATGTCGGCTACCCCCCAAAATTGGGGGAAGTGCCTTTGGTATATGTATGTATGTATCAATTTGTAGAGAGGAATATAAAATCTCCTATGATGGGGTATGATTTTATTCAAACAACTTGAATGTAAAGTTCCTTGAACCTGAGAACTGTGCACAAAGCCCTCCTTTGCTCCCAAGGCCAGTTTAAAGAGGGATACCTCAACGGCAGGCCTCTTATCTCGTGGGGCACCAAAGAACTGATCAATGGAGGCCTTCCCACCCTTGTTTGGAGCTTTGGTTGTCTTTTCTAGGTTGTTAACCTCTGATAGAGAGAAGACCATAATATGGAGGTGTAGACCCGAATGGTATTTTTCCTTTGTTTTTTTTTTAATAAAGACCAGATTTCTTACCTCCAAAGTTATCTGTTATTTTGCACAAGTTAGTAAGAGGAGCTTTGAGCACTTGTTGGGAGAACTGGTAATGTTACTCCACTATGTAAATATGTTTGTGGTAGCTCGAAGTCCAACTGATCACTGCCAAATTTCCATAACTCCCGTTTTTGAACTTCCTTTAGCAAAACGTCTAAATAGGTTTGCTGAAGGTAATCATCTATTCCGTTGTTTGCAATTTGGTTTTCTTTATGTCCTTGGAATATGTGATGCCCTTCTTAAAATCTCCAATGCTATACAGAAATCCCTTGATTGTCGTCAGAAATTTCGGATGATTGGCCTTGATTTTAGTGCTGCCTTTGACCGTTTTAATCATGAGGCCCTTGTTTTCAAACTCAAACAGTTGGGAGTGGGTGAGTCGTTTCTTAGCATTATTATTAAATTTTTAAGTAATAGATCTCAAAGAGGTGTTGTTGATGGGTACCATAGCAAGTATAGGAATGTGATATCTGGTATTCCAGAGGATAGTGTTCTTGGCCCATTAGTTTTCATTCTATATACACATGACATTTGGTTTGGCCAAGAAATTAAGCTTGTTGCATATGATGCTACTCTCTCTGCATCAATTCCATCTCCTGAATGTAGATCTTGGGTTGCCGAATCCCTTAATGGAGATCTAGCTAAAATTAGTGCATGGTGCAAACTATGGGGTATGAAGTTGAATCCTAACAAAACTAAAAGTATGATTGCAAGTAGGTCAAGGACCATGGCTCTAAAATTTCCGGATCTCAGCATTGATAATGTTTCTTTTAACTTTGTATGACTCTTTTAAAATTTTAGGTGTGATTCTTGACAGCAAATTTACTTTTGAGAAACACATTGGGTCTATGTCTTTTTCAGTTGCAAAAAAATTGGCCTTTTAGAGGAAATATTTCAAGATTTTTGGTGATCAATCTATTCTATAAATAAAAAAAAAAAAGTTTAATTCTTTCATTCTATCTTGTTTCGAGTATTGTTCTCCTGTCTGGTCTTCCGCTGCTGATTCTCATCTTTTGCTGGACATTAACTCACGGTTTATTAAATTTCTTATTCTTGATCTAGAATTTAATCTTTGGCACTGTCGTTCAATTAGTTCATTATGCTTGTTGCATAAGTTTTTTCATAATTCTGACCATCCTTTACATTCAGATCTTCCTGGAGAGTTCCATCCTGTTCGTAATACTAGGCATGCAGTTAATTCTAATAGTCAGGCCTTCTCCATCATGAGACTAATCAGTATTCTAGAAGTTTTTTTCCAGCTATGACCAAGTTGTGAAATTATCTAGATCAGGTAGTTTAATCAGTAAAACTTTAAAAGTTCAAATTTGCAGCAAATGTTTTCATGTTGAACAGGCTGACGTAAGTCTTTTTATAGTTTATATATAACATATCTTTTTCAATATTAAACTTAGCCGGTGATCATATATCTGCAACTCTGTTGCTCGACAGAAAAACCTACGGTCAAAATACGCCAGCGATCGCTATGCAGGTGGGGGTGTACATCAACAGCGCCATCTGTCGAGCAGGTACTTAGTACTCCAAGCAAACAAAGAACCAATTTTCTCTCTGTCGGGCTACCGGCAAGACCTACTAATACGCTGTTACTAACTGGATTTGTTTTCACAACTATTTGGTGAAGTACACTATTCTAGTTTTGAGCTTTCGCTATGCAGGTGTTTTATCTCATCTCAAAACTTGAACTCGTTTTGGATAGATTTAATTATGGTGACAAAGAGAGTATGGACTCTCTTTCACTTTTAAATGGCCGACCCTTCCCTTAGACGGAAGTGTGTTTAGGTTTTTAGTAATTTTGCTTAACACGTTATAGATCTATATATTTTATATCTCTCCGCCATTATTAGGCCTCTTCGATTAACTTTCCATTTATAAACATATAAAAATAAATTTTTATGTTTTGTTTACTGTATATGCGTCCTTTCCTGATAGTAGGCGGTCCTAACTTGGAACCGAAGTTAATCAACGTTGAGCCCGTTATATCGTATTTAAAGAATTTTAAATTTTTTTTTTTTAAGTTTAATGTTTTATGAAAGAATTTCTTTGATAGTCTTCGTACTGTTTTCAAAGATGAACTAACGTTTAGTTTTTTAGACTACGCAGTTGTTGACGTTCAGGACGTTCAACTTGCGCTCTATCGTTACGATAGAGAGAGAGTGTATCACGGTTTCACTTTGCAGTAAGAGTAAATCGATTCTGACGTTTTGTTCATTCTTTCTTAGCTTAAATGTTTTAAATTCTATTTTAAAGGAACTTTTTAATTGAAAAACCTTTCAAGTTTTTACCTTTAGTCAAATAACATGTTTTTTTGACGAAATATAATTGGCCTCTTCTCTTAGGTGCGAAATCAAGAGAGAAAGAGAGAGAGAGATAGAGACGGAGGGAGAGAGAGGAGAGAAAACGTTCCGTTCAAGCGGGTAACGTTGTTCTCGTGTTACTCTCCTCCCTAGTCGCTGTATGGGGAAGAAGGTAAAACGTTTCTAGGGTTTTATTCTTGTCCCCAGGCTATGTGCGGTGAGAGATTGTAAACGTAGTTTATTTGAACGAGTGTTTAGTCTCTTTCCCAGCCACTGATATATTTTATCTTTATATATGTTTTCTGTTTTTTGCTAGTATTAATAGCTGCATTATACGACTGATTTCGCAATTACTACCTTTTAATGAAGGGTAGAATTGCGTGTTTCAGGTAGAAATCAGTAATAGTTTCGATTTCAGTGTAATAAGTGCAAAACAGAAAATTGAAGTGATAAAGTGATATGCGCAAAGTGTTACAGTGTTGCGTCCGAGGGTTCGTCTGTTCGTGCCTGTCGTTCACCTAGTCCGGGACCTCTTGCAAGCTCCCAAGCCCAGGGGAGAAGTAATGTCGAACGACTTATGGGTTCGTCAGGCCTTGATCAACGAACAGACGTTTCCCTCCGTGGTTTTGGGCGTATCTACCCAAGATCGCTCCACCCACACAAAGACGAGAGAGCCCATTTATTTCTCGTCTGCGGAAGAGGTTTCTCGTAAGAAACCATGGACCAAGGTCTCGCAGCTTATTAAGCGCAAGTCGGTCCCTTCCGCGCAAGTCCAACGGCCCAGTTGTAGCCACTGGGTCAGTTCGGACTCGCTGCAGTCTTCCGACGACTGCTCACCTCCTAAGAGAGGCAAAGCGGTACCGCATCAGGCAGTCACACCGTCTGTTGCCGCACCTGCTCCTGTAGACCCTAAGTGGTCTGTGCTGCAGACCATGCAGTCTCAGTTAACGTCATTGATGCGGGACTTTCGTGCGGAGAAGGTTGACACTGCACCAACCTCTAGCCTACAACCAACACGGTTGTGCGTCCTGTGGACGCTGAGGCAACCTTCTGCCGCACTCCAGCTGAGAGAGTCCCGCCACCCATGCGTTCCAGTGTACCCTGCCAGCCGCATGTTGACGTTCAGTAATGCACGGAACCTTCTGTTGACGTTCGCGAGGTACAACAACAGTCTAAGTTGTTTTGTTTTGACGCGGTGCGTCAACCTCCGCATCCTAGAGTTGTTTTGACTGCTCAGTATAGACAGTCAAAGCAGTCTCGAGTGAACACTGTATGTCCTCACGCATCTGTTGTGGTTGACAGTTCAGTTGTTGACAGTTCACAGACTGTCAAGCAGTTACATGACGTTGCCTTCTGGTCTGCTACTAATGCACCAGTGCTGTATGTCCTCACGCACCTGTTGTGGTTGACAGTTCAGTTGTTGACAGTTCACAGACTGTCAAGCAGTTACATGACGTTGCCTTCTGGTCTGCTACTAATGCACCAGTGAGAGACTCACTGAGATAACCTAGCTTTTATCGGACAAGGTTCCTGTAGATGAGAAAGTGCTGTTCTCCCTCCTACTGATATTCCTTTGAGGACTCTGTCATTTGGAGAGGAGCCTTAAGCTTCTTAGCCTCCTTTGGACTTTAATTAAATCATGATGATTTTTTAAAGATCTTCGTCCGGATCTTGTAACTGCTGCTCCTCGTTCGCCTAAACGTCAGAACTTACACTAGGCCTAGCTACTTCGAAGCCGTTGTTGTTAAGCTAGTGCTCTCTCGCTCTCCTAGAGAGCGTTACGTTGGCTAGGCGACTGGTTTTTGCACCAGGAGGAGTTTTAGGGATTCAGCCTTTGATTTCCCTTCTTTTAAACTGGCTTATAGAGCGAGAGTCTGATAGGACACGAGAGAAGTTCTCGGCTTGGGAGTTCATGCCTCTGCCCAGATGGATTTCTCAATTCTGGTAGACTCGCCCTGGCGCCTAGCCAGGAGACGCTCCAAGTTGTTTACAGGTCAACTTCTCAACTTTTGTCGAGCCTTTGAAGTTTTGCTGTACTATTATGTCACACATAACAAGGCTTCCAGGGATGGTAAATGGTTCCGCCTCAGTCGCTAACCCCGTCTGTTGCCACACCTGCTCCCGTAGACCCTAAATGGGCTTTGCTGCAAGACATGCAGTCCAAGCTTGTGTCCTTGATAGAGGACTTAAATGCGGAGAAGAACCTTCTGGCCAACAACCTTCCAACCGGTTGGTTGTGCGCCCTGTTGACGCTGAGGTAACCTACTCGTGTCTGCCAGTTGAGGTGGTTCCTCCTTCTGGCCAACAACCTTCCAACCGGTCGGTTGTGCGCCCTGTTGACGCTGAGGTAACCTACTCGCGTCTGCCAGTTGAGGTGGTTCCTCCACCGATGCGACCCAGTGTGGGTTGCCAGTCGCACGTTGACGTTAAGCGACGCTCGGAGGTGGTTGTTGACGTTCAGTGTGTCACTAAGACGTTCAACAACCAGCAGAGGTGACTTGTTGTGACGCAGTGCGTCATCCACAGCAACCCGGTAGGGTGTTGACTGCACACCCAGACAGTCTAGACAGTTTCGGGTTGACGCTGTACTTCCTCGCGCACCCATGGTTGCTGACAGTTCACAGACTGTGCAGCAGTGCCATGATATTGCGTCCGGCTCCATCACGCATCCACCAGTGCGACCGGATTCAGCGAGTCAGACGTTGCCCACTCCGTTGCCGTTTCCTCATCAGTTTCGGATGAGGAACCCTCTGATGAGGACGTTGCTGAACAAGACGATCAACCCCCAGCCCTGCTATCCATCCAGAAGATGCTGAAGAAGGAACGCTGCCCAGTCAGGTTGTGGACGAGTCTGGTAGGGACACTGTCATCCGTGGATCAATTTGTGTCACTAGGAAGACTACACCTCCGTCCTCTTCTATACCATCTAGCTTTTCACTGGAAAAAGGACAAGACGCTAGAAGCGGTCTCGATCCCGGTTTCCGGAAAGATAAAGTCTTGTCTGACTTGGTGAAAGGACTATATCAACCTTAGAGAGGGTCTTCCCCTGACTGTTCAGACTCCCAACCACATTCTCTTCTCGGACGCATCGGACGTAGGCTGGGGTGCGACATTAGACGGTAGGGAATGCTCGGGATTATGGAACTCGAGTCAAATGACAATGCATTTCAACTGCAAGGAGCTACTGGCAGTACGTCTGACCTGGAAAAGCTTCAGGTCTCTCCTTCAAGGCAAAGTGGTGGAGGTGAACTCGGACAACACCACGGCTTTGGCGTACATCTCCAAGCAAGGAGGGACCTACTCTCTGACATTGTACGAGATCGCAAGGGACCTCCTCACCTGGTCAAGAGGTCTAGACATATCACTAGTAACGAGGTTCATCCAAGGCAACTTGAATGTCATGGCAGATTGTCTCAGTCGGAAGGGACAAATAATTCCAACAGAATGGACCCTCCACAAGGATGTATGCAAGAGACTTTGGGCCACCTGGGGCCAGCCAACCATAGATCTCATCGCAACCTCGATGACCAAGAGGCTCCCAATATTTTGCTCACCAATCCCGGACCCAGCAGCAGTTCATATAGATGCCTTTCTACTAGATTGGTCACATCTAGATCTATATGCATTCCCTCCGTTCAAGATTGTCAACAAGGTACTGCAGAAGTTCGCCTCTCACGAAGGGACAAGGTTGACGCTAGTTGCTTCCCTCTGGCCCGCGAGAGAATGGCTCACCGAGGTACTTCGATGGCTAGTAGACGTTCCCAGAACACTGCCCCTAAGGGTGGACCTTCTACGTCAGCCACGCGTAAAGAAGGTACACCAAGGCCTCCACGCTCTTCGTCTGACTGCCTTCAGACTATCGAAAGACTCTCGAGAGCTAGAGGCTTTTCGAAGGAGGCAACCAGAGCGATTGCTAGAGCAAGAAGAACATCCACCCTTAGAGTCTACCAATCGAAGTGGGAAATCTTCCGAAACTGGTGCAAGTCAGTATCTGTATCCTCGACCAGTACCTCTGTAACTCAAATAGCTGACTTCCTCTTATACCTGAGGAAAGAACGATCTCTTTCAGCTCCCACTATCAAGGGTTACAGAAGCATGTTGGCATCAGTCTTCCGTCACAGAGGCTTAGATCTTTCCAACAATAAAGATCTACAGGACCTCCTTAAGTCTTTTGAGACCACGAAGGAGCGTCGTTTGGTTACACCTGGTTGGAATTTAGACGTGGTACTAAGATTCCTTATGTCAGACAGGTTCGAACCGCTACAATCAGCCTCCCTGAAAGATCTCACCTTTAAGACTCTTTTCCTGATATGCTTAGCCACAGCTAAAAGAGTCAGTGAGATTCATGCCTTCAGCAAGAACATCGGATTCTCATCCGAAACGGCTACATGTTCTACAACTTGGTTTTCTAGCCAAACACGAGCTGCCTTCTCGGCCTTGACCAATATCGTTCGATATTCCAAACTTATCGTATGGTTGGAAATGAACTAGAAAGAGTCTTATGTCCTGTAAGAGCTCTTAAGTTCTATTTAAAAACCTTTACGAGGCCCGTCTGAAGCTTTATGGTGTTCAGTTAAGAATCCATCTTTGCCTATGTCAAAGAATGCTTTATCCTATTTTATCAGACTGTTAATTCGAGAAGCTCATTCCCATCTGAATGAGGAAGACCAAGCTTTGCTGAAGGTAAGGACACACGAAGTTAGAGCTGTCGCAACTTCCGTGGCCTTTAAACAAAATAGATCTCTGCAAAGTATAATCGACGCAACCTATTGGAAAAGCAAATCAGTGTTCGCGTCTTTTTATCTTAAGAATGTCCAGTCTCTTTACGAGAACTGCTACACTCTGGGACCATTCGTAGCAACGAGTGCAGTAGTGGGTGAGGGCTCAACCACTACAATTCCCTAATTCCATAACCTTTTTAATCTTTCTTTTGAAATGTTTTATTATTGTTTTTGGGTTGTCCGGAAGGCTAAGAAGCCTTTCGCATCCTACTTGATTTGGCGGGTGGTCAAAGTCATTTCTTGAGAAGCGCCTAGATTAGAGGTTTTGATGAGGTCCTGTTGTATGGGTTGCAACCCTTGATACTTCAGATCCTAGGGGTCGCTCAGCATCCTAAGAGGATCGCGAGGCTCCGTAAGGAAGACGTACTTAAAAAGGCAGAGTAATTGTTCAAGTCGACTTCCTTACCAGGTACATATTTATTTTATGTTTGTTATTTTGAATAACTGCTAAAATGAAATACAAAATACTTAGCTCATAATAATGTAAACATGTAATGCTGGTCTCTACCCACCCCCCTGGGTGTGAATCAGCTATATGATCACCGGCTAAGTTTAATATTGAAAAATGTTATTTTTATTAATAAAATAAATTTTTGAATATACTTACCCGGTGATCATATATTAAATGACCCTCCCTTCCTCCCCAATAGAGACCCAGTGGACTGAGGAGAAAATTGGTTCTTTGTTTGCTTGGAGTACTAAGTACCTGCTCGACAGATGGCGCTGTTGATGTACACCCCCACCTGCATAGCGATCGCTGGCGTATTTTGACCGTAGGTTTTTCTGTCGAGCAACAGAGTTGCAGATATATGATCACCGGGTAAGTATATTCAAAAATTTATTTTATTAATAAAAATAACATGTTTTGATGTTACTGTTTTTAGAATAATTTATTGTTAGTTTTTCGTCATCGCTTATTTCCTTTTTTTTCCTTTCCTCACTGGCTATTTTTCCCTGTTGGAACCTTTGGGCTTATAGCATCTTGCTTTTCAAATTAGGATTGTAGCTTGGCTAGTAATTATAATAATAATAGTACAGTAAAGGTTGATTGTTTCTGGGTTTTCTGCCTGTCCTGAATCAGGAACTGAAAGGTTAGTTATTTCCTTAGACTCCTTTTGGCTGGGGACATGAAGGCTGCAAATGAGGGCTATGTATGATTGATGGGATTATAGTGAAACAACAATATGATATTTAATGTTGAAAGGTATTACTAACCTAATTACTGTACTATTTCATTTTGTTCTTGTTATTATACTCAAATTTTAAACAGTCTTTACCTGTTAATATTCAGCATTTATATTGATGCATTACAAAATTGAAAGCAATCACTGATAAGGATCAAATAAAAGACAATTCATTGAGAAAAGAAATATATTTAAAAATGCTATCTTGTTTGCATGTATAAAAATGGAAATGAGGGAATTATGTTCTCTTCCTCCTCAATGAATATATTTAACAAAAGTGATGTGGTACTTGAATGTTTTATCCCTGCGGACTGCAGACTACACTGTGGTAACATGTGGCATTAATTTGATTACACCTTTTAAATTAATATTTTGATAAAATATGACTTTGGTACCTAATAATTGGATAATCACATTAGTGTCACCTACCCTTAGCAGTCGACAGTTAAATGTGTTTTATATCAAATTATACAATCTTTATAACACACACATGGTCCATTCACTTGGTATACTTTAATACACATGTTTTTACAGTGACCCACACTTTTAGATACCAAATATATATATATATATATATGATTATATACAAATATTTACAAATCATTTAAAAAAAAGGCATTAACAATATAAAATTTGGCAACATGGTTATGAAGGCTAAATGTAAAACTTACACCATAAGACCCAGCAAAAGGAAAAATAAGAGATCACATCTATGTCTCAGAACGATAAGAAAACTACTGCTAACTTAGCTCATAGGCACAAGCTAAGGACACTGGTACGCTTGGCTTTGGTTTGAGTTATGAACAAGTGTTTACAAAGCATATGAATGAGCTATAATTTTCATAAACTTTGAATTTCATTGATATATTTAATACAATTTGCTCTTACTGCAACATAAATGTTGAAGAACAATCCAGAAAGCACGAAAAATAAAAATTCCCTATGACAATTAGTGTGTGAATAAAATGCTAAGCTATCGCTTCACAATGAATTAATTGGAAGTTGGGCGCTAAATTTCAAATATACTCTATATTCACGGCAAAAATATAGCCCCATAACTAAATTAAGATAAATCAATGCCTGACTTACAGTTCACAATCAAAGGAATTATATATGGGTTAAATATATGGATTTTTTATGACTCACAATACTTAAAGCTTAAGCCACTTAAAGCCCAGACTCCTCTGCATGTATTTACATTACAGTATATAGAAACTCTGGAAGAACCATAATATGGAAGTGAAAAATGCCTCCACATGTACATTTGCTCTTATATAATATATAATATATATATATAGAACTCTGAAATATCAAAAGTAAATAATCCTACATGACATCATATGTAAACACAGCACAAACTTGGATTTACATTAAAAAAACACACACATTTTGAGCTACCATAAAAGGTATATGGGATAGTAATGATGGTGGGATAAAGTACTGTAATGAGATACTAACATTGAATCCCTGCTTTCCATCATTACCAGATGCCAACAATGTACAGAGTAGGAACCAAGGCCATGCTCTATACTCAAAGGAGTGGGACAGTGAAGTAGTAGCAAATTCTAGCTAATTTAATCTACAGGTTAACAAGATAGCTCAAAAATTAACCTAATCCCAATGGACTCGCCACAAAAAATTAGCAACACTGTAAGATCAATGTAGTCGGTTTATTTGCCAACATTCAAAATAATGAGGGCAGAAAAAAAAAAAATCTTTAGAATGACATTACATTACATTTAAGTGACTTGATTACACCTGATAGTTATAGCTACCAGATTTGACTAGATCCCAATCTTACCCGTGACTTTAAAAAAAGTTCAAGGCAAATTATTGATTCAACCCCCTTAAACAACATTACAAAATTGGTGCTTTCAGTCCACAGCTGTTCCACTGAACTGTAAACTACAAGCATTAGATTGTCGATTCTTAAATATTAGATTGTCGATTCTAAAGCATTCTCCATATTATCTAATGACGCATTATCCGAGTCTTGCTGTGGACTGGAATAATTGGCTGCCTCTTGTAACCTCATGAGCATACTCAGCTGAAAGAAAATATAATCATATTAGTTACAATACTCAAAGTAATATTGCATCTATGATTTCCTTGATACGCTCTTTACCAGTGCAAATATTGTATAGATGGTATTGGATTTAATGAAGGTAAAAAAAAAACAAGTCTAATAATCCACATCCTGTTAACAATTCACATGACTTTTAACATACCAGAGGGTCATTTTCTCCTTGATTATCATTTTTAAACTTGTCTTGGGAATTGGTTGTAACAGTTGGAGCAAGAGCGTCATATCCAACATCCTCAGGCCGCAAAGACAAAAGCGCTTGAGGTCCAGGATGATTTCCAGGTGGCCACGGGTAAGTCTCTGTAATCCAAGTACTGGGATCCTGGAAAATAGAAAACCATATTATTGTAATTTTTTTTAATTCTAACAAAGTATAATTAAAAAAACATGATTGTTTCTCAAATGACAAATTTGTTAGTCATTTGTATTTGTTCCCACACAAATAAAAAATTGTCGTCCTTTACTATAGGAGAATAGATAACAGCAAAGCTGCAACACTGTAATTAGGAAAAAATGCTTGGAACAAAAATAACCTCCGCCAACTAAGTTGGGAGGAAGTTGAAAGTCAAGGTCGACTGAATTAACCCTAACGCAAGCTGGTTTTGAGTAGTTATATTTTCATTTAGTTATTGAAAATATTGCTGTTTAGTTGCTCATTTGCCCTGTTTGTCTCATGAAGGATTCTTTATTTCAGGTTTGCTCAGTGCCCACCCCTAGTATGACTTGTTGGGGAGTAGAGAACTAACCGGATGTTTAGAATGTTCTTTAATATTTGTGGAGCTGATGATAAAGAGGCCAAATTGGTGAAGGTGTGCAAAGTTGAATACTGTTGAGTTTCTCATTTATCTTAAAAATGGCAATGTCTTGTTTTTATGAAGCTACATTCCAAATCTGGATGATGAATTCTATGATAAAGATGTGAATTGTAATTAATTGAAAGGCATAGAAGCTTTATATGTTGTATAATTTCAGAACGAAGAAAAGGCTCCATGAAGCCCAAGTACTTTGGTGAATAGCCATAATGTGAAATTGGAGTGCTTGATTCTGCCCTTAAATAAATGAATACCAGCACCTGCCAATTTCTAAGGTTAGTCTTAATATGCTACCTTCATATTACCGGTAGTTTGTTAACTTGTCCAGTAAATATTTCAACTGTTTAGTGGGAATGTACATTTTATTTCAACTGTTTAGTGGGAATGTACATTTTAAAAGGGGTTTCCTTTCCTTTTTTTTTTTTTTTTCCCAAAAACAGTCCAGTTTTCTAAAATAGGTGGTCAGTATAAACCTTAAAATAAATATAGGTTATGAACAATGTAATTTTCCCCTTAAGTCATTTATTATTTATATATATTTCTATTCCTCAACAGTGTCAGTAACGTTAATTTGAAGGTTATTCTAAAATAAATTCTTACTTGAAGATCTCAATTGCATTTTGGGTTTTCCTTGCCCACAACCAAATCAAGAGGGGGAGCTTAATGTTCATGTTGCCTTGATTATTCTGGCGTTGGAGAGGACAGACTTTCTCTCTGTCCGACTGGAAACTCAGATTTTTACAATTCTTTTGTGTTGTGTTATGCCTCCATCTAGGTAGGCATGACCAGGAACACCCCCAGAGGCCTGGGGTACTTTTATGAGCAGTATTGAGGTGCCTCATAGGTTATGCTGGTTTTGTATTGGTAATGTGTTCACTCAGGCCTCCCTTTGTGATCAGTGTAGGAGTTGCCATCCTCCCAGTGGGAAAGAACCCAAGGAGGAATTTTTTTCCCTTTTGGGGGTCATCTTCAAAGTTTGAAGAAGGCCCGGACAAGCTTTTTCTACAACTGGTACTCTTTCATCGGACTCTTTTCAAGTGACTTCCTCCATGGGACAGTTGAGCTTGGTCAAGGCCAATTTTCGCGAAGATCTTCAAGGTCATGTTATCAATGGCACACGCTAACGGGATCTGGCTACTACGCTGGATGATTGGCTGATCTTAGCAGTCAAAGGAAAGCCTTTTCTTCATAAAAGATAGGGTTCTCGCATTTTGTCAAGACCTAAGGGCCTTAGTAAACAAAGAAATGTGTCCTCATTCTGCAGGCCGTGGTCAGCCCTTCAAAAATTTCACCCTCTTCTTGAAGGATACCAAGTGGTGTTGATGAGTGACGACACTTTCGTAGTGTCCTACATCTCCAAACACGAAGGAACAATGTCTCACCAACTGTGCCAGTTATTAGTAAGGACCACTGAGTGGGCAGAAACCAACGCAGTTTCTCTCGACCTGTTTCATCGTGGGCAAGAAAAATGGGGTGAATAAACAAATTGAGCAGAACACAAATTATTTCTGCAGTGTTTGAGGACATGCTTTTACCCCTTTCTGCTTACTAAGACGGGTCCTGAACTGGGTCAGAGCATCCTTGAACTTGTGCATGACTAATAGCACCAAAGTGCCTACATATGGAGTGGAACAGAGGCCTTCTCCTGCTAACTGTTAGGACAACTGCATGTCAGGATTTATCACGGGGGTAGTGAATGTAAAGTTCCTTGAAGAGAGCACCTTACAAACTGATTAGGCGTGCCTCGGACAGGGACCTTACCCTAAAGACCGTGTTCCTACTCACGTTAACCTCGGCTAGATGGTCAGTGAATCGCATGGGCTCTCTGTTTACATCTCCCATTCAAGGTGGTAGAGTTTCTGGGCTGCCCAAAGGCAAGAGCCCGGGTCTTACACAAGGTAAGGCAATCTATACAGACAGACAAAGTGGTAGAGGCAGGTTTCGCTCTCCTTTGACCTTCAGTTCTTAGCCAAGACCTAGAACCCCTTGTTACTGGATCCCAAGTTTTTTAAGTCTTTTCGAGAGGTAAGTGAAGATTCTGATCAGTAGCTACTATGTTCTGTAAGGGTGCCGAGTGAGTGCTACCTTGAGAATAATGGGCTAACCCAGCCGGGTACCTCGCCAGCAGCACCTCTTTCTTACCATGGGGAGGACAAAGATGATGATTTCCAAGAACACCTTCTCCTTCTGGCCGAGAGAAATTATATCACAAACCTTATTGTCCCTTCCTTTGGAAGAGGTTGAGTGAAACCCCACGATGTCAGATCTCCCTAGCTTTTGCTCCGCATTACTTTAGAGGGATTTGACTCGCAGGTCCATGGACACATTCTCCCTGAGGATTGTAGTAGCTGCACAGCATGTGATCTGGAATTTTCATTCCTTTCAATGTTTCCCATTTAGGGACACAGCCTTATGTTTCCCATTTAGGGACACAGCCTTGAAAACCAGACAGCTGGACTTGATTGGAAGTTAGGTAAAATCACTTGACTTTCAGCTACTCCGTGTGTAGATACTTTTACACACGGAGTCTTTTCACCGCATTCCATACAAGTGGAGTGTGATTTACCCCCTGGCAAACTCAATTATCCATGATCTGCTCTTCAAGATTAGCTTTGACAAACTTTTCATTTCTTCTGTTGCTAGGCAATAGCCTTTAACTGCTGATACTCAGCTTAGTTTTCCTCCCATAAATAAAGAAAAATTTTGGCTATAAGTGGTTCTGAGGGGAGAGACACCCGTACAAGTACACTAACGAAAGTAAATGGCCCATTTCTCTTGGTCCACAGAGAATGATGACCTCCTGATGTATCTAGACATCTGTTTTGCTGCTCTTTGCTAAAACCCTCTCTCGAGTGTGTAGATGCTAGATAACCCTAGGTATGAGTCATAGCAATCCCACCAAGTTGTGGCATAAACAGGCGTGTGGTTGGCGTTGTAAGTATGAAAAGGGGAGAAAGCTTCCTTGGAAAATCTGTCAACAGCAGTAGGTCTGGTAACTACTCTACTTGTAGCCATAGCAGAGCTACTAAAGTCATCTACATGGTTCCACAGATGTTAGAAGTCGTCCTCAAATGCCGCCTCCAGTTTTGGTACCAGGGAGCATTAATTCGGAATTTTCCAGTTGAGGGATTGCAAATACGTTTACCGCTAGCAAAGCCCACAAAGTCATTATCATCTTTGGTTTCTGAGTTCAAAGAGCACTTCAATCGAACTATCAGAGTCTTCCTGCTCAGTTTGTCTGCCAGGATAATGTTCTTGACCTATAAGAAGTGGATTGAGGGGGAGATTGCATTCTTCATCCAGTGTAGGATTTCTATAGCTAGAATGCAAAGCTGCTGTGAAATAGTTAATGCCTTGTATGTTCAAGTATGCTACTACGGTCGTGTTGTCGCTCATCAACACCACCAAATTACCAGTAAGGAGCGGTTGGAAGTGCTGGAGGTCATTAGATGTCGTGTTTAACTCTTAGAAAGTTTATGCGACACTAACGATCCAACTCTTAACTACTCTATCCCGATGCTACATGTCACAGCAGATGTGCCCCTCCCCACATTCTTTCCTCGATGCATTCATCAACAACTTCAAATTCGGAGAAGGGGACAGGAGGTCTACTTTCTAAAGAAGGTTGTAATCTGTAGTCACCAGCTTCTGTTTCTTCTTCGCTCTTCCTCCATTGGAACCAACATTCTGGGATGATCTCTGCTTTACAACTAGTGGGACTTCAGCTGCCACTGAAGTGCATGCATGCAAAGGTGCCTGTTTGAGACCGGGTGCTCTAGTGAGGCCATTTAACCTAACAATAATTGCCACTGGTGTGCCTGCAACAAGTCTGCCTTAGAAATGGAAGCGCTACTAACCCTGAGTCTTGTTAAAAGATCCTACAATGGAACACTAACCCATTAACTGTATATCTCCACTCCCAAGTATACCAGGTTCTGTTAGGGCTCCAGAACTGACTTCTCTCAGTTTACCACAATTCTCAGATCATGAAAAAATCGAGAAGCTTGTCTTGGTGAAGAATGGTCTTTACAGAGTCTGCCAAAATCAGCCAGTTGTCCAGATAACGCAACAGATGGATCCCGTTGGAATGGGCCAAGGGGGAATATCTTGGTGAAGAATTTTGGAGGTGCTGATAGCCCAAAATAATACCTTGAATTAGTATACCTTGTCTGCCACTATGAATCGGATGTACTGAAATGCACATCCTTGAGGTTTACTGTGATCAATAAGTGAAGCGATCTTTTTGCTTGTCTGACCGTTACTATGAACCTACGGTCTTCAGTCTCAAAATGATTACTTGACAAGAAACGGTCAATTGTAGAAGTCTGAAGACTCGTCGCAGACCACCTGGAAAGTGCCCTTCTTCACCATGCCCTGATCTTAGCCCAAAAGGTTAGGACCTTCAATGATCTGTCAAGGATGAATTTGGGGATGAATAGAGTTGGTGAATGGGACAAGATAACTGGAGTGCATACACTTTATGTCCAGTGTTCTGCCCCATAAGACTTTTATCTCTTCGATTAACTCACCAGGAACTTGGTAATTTCCCCATTTGCAATATTGCAGGGAGAAGGCTCCTACTACTGGGGCATTGGCCTCCCTCTTTCCCCTTTGACCATATAAGGGAACCTTCTGAAGTTTCTGGCATTTCTCGGTGCATTGGCTAGGACAGAAACTGTCCTTGGAAGGCTTACATAGCACATCTATCTACAAGTGAGGCTCTCTGAACTACGGGAACCTGGGTATCATGATGTTATAGCTTGGTGGAGGAGGGAGTTTTGACTCTCATTCCTCCACTACTGCCACAACATTAGTGGGAAGACGTATGGCCTTCTAACAGAGGTGTTACACAGGTGGCAGATTTTCCTGTGAGGAACCTGCTTCTGGAATCTGGGGATAACAGCATTACATCTCTTCAGGACCCAGTTGGCCAATTGGTTTGCTGCATTATGGGTAAGGACATCCATCGCTTTGACACTCATCATGATGTCCTTGAAAACCCTACACTTTTCAGGATTGGACAGATCCAAAGTGGTGGCTAAATACCCCACTGCCATCCAGAAAGAGGCCGGAAGGGTCACGATTACAGTCCTCTCTACTACATTCAGGGCGTACGCCGCAGAAAAAACTATCGATGAGTCATCAGCTGATCTGCTTCAGGCTGAAACTGTTGGATCTAGAAGTAAAAAGAGTCAGGTTGGATACATTTTCTATAATACCTCCTCTGTCTGACAAACTGGGGGCAGAATAATTTTGGACACCTTCCCCACCCTAAGGAGTGTTGTTCCTAGTTGAGACCTGGGAGTCCACCTTGTCAAGAGTCTCAACTAACAAGATTAACCACAGCAACTCTGTGAAATATGTATTGGCTCTAGAAGCCTGGCCTAGTCTATCTATGGCCACCTTTCTCCCTTTCAGAAGGGAGCAAGGAGCCTTATCCAACTTACACAGGTTAGGCCCTGCAGAAAAGTTGACTCTGACCCCCCCCCCCCCCTCTTCAGGGTCAGGAGCTTAAGGACTCTTCCCAACATAGGTGTCAGATTCGTCAGAAAAGGCATCATCTTCCTCTTACGATGCCGCACCTGGATGGCATGGAGGAGGGTCAGAGATCATAATTGTCGTCAGGTTTGATCAGGGAACGGGGCCTTGAAAGGCCTCCAGGAACTTGAGACAAATAGTCTCCTGCTGGAAACTGGACTTGCCTCGGGGGGGCTCTTCTACAAGTCTGGAGGCCTGGTTCTTTAGGCCAATAGCTGTCCATTTCCCAGTAAAGGAAGCCAGGATCATAAGCACATCCTTAGACCCTATTGCCTCCTGTTGTGCTTCATCTGGAGACTTTGCAGCTTCTTGCTTCCTTCACAAGATATTGGAAGGAGGAATGATCTTCAACTCTTCCTGCCTGATCTGGTCTATGAACAAGATTTCCTTTGGCAATCCCTAGCCATGTTCATCCGTGGATGGAATGTATCCCCTGGAGGCATTGTCACCAGTCTAATCAGTCTACGCTTTCTTTGCTCCAGACTTGTTAGGATTATACCCAACTCTTCCCGCTATACTCAAACCAGACTACTGTCAAGGTTTTGGTGTGGAAAAAGTCATTTACATGCTTTGTCAAACTTCCATTTTAAATAATTATTGATATACAAGTCTTTATATATTAGGTACAGTAGTCGCTAACTTACAATGGGCATAGGCACCAAGAGGAGCGTCGCAAGTCGATCTTGACTTATGTCGAACAAGAAAGTGAAAGTTTCCGTAGATTTACCAAGCTGCGTTATGATTCGGCAATCACCTAAATGTTACTCTAGGTTAGACACATGCCATTAGAATGCACTTGGAAACCTACAAAGGTATTGCAAATACCGGATCCTAGCTCGCAGCTGTGCAGTGACACTCTCCTGCCGAGCTCTCCGAGCCAACACCTCCAGTAGCCAATCCTCTAAAGGGAATCCTTCAAGCCCCATGAAGGCCAAAGAATATGCAAAGCATCTTGCACGCCAGACCTTCTGAGAGGAAGCCCCAGCATTTTATCAGGGAAATGCAAAAGAGCTTTCTGCCTGGAAGATTGTCCCAACGTAAAAGGGCCATTGTTCTTACCTGATTCCCCTCCTGAGGAGGCCGACTGTGAAGAGGCAGAGGGGAGAGTACCAGGTGAGAGAGAGAGAAGTTAGGACTAATTTGACTTGGAGGAAGACCCCCAAAGGTGACAAATCCTTTTTGGACTTGTAACTCCCTCTGAGAGAATGGTCACTCATTGCAGGGAAAAGAAGGTGAAGTTCAGTCTCCCTATTGGATGTAAATGTGCCCCAACTATGTTCCAACACTCCGGGTGCATGTCTGGTATACCACACAGAGATACACACAAACATGCTGCCTAAAAAGAGAAAGGGGAAAAGTTTTACCTTTAGCCAAGTATCCAGAGCGTGGTTCATATGTGTTCACAACCAATGCTGAAATAGTGGTTCTTCAGCTCCCTCGTTGCTGACTGATAATAACCAGACACTTGTAAGCACCTCATTGAAAGTTTCAAAAACCATGTCCCAGCTTCGCTGAATATCATACTCCTACGTAAAGAACACGGGTTTGTATTCGTGTAGGAACAAATGTACTCTATTATGCAATACTGCTCAGTATGAACAAGGCAAAGGAATGCCTTATGGGTAATGGTTAAGTAGCAAGTGAACAAAAGAGTAAAATGCAAACAAATATTCAACTACCACTAGTTCTCCTTTAGCTAATGTGCCCATCAATCGGTGACATTAAGGCAATCATTAACGTCATCATTATTATCAGATTGTTTAACAAGAGTTGAAACAAGACTTGATAGCTTAGGCCCATAAGGTTTGCCTTTGGTAATATCCTTAAATTTTCTTTAAGTCATAAAACAATTAATTAACGAAAAAAAAATCACTATGTTCAGAATAACAGGGTTTGTCTTTGGTAAAATCCTCAAACTTTTCATTTAAATGGACTCGTAAAACAATGATTTAAGAATAAAACACCATGTTCAGAATAACAATCTCAGGATGGAAATGAGATTCAATTCTTTCATAAAGTTCAATTGTTATTCAGGTAGGTATCACAACTTTTAAAGTAAAAAAAGCTTATTCAATGCTCATACACGCTATACTAGAATGATTTAATTTGAACTATACCTCCCAAGTTGCTCTTTTTCCATACAGCTGAAGGCCCTCTCGAACAGCTTCAACCAGGTATGGTACAAGTGAATAATTCCACAAATCAGTGAACCACACTTGAGATCCTTCCAAAGACCCTGGACAGGAAAGGAACAGCCGAGGACCTGTAAATATGCACATACATATGAAAACATTAGAAAAATATACTACAGTAATTAAAGATTTTTAATAAACTGTATACAGCAAGAATTTTCCCGTAATAAATATTTGCATTTAAGAGTCATTAAAAAGCAAATGTTTTAAACTACAGTACTCACCAATTGTAACATCAGAAGACGAATGCGTTTCTAGGAACTTGTTTATATGACTCCAGCACCTTGGTAGCCAATCTAAAACTTGCTGAAGTTTAGGCAGCCGGGATCCAGCTTCAACTTCAACCTGTGTAAGCTTTCTCCGAGCAACACGACCAACTAATCCTTTAACTGGTTCCATGTGATTGGCCATCAGAACCCATCTGCTGGTCAGGGAAAACATATTGTTTATCAGTAAAGATATCTCTTTCTAATGAGCCTAAACATATTTCATGAACGATTCTTTCCACTTTTGTTCATAAGAGTGAAAGATGAAATAAATTGTATTAAAAATTACCAAAGCAACAAACCTGAAATTGTGGTGGAGCTGAAGGTTAGTAGTTGAGCAAGATGTTGTCTGGTTCATAGTGCCAATTATGTAAGGACACTGGGTGTATTTAGCACTAAGAAAGCCATTGAATACATCAGTAAGGGCTCCAGCATGATGCAAATTGTCCAGTATGATAACTAAAGGCAAATCTGAGGTGTTATTTTCACACTGGTCACTAATATGTGAAAGGTAGGCTCCTAAATCTTTTCCATTTTTATGGTCAACGCTGTTGGAAGAAAGATTTACATTAGTAGTGATAAAAATTGGATGATCTTGCTCTTCACCATCAATGAAAAATTGGTAATTAGTTATGTTTTCAAGTTAATAATATAAATAACATAAAGAATTGAATGCCACTTTATCTTAAAAATGTAAAAATCAAAGTTCAAAATTTTACTAAATTCACAGACCAATATAAAAAACTTACTTGAAAGTTGCTATATATCCTGGTGATGGATCTTTACCCATTCGTGTGACAAGATACTCTGCCATTTTTTGAGCTAAATAAGTTTTCCCCGTACCCGATGGGCCACATAATATAATCCTTCGATGCTCCGTCAATAATGAAACGTACCGATGTATGATGGACTTTGGAATCATTGTCTCAAAAGCCAATGCATCTACATGATTAATAGTAGCACCCTTCAGGATTATCTTAATATTCATTACTTCACCAACGAGATAACCACAAGGTAAAAGCTCAGGCGAGTCTGGATCACGACCTCTACTAATTTCTCCAATGTGGTACGACAGAATAGATTCAGCGCTAAGTCCTAAATTTGACACTGGATCAACTCTAAGAATATATTCTTTGAAGATACGTTTCACAAGACTATCTAACATGTCCCACTTTGTCTTTCCACTGACAGAAATTGCCCCAATAACACATTCACAAACTGTCACTCCATCAACTGGATTAATATATTTTTCATAATCTCCATGACATCCCATCATAACCATAATGCTTACTCGCTTTCCATCTTTGTCACTTGGATCTATCAAGATCACATCTGTTGCGTCGGGCATAGTCAATTCATCGCCTAAACTAAGTCTTTGTTCAACAGAGTCTGATACAGGAAGTGAACTTTGAGAAGAATTTAATGATTTAGATGAAACCATTCTATGAAGCCTTTCATTGTCTTGCTTTAAAGATACCATTTCATCACGCATTTTACTTATTGTTTCTTTCAGTGACTCTAGCTGATGGGCTGAGCTTAAAGCTTCTAAACGTATGTCGGTCAGCGCCATATCCTTTTCACGTAGCTGATACTTCAGGACTTCCACATCTTCTTTAACTGGAGTTTCCATACTTAATCTGCAAAATATTTTTTGGGCTAAAGTAAGACTTGTTTTGATATTACATAAAGCCATGCAAAAACAAAGTTGTGAATTTATATTTCCTCCATGAGGTACTGTATGATGCAAAACCTGTGTCTATTCAAGAAAATTCCCCAATAAATACTTAAAAATATGTAGAATACTCAAGAGAAAAGTTTGAAACATTATGGAGCAAGAAATGTGGTACAGAGTCTTATTTCTGATAATAAAAAAAGTAGTACTTTTGAAGTCTGAAATCTGTTGTAATAGTTTAGAAACATTAGCTTACACTTCTGCTAGTTGCATAAATAAAATTATAAACCTTAATGAGATATTTCTACAATATACAGGAAAGTAAGATTTCCTTTACAATAGAAAATGGTGATAAAATACATAAGCGTTAGACAGATATATAAATTTCACCGAGGAATTTGGTATTTAGACATGCTGTACTGTTCTATTTTTAGCAATTAAATTAAAAAAAAAAGGTTAAGCGGCTAATATAATAATAATGATGATATCAAAACATTTAAGTCATTCAATACTGTTTGAAAATTTTCAGAGTCAAGGGACTGAACCGAGATGAAAATCCATGTCAGAAATGCTTTTTATACATTAGTACCATTGTGCTTCTAAAGCTTTGAAAAAATGGACATACCCAGCGGTAGAGTGGCACTCAGGATCACTCTGACCCCCACCAGCACGTTGCAAAAGTGGCGATGCAGGAGCCGAGCATTCACCTCGCTCCCAACTTTCAACATCCGACACTGATCCTCCAGCACCATGCTTGTTCTTTTTGTGCCCACGCGAGAAGGCTTTGCTGAATGAACTTCGGAGCTATGGACAGATATATATAATTGATGAGTTCTTACTGAAGATAGTAAATTGTAATAATGTACTGTATTACCAGAATAAAATTGCATCTAAAGAACTAAGTATAAAATTATCCTAAAAAATGCAACACTAACAGATTTTTTAGATTCACTTATTTATAATGTGAAGTGTGACCTTTAATCATGATGGCATTTAAATCAGAAAATTTTCAACTTATGTGTTTATGCATGTTTCACTTTCATTCCGTCCATTCTGTGATAGTTTGCTATTATGTTTTAATATTACTGTACAATATACTTAATTACTCGCTGCACAGTTCCAAGTTAATAAGTCATCAGTTTATTATTCTCCATTTTACTTTCATCAAAAGACAAAATTTACATATACAGTAAATATAAAATATGTTGATACGGTATAGGTATAGTAATTTTAACTACTTACCCATCCCTTCTTTTTGCTTGACTTCGAACTATCACTTTTATCGTGATTTGATGTGTGCGACGTTGCAGAGCAAGCAGAGGACAAACTTGAGACAGACTCGACAGACGTCCCTCTCACTAGTTTTCCACCTGAAATAAATAAATTGGAATACATTTGTTAGTACAATATTCCTTAACACACAATTTTAAGAAATAAGTAAAAAACAAAAACCAACACCACAAATCTTGGGAAAAATGAATTCAAACACCAAACAAATCTTTGGATATGAGTTCTAACACCAAAAAATCCTTGCAAATGAGTTCTTAGCTTCTATATTAAATACAATACCGTATTTAATCAAATTAGCTATCAATAACTGTAATCATTAAGAAATCGCAGGTTTATCTAGACACCACATGTAATTGGGATAATTAGCAATAATTTTGAGATTAACATCAAAATCAGCCTATCAAAATAATCCAGGAAAAACTTGCACAAATCTTGCTATAAGCAAGGCGCCCTAAAACGAACGAACGTACAAAACTAAACACTTACACAGGAATGCCTTGAAATTACTATAGGAAATGAAGTGTTACTAAAAGATAAAGTTTTTTTTTTCATATTTTCCCTTTGATTACTACAAAAAATATTTTGGTTTGCTTCTTTGCTGACTTATACATTTTCACTTGCTGCACACTTTTTTATATATAAGAAAAAATATTGTTAAAATTTTACATAGTGTACAACAGTGATGGCAGTAAGAAAGCTAATATAGTATCATTTCTATTCAAAGGCTGAAATAATCCTGTCAAGAATGCAAATATCTTTTTGTCCTTTCTTAAAATATTTGCAGTAACATAATTTAGCTTTAGTTTGACTACATTTTAATTTAGAATTTAAACTGTTATCTGATATTAGTAAATCAAAATATTCCTGTGGATCAGTGCTCTATTTACCAAGAACTCATTTCCTGTTAAATATTTTTCATTATTAGAAAGGCTGTGTAAAAGGCAAAATTGTGCATATATTTGTCACCAAATAAAAACAAAAACAATTGAACCATTCAACAGGCAGCAAGCTTGGACAGAGAAGATGAACAGTAAAGAAAATTATCTTACATGCATTAACACACTTTCTGGAAGCTGTTAAAAAAACTATAGCCAACAACTTTTTTAAACAAAAATAGTATCAATATTAGTATTCCAAAGAAAATAAAAACCACAGCAAACCAAATTGAAATTCAAATACAAAAGTTTCAGGACATTTGTCTCCGGGTTAAGGGAAAGGGAGGGAAAGGATCTTTTGTTATATACAGTACTGTACCCAGTAGCCGATAACCATAACCCATGCTCATCTGAAACCCTTTGATGGAAAATTTTGAAAGGTTTTACTCGATTCTTGAAAAGACTTTTGAAAGTTGCAAAGCTTTACTGCTGAACATCAGCTAGGCCTAGACAATTGAACCCAACTGAGGTTTATCAACCTCGGCTTTCAAGTAGAGAAGAGAAGCCTGCTTGCTTGTTTGAAAGGTGACTGAATCTCACCAGAGTCATTAAATTCACACACTACAAGGTCTTTACAATTCCCCGTGAAAGTGTGTCTGCGTGCAAGGTCATGGTGGCCCGATTTTTCGGGTGAACTGGAACGACTGCTGGCAGTGACATTAAGCACAGAACACGAGGCAATGTTGGGGGGGTGCGAAGGGTGGTGGTTGTGGTGGTGCCTGGTAGGGGAAGGGGTGGAGTGGTGGTGTTGTGCAGGGGACGTACTTTGAAGGCAGGCTACAGTCAACCCAGCATCTACACTTTGTTGACGCAATGCTTCAATCGTTTTTCTCAATTCCATAACTTCAGAGTCCTGAAAGTACAGTAGATAAAAATGCATTAAGTTTATTTCTAATTCCATTAGTTAATGTTAACTGACACAATATATTTAGTGTATGATCTAGAGTACAAATCTTGCACTTAAAATATAATATACAGTAAATCATAGATTGTACACTGTATAAATAATGTACAGTACACAATTCCTGTAATAAACTACAACAAATCAAGTAATTAATTTCTACTAAACACTCCAAAAATTCCTAAATATTTTCATACAGTGGATATGACTATGAAATTATGATACGGTTTATGCTCTCAATGTGTTTACGATTAGCTGACTGGTCATATATACACTGGAATAAAAGAAATGTTAATAATATAATTTATTTTTATACTAACCTGATGTTGCTACTTCTTCTCTGGGAAGCTCGGATTTATCAATACTTATTGTAACCCAAAAATCTAAAAATTTTCCACTTTCCATTCCTTCCAACTGGCTCATGCCCTTATGAAGTACATGACATCTAGTTGAACATGGAAAGAAACAAATCTATAGTGTGCCAATCTTTTTGTCTTCTTAGTCTATTAATTGAGGCTATTTTATATCTTCCTAACACCATCAGTGGTAGGGAGAAGGTGGGCATGTACATGAACATCAGGCATGTATAGAAATAAATTCCATTATTTCTATGGACCTCCCATGTTGTTCATTTTGCTGAATCTCACACTAATAAAAGTGGGATGCCAGTGAAGTTAAGAGATAGGAAAAATGGTTCTAACCCAGTACCAAATATATCCAATTCTAGAGTCGCCTGTTTAAATGATTGGCAAAAGAACTCTTGAAAAATACATTTGTAATATTTTACCCCAGTTTGTTTTTAAAGAACCCTTTAGATATACAGCACTGGATTTTAGATTGTCTCTAAATGAAAACCTTCACTTTAAATTCTATTTATATACACCCAAACATAAGTACAGTACTTAAACTTATAATTTGAAAATAACAAAAAGGAAAATGATAAGCTAATTGGACTCGATATTATTATTAGATTACATCACCAGCCGCCACTATAAGACCTGGAGCCCAGCAATCTTGATAAGCAAACCATGATTCTTTAAGGTATTGTTTAACGAAAACCAATTTCGTATGCCATTGACCTTCTGGTGAAACCCTTTCCAAAGAGTAATTCTTGCACAAATTTCGAGATGCAGCTGCACTTTTAATATGAACCCTAACCTTCAAGGCTTTTATAAGATTTGGATCCAACTCTTTCCGAGCTTCTGTAACCAAGCCTTTGATTGGAAATTATATGACATTTTTTGTCAAAGGAAGAGTAGGGACCCTAACACTGTAAGATGAATTAGGCCCACTAAAACTATATCATCCTGATCCGTAGGAAGAAATTAGACACTACTTGTTAGTTTACCCAACTGAGATTTTGGTACGGATGTTGTGGTATATTTGTAAAGAAAAAGACTAATGTTGATAGCACGTATTGTATAGATATTAGCACTTACATTTACCGTTACACTTAACTTGTGATGTGCTAGTGGCCGAGCTTCCAAGCAAACAAAACACACTGCCATCAGACACATGAAGCAACTCATCAACTTTAACACGTGATACGAAGCATTAGGTGCTAAGGGAACCATACAGTATACTACGCCATCCACATATGAAATAAGAGGTAGCTTACAAGCATTTACTTTAGTAAATGGGGTGATGCTAGGATTACGACTACCAACTCTGTCCTCTGCTTCACAATCTAATTGTCTAATAGAGCAATCAAGAATGTGAGGTTTGCGCAGAGGTGGTGTCAAGTAAAGAAAATAATTTGAGGATCTCGAATCTGTAAGGCACTGTGCCTCATTAGAACCCTTACTACCACCAGACCTGACTTTGAGAAGTCAGATTCTGAAGCATCCATACAGGAAGGCAAGAGAACACACTGTATTCTCCAAAGAAATTACAAATTAAGTTAAGGAGAATTCGGTGCTGACTTTTCAATATCCTTTCCACTATAATCAACAAGTCTAGACTTTCCTAGATTTTCCCCTGAACAACTGTGAAGTTTTCTTTTGGGCTTAGAACTTTTCACTTGGGCACTGGTAACCACAGAAACATATTTTGCCATGAGAGGAACAGAGAGGCCTTCACATTCCTCACACCAGTTATTTAAATCTCAATACTGTCCCCGCTACGACACAGAGTGTGGATCATGATCACCCTGAAACACTGCTCTTGAACAAACTACCGGGTAGTTGCTAAAAAATCCAGAGGAAGAAGAGCTCTAGCCAGACCAATGCTTGTGACAAAAAGACTGTTAAGATAGAGAGATTGGTGCACTACAGCTCAGCTTCTTGTCATTTACCACTGATGTCCCATTAATTTATACTGCTAGATTCATGAGTAGATTGGAAGGCAAGAAGATGAGAAAATTTGTAGATTTTGTGTGTTGATAAACCTGAGCTTCCCAAAGAGAAGCAATATGAACATCAGGGAAGGTTAATAGAAATAATAAACAATTCAGAATAAGGTTAGAAGATAAAATGGAAATACAATACTTTGATTTATTGCTCTTAAATAACACATTCAATGTACATATGAGATTAAAATACTCATTACTGAAGTAAAACCAAAACAAATTTACCTTTTGCTCTGACGTTGCAGTAAGCTGTTGTAATCTGTTAGTCATATTTGTGAGTGACTGTTCAAACGCTGCCACGACATGAGCCTGGTGGGAAATAGCATATAAAATTAAGTACTAACCCAAAGTAAGCTCAGAATCAAGAAAAATAATACTGTATAACAACCAGCCAAACAAAGTGCCAAAAGGTGTTAATCTAAAGGAAGTAGTGTAAATATTTGACAATAACTGTATTTTTTTTTTCTCTGTCAGCTTGATATCAAAGGGCGGAAATAATTACCGTATTCATGTAGTTGAAAACTGAACTCTGAAAAGGAAAAAATAGTTAACAAAAACCAATCCACCAATTTTCTCTTTCAACCAACTTATTATCAAGTATGGTGATGTGAGAACAAAAATACATGCATAAAGTCAAGAGGAGACAAGTAAAATTTAGTTTAAACTACAACAAAAATAATGTCTATTTTTATCCAAAAAATGCAAAAGACCAAAAATTTGATTTTCATTAAAAGACATCTATTGTAATGGAAGTCATGCAATTATTTTGTCTTTTTGGCTGGTTGCTTTAAATAAATATTTTCATAAGATCTTTATGTGTTTGATTATAAAAGGGCATAATTGTACTGCGTAATCTGAAGGTAAATAAAATCATATGCTGTGCTAAACCTCTTACTCAAATTCCTAACACCATGGTGTTCTAAATAAAAGAAAATCAGCAAAATAATCAGACTTTTTTACAAAGATCATTTGGTATTTACATTGCTTTAGGTTATCAGTATAAATGTGAAAATAATACAATTTTTAAGTAGTGCTAGGTTATCAAATAATGTACATAGCAGTCACAAAATCTTGTAGGTAAATACAGTACTGTATGTGTATATGTACAGTTTGGAATACAGGTATATTCAGCTTTAATACAGGTATATTCAGTTATACTAAAAATACTACTGAAATCCTTCATTCACGACCCACTTAAAAATAGTGGAGAGGGACTTGGTGATTAAGGATATTTTTGTTAATACTGTACAAGGATATTTTGAAGAAACATTAACAATGTTACAACAGGAACAAGTGGGCTTTTCTAGCATCTATGTATATCCAACTATTGAATGGCCATTCAAAGATACAGTATATAATTACAATAGTTCCGACACCTAATATTCAATAAATGTAATTCTCTCAACTTACATTAGTAGTGAGCTGATTGGTTAGCGTTCCCACTTTATCTTGGGCATCTGCTAGGTCTTTCCTCAATTTCCTAATTTCCGCAGCTTGCTTCTCTTCCTGGGAGCTATACAGTGAGGAGGATGAAGACACCAAAGATAAAGATGAACCATGACCTGAAAAAAAAAATGCCCGTTACCGAGGATTAAAGTAAGGTAATAAGACACCTAATAATCAATCAATAGCAAATCAAACAGAAAAACTAAATAGAACTAAAGAAACCACAAACATAAGAGTTCAAGTTTATAGAAAAAGAATTGCCATACAAATCCTACTTTTCATCAGAAACTAATGAAAGCACTGTCTAGAAACATTATCAGAAAATGAGTTGTCTCAATTTATCTCGTGCAATATATTTACAGACAGGACATATAATAACTTACAGCACTAGATACTTACAATCATCATCTTTTGAGGTTCTGGGAATAACTGTAGAGTAATATGGGGAGCCTCGAACAGTATTTAGAGGAGAGATAGGCATTCTAGCACTACCTGGCGGTGTTGGGCTAGTCGGCTGCGAAGCATGGTAAACCTCCCTACCACCCACGTTGCTACTATAAAGCTTTTCTGACTTTGTGGATCTGTTGACACATAAAGAAAACTAAATTAGTTTAGAGGCAATAAAAAGGTATACAAATCACCAGAAGCACTTGTACTGGTCAACCGATACAAAATGTACAAACAACTGAATGAATTGAAATGGAGCAAGGCCATAAAAAGATTCATCAAATTTGAGTTTTCATTTCTCATTGTGATTCACCTTGAAGAAAGTATAAACAAATACACAAGCCATTCATGCACAGTAAAATCAAGTTCAACAATCCTTTTGGAAAATCATCACAAATAAAAACACAGCTACTGTGTCATTTCTAATGCAAAACAAAAATGATAAAATACTGCAGATACATTGATGCCTGAAATACCTAAACTAAATGATTTTGCTTGTTCTAAATGAACAACCAACGTATGGAAATAACTATCTTACACTTGAGCATTATTTTACATTGCCACAGCAGACATCAAATAAAAGGAAGTTATGCATGCTTAAACTACAGTACACCTAATTATGGAAATTTGCGGGTGATTTGACTTATGAAGTGGCCAGATCAAACGTTATCAGTGATCTACAGTTTCACCAGACAATTACTAAAAGTGGCATATCAGTTTCAAGCGTTGAACTATGCCATTTAAACAATCTGCCTAAGGTTCCTTGAAAATTGAAATTAGCCATTTCCCCTTACCTTGTTTATAAATATGGCAACAGCAAATGCAACTTATATAACAAGAAACACTTGAAGGCAAATAATAACAATTACAAATATCACTTCTATAAGAAAGCAAAGCTACTACAACCATAAACTGTAATTCTTCATAGCCATACCTAGGGAAGGTCCTTTCAATCAGATGGCTGCGGGCAGGATAAACTTCTCATTATTGACATTAAAGGAAAAATAAAAACTTTTCCAAACTTTGACATTCCCTTAAACTATACACCGCAATTTTTGCCAAATTTACGTTGAAGATAAGAAAATGATTCACATATACACCAGATCCATAAGGTTTTCATGCGGCAATACACTTAAATAATATGAACAACATTTCAAATAAGTTATGTATAGGTATTTAAGAATTAGTCAAGAGAGTTAAAACTGGATTAGTCTCAAGTAAGCATAGCAAGTGACAGTGCATAATGCTTGTTTCAAAATGCTTAGTGGAAATGTTTTAATCAGTACTATTTTCACGATTTAAAAAGAAAATTGAGTACAGAAAATAATAAAGATGACCTACCACAAATCAATATTCAGAATTATATTGAGCTTTAGCTGATGCTACCAACCAATGAAACTTAGGTATCAGTATAGCATTATAAATCAAAGTTCTAATGTCTTCTTCAGGTGCTACTATATCCACATAAACTATTCATAAATTTATCTAGCCTTCAGTAAATAAAGATACTACTATTAAATACAGGGTTCTATAATAAATTCACAGTACATTTTCATTGAGTGCAGACGACTGATCATCAATTTACTGTATCTAAAAGATAAAGATAAGTGGCACTATACATTTACATAGTCCTTTGGCTAATAATGTACTATGGAAAGTAATAGCGAGATCATAAAGTTTAAAACATTAATGGAATTATGAAACTCAAAATAAAGAAGGCAACCACATATCTTAGCCTTTTACTATACAAGCAGCAGTTCTAACCGTAATGTGTGATGCGCCTAAAGTTCCTCTAGCTATTTCACAGAATAAAAAAAAAAAAATGTGGTGCCTAGTGCTTCTAGAAATAAATTTATCTTTAGGGCACTACAGTATATTTCAATAAACTTATTTGCTTCAAGCGACACTAATTTCAAGTAAAATACATTACAATTATAAGTTCCACTACAATTCAACTTTCAATTCTACTAAATCCTAATTTTGGATTTCCTCACAAAAGCTTTTATTTAATTTTGAATTGTGACTAAATTTAAAACATTTCTAAGTGATAGGTAATCCCACTCTCACGTGATTAAAATAAATTTATTTGTAATCTTTTGAATTCCTGACACAGGATTTTTTACTTCTTTTTTAAATGTTGCCGATGATTGACTAAACAATGGGTTTGTTTTTGATATGCAGTACAGTATAATAATAGTTGTTAGTCTAAGTGATTCTGTACCAAAAAAAAAACAATGTGGAAAATGCAGAAACAGACACTTCAAAAGCATAACACATGAATTCCCAGCATTACAAAAAATCAAGATGAAAAATTAGGATGTGAGTAACTATTGCACAATGTGATTAAAGTGCAAAGTAAAACTAAAAGCAGTCACGATTTTTCCCTTATCTGTAACCTATTTTCAACACCATTAGTATAAAATGTTTGCATTATTGTTACTGTAACCATTATTAGAATGAGGGAGAGCAAAACACTAGTGTCTTTACCTAACACTATTGGAGCGAGCAAGTCTAGGGGAGGGGGAGGAGGACATTTCCCGCTGATGCATCATTAGGCGGGCTTGTGTGAGGCTGGTGGCTCGAGCGTGCTGGATTTGTGCAGCTATGCTCGAGGCGCTTGAGCTTATACTCTCCATACTCTCTGCTTCTGTAAGACTGCCACCCAAAGGTCTGTATTTAAGGAAGCCCAGGTAGGAAGCTGGATTAGCAAAACTATTGAGAGTCAGTTGATTCAACACCATTCTTTATAAACACATACATGGACTGGACTGAAAACTTTCCGAGGTGAAATTTTTAGTGCAATTCGATGCTAATGAAATTATAAAATCATCAGTAGCTCCCACAAGCAGTGACTATCCACATAAAAAACACAGAAACTGACTGTAAGGTGATATGTGTACACAAACTTAAAATCACAACTATTATATGACTTACCTTGTAGGTGCAGATGCTACAGATCCAGCATAGTTACTTCTAGATACCCATGAGTACGGACTACTGTATGGACTTCCACTGTACTGCAATTCAGCATAATTGGAATACGGGGAATCACTTAATGAACCATCTGTAGGTTTCATACGAGGATTTCTGTCTCTATAGTATGGAGATGCATATTGTCCATAATCTCCTACATGCACCTTACTATAGGGCGATTGCATAATCCGTTCGCGCACACTTTGGGACAACTGTGCTGCCACAGGCCCATTCAGAGAATAAGACTTAAGCTGATACTTGCGACCTAAAGACCCCGAAGAATATTCACTGTCACTGTGCACTCCACTAGACATGTAATGCAAGTCACTTGTTGTTTGAGTTCCACCTGACACTTTAAGCTTTGTCCTCGGCCTCTCAAGGCTGTGACTAGAACCATCGTGACGAGAAGCACTGCCACTATCAACTTCCTTGACCGATTTACCGCCTTTTGAACTACCTGTACTTGACATGCTACCTGTACTGGTAGTTCTCTTGCCGTTGTAACCAAAGTTACTGGGAGCTGTTTTGGGATTCTGAATCTTCTTGGAATCGCCATTGAGCTGTGGTGACATCGCAGACATACCCCTATCTTTACTACTTCTTTCCCCCTCTCTTCTCTTTTCACTGCTTGTCCCTTTCTTCTCTACCTTTCTAGATCCCCCGGAAGAGTTTGAAGCAGGGCCACTACTCATTCCAGGACTACTGGGCATGCCAGTTTGGGGAGAGCCTAGACTGGATTTTTTGTGGTCCATTTTACGGGAACTACTACCCGAGGCCTCAACACCTTTCTGCAGCTCCTTTGCCGATCGTTCAAGACTTCCCTTGCCATTTTCTACATACTTCTTCCATTGTGTGTTTGATATTTGTCTAGAAAAAAAAAAATCATTATGTAACTGCTTGTATTAATACCTTTAAATCATTAAATATACAGTATTAGAGAAACAACAGGGAGTTAAACAGAAATTATACATTATGATTATGGATACTCACTTAAAGGCACTATTGTCTGTTTGTTGGGCACTCTCTGTTTTCTTGACATGGGCCCTACTGGAGACAACTTTATACATGCCGGAGGGGTCTACGCCCATAGCCATCTTTCTAGGTGAAGATCCACTGAGTCCTACTGGAAGCTTCAGTCCCAACTCTTTCATACTACGACCCTGTTACAAAATTTTACAAATTAATAAGATTTCTAAATCACTTCTTTGTGCAAAATAATGATAACATATGACTAATACAAGGATTTCTGTCTCTTGTATATGGAGATGCAAAATTTTCTATTTATATTGCAGATAATTCCTACTTGATTAAAATTTTTGACAGGCTGTTCCCAATATGCAAACTAATCAACATTTATCGGTCTGTATTTATAACCAATACAAGCCTCAAGAACCACTCTTATAACATAGGTACATACAGTTAACTTGAGCATGAGTATGTTAAAAAAAATTTCAAATATAATATATAAGAATCTGAATAAATGAAAAAGCTAACACATCCGACATATGCTGTAGCCTATTCAAGTCCATTAAAATTAATTTCCTTAAGTCGAAAACCTAAATGGTGTTGTCAGGAAATAAATCTTGGATCATAAAGCCTTAAAATATGTCTTTACCATAATGAATGAATTATGACACTGAGGTTGGGGAGGTTATTTAGCATGCCAAGAAGATAAAAGTTACGGGGTTGGAGGGCTTTAAAAAGGAAGAAAGAAATCTGGAATTGAAGGAAAGTAGGATAGAAGATGAATGCAAGTAGGGGTTGAAGGGATACCTTTTTTAAGAAAGTGCCTCTTATATATGGAAAAAAAATGTAGCCACTAATCCTATTTTCCAAGCCATTATAAATATAAGGCCCCTAAAATGAAAGATATCGTATCTTAACTTACCTTCGCATAAGCTGGGTGATCTGATGATAGTGATGATGAAAGTACTTCCTCAGCAGACATCTCATTCAGGGTGTCACTCACCCCTGAACTTAGACTGCTGCTGTCGTCAAAACTGAAAGAGAGGCAGTAGTTTAGAATAGAACTCAAAATGAAAGTGGTAGTCTTGTCAAACACTGAGGAGTAATAAAGTAGCAGTACAATTGGCCCCTACTACTTACATCTGCAATGGAATGCTCTTAAATTATCATTAGAACAATTCACAACGCCTCAAGAACAATAAAGTGAGATGGATAAAACTGAAATGCAAAACATCATATACATGAAGTAAATGATAATCTATACAAGTACTAATACTGTCAACAATTTTGAAAATATTATAAAAGTAAATGCGTAAGGTCATAAAACTATTTTACAGTGAAGAAATTTAACAAAAAACTGAAA
>NC_090735.1:131617284-131624784 GCF_036898095.1 Palaemon carinicauda | reverse complement strand
AATTACAGTAAAAATGTTTTCCAAAATATGATGAAAGCTCCATTTAACTGAAAGAGGAAAGTTTATTACCATGAAATATAACGGACAGCACTTTCTTTTTACTATATATATATATATATATATATATATATATATATATATATATATATATATATATATATATATATATATATATATATACATATATATATATATATATATATATATATATAATTTATATATATATATATATATATATATATATATATATATATATATATATATAAGTATGTATGTATATAGGTATGTATGTATATAGGTATGTATGCATATATGTATGTATGTATGTATGTATGTATATATATATACATATATATATATATGTGTGTGTGTGTAAATATATACATATATATATATGTATGTATATAGGTATGTATGTATGTATGTATGTATGTATACATATATATATATATATATATATATATATATATATATATATATATATATATATATATATATCTACATATTTTATTTATATACATACATGCATACACATACATACTTATACATATATACACACACACACACACACACACACATATATATATATATATATATA
Source organism: Palaemon carinicauda (assembly GCF_036898095.1). NCBI lineage: Eukaryota > Metazoa > Arthropoda > Malacostraca > Decapoda > Palaemonidae > Palaemon > Palaemon carinicauda. Next base: position 131,624,186 of record NC_090735.1, on the reverse strand, counting down.
TATATATATATATATATATATATATATATATATATATGAATATGTATATATATGTATATATATATATATATATATATATATATATATATATATATATATATATATATATAAATTGTGTGTGTGTATAGAAGATCATTATCTCGAAAATATTAATTTTTGGGGTAAATGCAATCAACATTAACATAAATTTTCAAATAGATATATTTCCATACTCCTTGATAATGCCACTTCATAAAAACCTATCAAGGTAAGTAAACTTAAATGTTAATAAGTAGAAATAATATGGATGAGAAAAACAAGAGAAAACATATAAGGGATGAGACATACAAGAGAAAAAAATTAAATGGATGAAAAAAAAAAAACAAGAAATAAAAAAAATAAAAAGGCTGAGAAAAAAAACAAGAGAATACAGAAATAGAATGGTTGAGAAAAACAAGAAAATACATGAAATGGATGAGAAAAAGAGAAAAAAGGAAATGAAATGGATGAGAAAAACAGAAAAAAGGAAATGAAATGGATGAGAAAAACAGAAAAACAGGAAATGAAATGGATGAGAAAAAACAGAAAAAAGGAAATGAAATGGGTGAGAAAAATAGAAAAAAAGGAAATGAAATGGATGAGAAAAACAGAAAAAAAGAAATAAAATGGATGAAAAAAACATGAGAATTCAGAAATGAAATGAATGGGATAAAAAGAAATGAAATGGATGAAAAAAAAAACAAGACAAAACAGAAATAAAATGATGAGAAAAAAACGCGAAAACAGGTATAAATGGATGAGTAAAAACAAGAGAAAACAAGTCAAATGGACGAGAAAAAAACAGAGAACACAGAAATGAAATGGAGGTAAAAAAGAGAAAACAAAAATGAAATGGATGAGGAAAAAACAAGAGAAAACCAATAAAATGAATGAAAAAAAATTCAAGAGAAAACAGAAATAAAATGGATGAGAAAATAAGATAAAACAAATGAAATGGATGAGAAAAACAAGAGAAAACAGCAATGAAATGAACGAAAAAAGAGAAAACAAAGGAAATGGATGAGAAAAAACAAGAGAAAACAGAAATAAAATGGATGAGAAAAAACGAGAGAAAACAAGTGAAATTGCTGAGAAAAAAATACGAGAAAACAGAAATGAAATGGATGATAAAAGAAAACATTAACAAAATGGCTGAACAAACAAGAGAAAGAGAAATAAAATGTGTGAAAAAAAAAAACAAGAGAAAAAACAACCGCTTACTCAGCATCGTAGGAATAGGAGTACCGGTGTCGAAAATAAGCGTCGTCGTAGGAGGACATGATTTAGAGACAGAAGTTGGTGGTGGGACGCTGGGAGGAGGAACGGAACAGACAAGTGAAGTCGTGGACGGGGAATGAGCGTTGAGGCAGTAGATGAAGAATGTTAAATTGTGCGCTGGTGGTCATGGTCTCTCTCTTTACAAGAGGTGAGAGACGGACAAGCTAAGAGATCTCTTCAGGGCAAGGATTTCTCTCTCTCTCTGCTTCATCTCTTTAATCCAAGGTTTTGTAATGCAACCTTAGAGTTTGTTGCCTCTCATAGTTTCTATGAAGAGAGTTTTTTCCATTCACTGTTCGAGATCCCTTTCAGCATTAGGCAGTGGAATTTTCCCTTCAATCTTTATTCTTTTTTCAAATAGCCTATTTTTCGATTGAAATATTTCCTATTTTCTATTTATCTTCGAAAAGAAAGTTCTTATAGATTACTTTAACTACAACTTGAACGTTGAAATTAGTAAAACTTAATTATTTCCAGAATACTTAGTTAAAATTAAAGTCTATTTTGCTCATGAAACTAATCTTCAACGAATCATGGTAATCTTATACGAATTGTTTATTTAATGGAACTTTATGCAGTTCCAAGATTCATAATAACCGAAGTGTTCACTGTAGCAAACAATGGCAGCCGAATCTTGATCAGGAAAATTTCCACTCCAAGTAAATTTGCCATACAAAAGCCACGTAACTACTTTTGCTAACCCACAGCTCAGTTTAATTTGGAAATCCTAATCCAACAGAGATAAGGAACTTCGGTTTTCAAAAGTATTTTTTTAAAAGAAAGAATTATCAGAAATAGTTATTTCTGATCAATATTATCACTGTCATTCGTAGAATAAATAGGATAGAATTGCATGTAAGTTTACCGTCACAGAAGCTGCTATTAGCTGTATAATAATGTTCCTAGGCGTTAATGGACCTTAAATTGCTTCTTAAACATCTTGAAATAGCAGACACCACACAAAATAGCAAAGCAGATCACACTCAAGTTTATATTGACCACATATTCGCAGAAACATACTAATACTTAAATGAATTTACAATACAAGTTACATTAGCAGTGAACACAAGTGGGCTAGCAAAAACTACGTGTACTATATCTATGAATACTTTACCATACAACCCATAAAAGCAGAATAAGATCTCTTTAAATACTATGAAATTTGATTCTAACTATCACAGGTAAATAACTACGAGTTTTCGCTTTTAAAATAACTATCTTGAGATGAACAGAAAGAGACCTATGACTCGAACATCTAGATGGAAATTGAAAGGCATACCCACTCACACAGCAATAATGAGCTTTTCAATGCCCCAATAAATGTCTGAAAAAGGCTTCTAGACAAGGCAAAGCTGAAATACTGTAAATGTTAAATGGCACGACTTCGTCAATACTGAACACACTACAGTTTCAATGTCAGTTTTTTATTAACTGTTGTTACACAAATACTCGGGAAATAAGGACGAAAAAAGCACGATATTTCAATGTCAGTTTTTTCCCTTAATTATTGTTACACAAATACTCAGGAAATAAGGACGAAAAGAGCACGATAATTTCAATGTCAGTTTTTTTCCCTTAATTATTGTTACACAAATACTCAGGAAATAAGGACGAAAAGAGCACGACAATTTCAATGTCAGTTTTTCCCTTATTGACTATTGTTACACAAATACTCCAAATAGAAGGACGAAAAGACCACCAATATTTCAATATTTCAAAGTCAGTTTTTTTCCCTTAACTATTGTTACACAAATACTCGAGAAATAAGGACGAAAAAAGCACGATATTTCATGTCAGTTTTTTCCCTTAACTATTGTTACACAAATACTCAAAATAGAAGGACGAAAAAAGCACAATATTTCAATGTCAGTTTTTCCCTTAACTATTGTTACACAAATACTCAGGAAATAAGGACGAAAGGAGCACGACAATTTCAATGTCAGTTTTTTCCTTATTGACTATTGTTACACAAATACTCAAAATAGAAGGACGAAAAGACCACGAATACTTCAATCAGTTTTTTTCCCTTAACTATTGTTACACAAATACTCGGAAATAAGGACGAAAAAAAAACACGATATTTCAATGTCAGATTTTTCCCTTAACTATTGTTACACAAATACTCAAAATAGAAGGACGAAAAAAGCACGATATTTCAATGTCAGTTTTTTCCATTAACTGTTGTTACACAAATACTCAGGAAATAAGGACGAAAGGAGCACGATAATAATGTCAGTTTTTACCCTTAACTGTTGCTACACAAATACTCAAAATAGAAGGACGAAAAAAGCACGATATTTCAATGTCAGTTTTTTCCCTTAACTATTGTTCCACAAATACTCAGGAAATAAGGACGAAAAGAGCACCCGTAAAATGTGCCAGGCCAGAATTTTTTTATCTTATTTTTTTTTTCCAGATAAGTGTTTCACACGATACAGCCTCTCACTAGCCTTCAGTGTATCACAAGAAATCACAGCTGTTGACACTGGGTCATCAGAGAGAAAATTAAAACTGGGGGGTATATGATGGAGGGTATCAATACTGTCCACTAATTATCAGTTTTCTCCCTATTACTCCTATTTAAATAGTGAAGGATTGTGGTCTCTTTGAGTCTCTCCTGTAAAGTATTTTCGTATTTAAGGATTACACATTATGATATTGGGTAGAAAGAAATTAATATTTACATGGAAAGGTGAAGTGTTCGCGCTTCCAAATCTATTATGTTATTCATGGAATAACTTTGATATTGTTTAGGACGGTGTGAAGTCAATTGATTATGTAAAAGGTAATGATGATAATAATAATAATAATAATAATAATAATAATAATAATAATAATAATAATAATAATAATAATAATATCTAGAGACAACGAAAATATTGGATATTTCATAAAATAAATATATGTACATCAACAAGATACCAGACTTCAGATAAAACTGAAACAGCTTTCAATCCAAGTCAGATTTACCCTGGTATTAAAAAAAAAATTATATTTATTCATAATAAAAACCGATTGTAATGTACCAACGACAAAAAAATAATTTTCTCTTTAGTAATAAGCACCGAACCTCTATCGTGAAAAAAAACCTATAAAACTACCTATATTGCCATCCAAAAATCTTTAATATATCCCGTTAATTTGATCTCTCCATATCATAATTAAAAAAATAAAAAAAAAAAAAACATATGTATAAAGCTCCTGGGCTAAAACTCTTTGCGTTTAAAACACTTTACTTGAAGCACCAAAGACGGAATCATTCGCTAAGCAGCTCTTCTAGGAGAAGGACACTCCAAAATGGAACCGTTGTTCTCTAGTCTTGGGTAGTGCCATAGCCTCTGTACCATGGCCTTCCAATGTCTTGGTTTAGAGTTCTCTTGCTTGAGGGTATACTCTGGCACACTATTTTATCTAATTTCTCTTCCTCTTGTTTTGTTAAAGTTTTTTATAGTTTATATAGGAAATATTTATTTCAATGTTGCTATTGTTCTTAAAATATTCTATTTTTCTTTGTTTCCTTTCCTCACTGGGCTATTTTCCCTGTTGGGGCCCCTGGGGTTATAGCATTCTGCTTTCCCAACTATGGTTGTAGCTTAGGATAATAATAATAATAATAATAATAATAATAATAATAATAATAATAATAATAATAATAATAATAATAATAATAATAATAATAATAATAAGTACTCGCACAAGGATGCAAAGACCTTCAAATGCAAGTCCTTTGAACGATGCCCAAAAGCAATCGAGTAGTTTGAAAAACACAAAAGGCAAAATCTCAGCATCAATAGAGCATAAAACACACTCCAGATTCGTCCTCAATGGAAGGTAGTGACACAGGCATGTCAGGTCGACGACTGTACAAACACGTACATACGAACACGCGTGGCATGACCTGAATACATGATCCTGGCATATCACTCCTAGCTGCCTACATTTTATTTCCTACAATCAAGTGGAAAGTTTACTTTCATTGAGATTACGTGACTGCTTGGTAAACATTTAGAGGGGTCATTAAATGAATGTTTAAAAGAGGCAATGCCACGTTCCTGCGTTTATTAAAATGCCAATAATCTTTGAGTCGAAATAATTCGAATATAAACCACGATATCTCCATTTCGCGAACACATACACAAAACAAAAACAATTATATTATATTATATTATATTATATATATATATATATATATATATATATATATATATATACATACATACACACACACACACACACACACACACACACACACAAAAGAATACCACGAAAAAAATGAAAGATTCAATTAGACTCGAGGTAGAGGACAAAGTAAACGAAACATGGCGGCTCGCATCCGTAGAATTTACACAGAGATGAAATAAAATTCGAAACTTTATATCAAAATCAAATACTTTAGAAAAGATCAACCTTACTGGATGTAATGAACATGAAAATCTATTTGGTAAAATAGGCTTAAGTCAACTTTATCATAACGTATCGAATTCCATTTCTGTACTTTTTTTGCTTTTACCGGTATTGAGAAATACGAAAACCCTACGCAAAATCAATTTTAATTCAACGAACTAGCTTAAAAAAATGGAAACGCGACTTTTTGTAGAGTACATTTAAAGGCTACAGTGGAATTCGAATGATACCTAAAACATTATGCATATTAACATCGACCCCTGGATCAAAGCAGTTCATTTTTCCCCTCAATATTAAATAAAGAGAAATATGTTTGAAGCACCAAAAAATACCGAATATGAAAGAGAAAGGACGACACGAGTCCACATCTTTAAAAGCGTCGACACAATTCCTTGAGGTTTTGAGATGGGACAAAGGAAGCGCATTTGGGATTGTCAAGTGCAGAGGTTAATAGAGGACACACGAGTTTATTATTTCTTTTTCTCTGAAACATGTTTGTGCCATTTTCCCATTTTTTTTTTATTTAGCCGAAGACTAACTATTCAAGAACTAATATTATTACTATTACTATTATTATTATCATCATCATCATTATTATTATTATTATTATTATTATTATTATTATTTATTGTTATTATAGATTGCTAAGCTACAACCCTAGTTTGCAAAGAAGGATGCTATAAGCCAAGGGGTTCCAACAGGGAAAATAACCCAGTGAGGAAAGGAAACCAGGAAAAATAGAATATTTTAAGAACAGTATCTACATTAAAATAAATACCTCCTATATAATCTATAAAACTCTAACACAACAAGAGGAAGAGAAATTAGATAGAATAGTGTGCCCGAGTGTATCCTCAAGCAAGAGAATAAATTCAGAAAACTGCGAAATGAAATTTAAAAGAAGATCAATATTAGACTAATGTAAGAGACTACATTGTACTAGGCAATGCCTGATTTTAGAAAATATATATTTCGAACATTTGCGCTAAAGATCACTTCATGATGGCTCGGTAGTTTCAAAGTACTAGAAAAAATATCAGTCATCCACGAGCGAGCGAAACATTCATACTAAAATGTATTTTTATACCTATATTTATGACATAAGCATATGCATATAAACTGTATGTATATATATGCATATATGTATATATGTGTGTATATACATATACAGTATATCATTACATACATAAAGTACATATCTA
>NC_090735.1:131602284-131614784 GCF_036898095.1 Palaemon carinicauda | reverse complement strand
GTCAAGAGAGAAAAAGCGGCTGAAGGTTTGGGCGTGCATGACCGAGCAAGCAACCAAGGCAAGGGTCGATGTTGACCCTTCTCCACCTCCTGTTCTAGACACATTGTCTGGCGGTGGCCCTGGGCGCGTCTTTCCTTCCTCGAAGCTTCTCCCCCCCCCCCCCAGGTACCAAAATACGGCGCAGTTGCTATACTATTAAGCTCCTCCTGCAGCTGTTACAGATAGGAACGTGTGCGCAATTATGAAACAGCGCAGTTGCCATACTATTAGCTCCTCCTGCAGCTGTTACAGATGGTAACGTGTGCGCAATTATGAAACGGCGCAGTTGCCATACTATTAGCTCCTCCTGCAGCTGTTACAGATGGTAACGTATGCGCAATTATGAAACGGCGCAGTTGCCATACTATTAGCTCCTCCTGCAGCTGTTACAGATGGTAACGTGCGCGCAATTATGAAACGGCGCAGTTGCCATACTATTAGCTCCTCCTGCAGCTGTTACAGATGGTAACGTGTGCGCAATTATGAAACGGCGCAGTTGCCATACTATTAGCTCCTCCTGCAGCTGTTACAGATGGTAACGTATGCGCAATTATGAAACGGCGCAGTTGCCATACTATTAGCTCCTCCTGCAGCTGTTACAGATGGTAACGTGCGCGCAATTATGAAACGGGCCTTGGAATCTGTTATTACTGGAGTTCCAGAACCTATCATTAGTCTACATGCGTTGCAAGAAGGTCATCATGCCATATCTCGATTACAATTGCGGGGGTTCCTTCAAGAATTCCTTCATTCCTTCCGTGATGTAATTTAATCTACTGCATTTGTACCTTTGCCATCTTAATTTACAAATGACCACCCGCTTCCTGCGTCTTATTCGTGTAGTGTCATTAGACGTTCTTACAAAATATAAACTCTACGAACAAAATCATCATGGCAGTAAAATTCACTTGAATAGCAAAATTACCTAAAGTGCAGATATGTATCTATTATAAATTTACATAAACATACCATGCACAAACTAGTGTATATATACACATACACATATACCATATATATATATATATATATATATATATATATATATATATATATATATATATATATATATATATATATATATATATATTGTATATATATATATATATATATATATATATATATATATATAATATATATATATATATATATATATATATATATATATATATATATATATATATATATATATATATATATATATATATATATAATATATATATATATATATATATATATATATATATATATATATATATATATATATATATATTGTAAAAATGAATATATAAGACAAGGTCTAGTTTAGAAAGAGAGATATTAGAGGCGCGCTGCCAGGAGAGGTCATCTATCATAAGAAACCTGTCGTTAATAATCAATATCATATTTTCTTTTCCTTGTCCGAAGACCAACATAAGTTGAGTGTTCTTCGCTGGACTCAATAATGCAAATCAACCGGAAAATTCAGTATCAATAAATTCCAGCTCTTGACAACCTAAAGAAATAGTGGATAGCTGAGATATTCTATAAACTACGATGTGTTGGAAGGTTGAAACTAGAACTATTGTGTGCTAGTACAGGATTTAGCCCAAAGGCAACAATTGCGTAATAAATTGTTGAAACTGTGTGGACCTTTGAGCTTCAACCAAGCAGATAAGACGTATACACCTGAAAGGTTTAAAGGCAGCTCATAAATGGCAGAGGCAAAGGACAGTGACATTGCCCTATCAAGCAAGACAATGCCCTAGAGACAGACCATTTATAAAGGTTTAAAGGTCACTCATAAATGGCAGAGGCAAGGGATAGTGACATTGCCCTATCAAGCAGGACAAAGCCCTAGAGACTAACCATTTATAAAGGTTTAAAGGGTACTTATGAATGGCAGAGGCAAGGGACAGTGACATTGCCCTATCAAGCAGGACAAAGCCCTAAAGACTAACCATTTATAAAGGTTTAAAGGGTACTTATGAATGGCAGAGGCAAGGGACAGTGACATTGCACTATCAAGCAAGACAATGCCCTAGAGACTGACCATTTATAAAGGTTTAAAGGCCACTCATAAATGGAAGAGGCAAGGGATAGTGACATTGCCCAATCAAGCAGGACAATGTCCTAGAGACTGACCATTTATAAAGGTTTAAAGGGTACTTATGAATGGCAGAGGCAAGGGACAGTGACATTGCCCTATCAAGCAGGACAAAGCCCTAGAGACTAACCATTTATAAAGGTTTAAAGGGTACTTATGAATGGCAGAGGCAAGGGACAGTGACATTGCACTATCAAGCAAGACAATGCCCTAGAGACTGACCATTTATAAAGGTTTAAAGGCCACTCATAAATGGAAGAGGCAAGGGATAGTGACATTGCCCAATCAAGCAGGACAATGTCCTAGAGACTGACCATATATCATATGATTACCGCTCAAAGCCCCTCTCCACCCAAGCTAGGACCAAGGAGGACCAGGCAATGGCTGCTGATGACTCAACAGATAGACCTATAGGCTCCCCCAAACCCCTCAACCTTAGCTCACAAGGATGGTAAGATTGCAGACACTAATGGCACTAACGAGACTGAGCGGGACTCGAACCCCCGACTGGCAAACACCAGACAGAGACGTTACCAATCAGGCCACAACAACCTAGTTACATTTCAATCCAAGTTATTAATTATGACCATCGACAATGTTTCTGTTTAACAAATTCAAATAAAAATCCTTAAAAAAATAACATTCGATTAATTGTAAAACACTTTTAATTAGTTAATTACCCAATTACCGGCTTTGTATTAGTTAATAACCTAAACTTAGTACAGCAATAATTTGGTAAAAATAAATATTAGGGGATATTTATTGATATCTAATTCGAATAGTAACGATTACTATTATTATTATTATTACTTGCTAAGCTACAACCCTAGTAGGAAAAACAGGATGCTATAAGTTCAGGGGCCCCAACAGGGAAAATATCCCAGTGATGAAAGGATACAAGGAAAAATAAAACATTTTAAGAACAGTAACAACATTAAAATAAATATTTCCTAAATGAACTAAATAAAAACTTCAAACTTGATTACAAAGCAGAACATGAAACAATGATTGTGAACGTATATCTAGCAAAGTACAGTTGGCTTCAGTAATTTCGGTACACTTCGCGGAAAGCTATGGCGACGTCAGTGTATCGGAATTCATACAGCCAACTGTACAACGCATAAAATGAGGTCACTTTATGAAACGTCAATAATGTCGTAACTCTGATAATCGAGTTAATAACCAGAGTCTCAGTTATTCTAGATTCCAGAGGTCGGTTGGAAGGCTTAAGCGGGGTTTACACGGTCGAACGGTTCGTCGAACCCGGTTATCGAACCTGTTTGTCAAACGGTTCGAAGAGGTGGAGTCAGCCACAAATGCATAAGGCTTGAGGACAATGAAGCCCCGCCCCCGAGAGTCAGGTGAGAGCAGCCTTTCTTCGAACCGTTCGAAAAACGTGTTCGAGAACCAAATACCCCATTCAAAAGTTCGAACATCACTTCAAAACTGGGTCTGTCGAAGCACGTTCGACAAACCGTTCGCCCGTGTAAATCAGCCTTTAGAATTCTGGCGCTGAAACCAGGGAATTTACGTCATGTCTGACGATATTTTTTTCTTTTTTTTTATGATCAATAGGAGAAAATTCAAGAGAAAATACAGATGGAAATTAATTTTAATCGTGAAGAAAATTACTTCTATTGGAATGGGATAAATTTTAAACGTGAAGAAAATAACTTCTGATGGAATTAAATTAATTCTAAACATAGAGGAAATTATTTCTAATTGATTGAAACTAATTTTAAACGTGAAGAAATCTACTTCTAGTGGAATTAATTTTAAACATGAAAAAAATAACTTCTCGTGGAATTTGATTAATTTTAAACGAAGAAAATTACTTCTAATGAAATGAAATTAATTCTAAACGTAAAGACAATTGCCTCTAATGGAATACAATTAATTCTATACGAAGAAAATTACTTCTCATGGAATGAAACTAATTATGAATTTGAAGAGAATTACTTCTGATGGAATGAAATCCATTTTAAACGAAGAAAATTACTTCTAATGGAATGAAATCCATTTTAAACGAAGAAAATTACTTCTAATGGAATGAAATCCATTTTAAACGAAGAAAATTACTTCTAATGGAATGAAATCCATTTTAAACGAAGAAAATTACTTCTAATGGAATGAAATCCATTTTAAACGAAGAAAATTACTTCTTACAGAATGACACTAATTTTGAACGTGAAGAAAATTACTTCTAATCGAATAATAGCTTTAGACATAATATAATTCTCCTTGTCAGAAATCCATACTAGCAGGTATTGGCGTCCGTGCAATATTGGCACGTAGCCAGATGATCCGTCTTTGTCCTATGTCGTGACTCTGCACAAATACTAATGCAAAAGACAGAAAAGGAAATATCACGAAACTTTTCATGTTAAGTAAGAGAGTATATAAATTTCTTGATTTTTTATTTAAAGGTTGCTCATGAGTGGCAGAGGCAAGGAACGGGACACTGTTGTACCAACCATGTGTCACACGATCGTACATAAATTATTTTGTATATATCATGCTTGTATCTGCGCTCTTCCCTCGCACTAAAAAGAACCAGAATAAACATGTCTGCGTGTTTCCTCTCTAACATTGTCTGTTTCTCGAACATGAAAATTCCTGTTGCCTTGAGGTTTTGTATATAAAGGAGAGTGTTCTTTAATAAAGTTACTCAGTTGATTGCATCCTGCCTTTGAGTCATAACCTTGCTCTCGGCCGTCACACTGTCTTGAAAACTGAAAGCAAGCAAGGAGAGCTCCATCAGGCTAGGATCAGGGAGAGCCAGGCAATGGCTGCTGATGACTCAGCAGATAGACCTATATGTTCCCCCAAACCGCAATTCCTAGCTTACAAGGACACAGGCTGCAGACACTACTAGAAACCATCGACCTTAGAGTGGCTCGAATTCCCGACCAACAGATTGCGAAACAAGGAAGTTTTTGATAGGCTCCAACAGTATTTGCCTCTTCTTCGGCTCTTGCTAGATGTCAATATCTGTCTGTCATTATCATGGAATTCAAAAGACTTCCTACTGCCACATATTTGGCCTGATGTCAAAAGAGCTTCCTCTGAGAGAGAGAGAGAGAGAGAGAGAGAGAGAGAGAGAGAGAGAGAGAGAGAGAGAGAGAGAGAGAGAAATAAAAACCACTATTATATACCATCATTGATCCTTTCCCCCACCTTATCTAAGGATAGTCAATCCTATCTTCTTTGTGGCAATGGAGTTCGGGGTAAGACATCGCGATATTTATCTCTTGTGGGGACGGAATAACAGCTGCATGCTAACCCCTTTCAACAGTTCTCACATATGAAGTGTTACAATTGTGCCACGAGCATAACTCGTCTCACAAATAAAGTGCACAACGAACTAAAGCATTCTTAAAATAATGCATCCCTAACCACACACACACACACACACCCACACATACATACATACATACATTATATATATATATATATATATATATATATATATATATATATATATATATATATATATATATATATATATATATATATATATTATATATATATATATATATATATATGATAAATTTTGCACATTTTTACGTGTTTTTCATATTCAAATAAGCCATATATATTTTGATATATTAATGTCTGGATTCTCTTAACGACCTCGGGATCAGAGCCCCAGGCGAAATCTCACAAAGACAAGAGCTTGGCTCCGGCCGGGAATCGAACCCTGGTCGGCAAGCTTATATAGACAGTGACTAACCCATTCGGCCGAATGGGTCAGTCACTGTCTATATAAGCTTGCCGACCAGGGTTCGATTCCCGGCCGGAGCCAAGCTCTTGTCTTTGTGAGATTTCGCCTGGGGCTCTGATCCCGAGGTCGTTAAGAGAATCCAGACATTAATATATCAAAATATATATGGCTTATTTGAATATATATATATATATATATATATATATATATATATATATATATATATATATATATATATATATATATATATATATATATATATATATATATATGTGTGTGTGTGTGTGTGTGTGTGTGTGTTCAAATAAGCTACATATTTTAATACAATAATGTCTGGAGCTATTGTCTTTGAATGATTCAGCCTTGGAGCTCCGATCGGTAAGAGAATCCAGACACATTTTCTTGAGACAAAAAGTAAAACACACACGTATGTACTCTAAGCAAAGTTATGTGAAAAGGAAATTAAATGTTCCATTTGACAAGTTATGAAGATTGTTTTCTTAATAAATGGTGTTGCTATGACATTAGGAGTCCATTTGAAAATAGTTTATGGATGCTCATTTTCAGCCTGGCTGGGATATATACAATAGCGCTCAGACAACTCCTAAGTGAGAGACTTTAGTAGTAACATTTGAGGGTCCTTTAGCAAAGCAATTCATCATGACCACCTTACGGTTCTTTCAATTTCTCTCAAGGTATTTAAGGACAGTTAATGGGATGAGTTTAATGACGCCAATAATAGAACGTTTAGAATACAACTAGAGGTTATCAGTTTTCCAGTCGTATAAGAAATAAACAAATAATGGTTCGTGACACATTAAGCCAATTCAATGCAACAGGTTCTGTTTAAGCTTGAAAAGTGGCAAGCAATTTCCACACCACTGTCATTTTGAGAAAGGTTTTGTTCAGCTTTTTCTTTAAGGTTATGTATAAAAACAACAACAACAACAACAACAAATGCAACCGTTTCTAGTCCACTGCAGGATAAAGGCCACAGACATGTCTTTATTCATGTCTGGGGTTTGGTCAGTTTTCATCACCACGCTGGCCAATTGCAGATTGGTGATAGTAGGAGATTTTTTGATAGCTCATAGCAAACCAACCTAGTACGGGTGGCCCTGACTAGTACAGCTTTGCTGATCATAGTAATAAACAAACCATTTCACCACGCTAAGGTATCCCTCCCTCAGAATGGTGCATAACGAAATAAATACGAACTATAAACATTACCCTGAAATATTATTTTTTTTTCTTAAAACTAGCAACTAGTCTAAGCTATGTATGAAAACCTACGTTTTAAAATAACCGGAGCCTATAAAAAAGTAATTTCATTTTCTATGGATATGAATTCATCAAATATAACTGGTCTTGGGTAGTGCCATAGCCTTTGTACCATGGTCTTCCACTGTCTTGGGTTAGAGTTCTCTTGCTTGAGGGTATACTAGGGCATGCTATTCTATCTCTTTTCTCTTCCTCTTGTTTTTTAAGTTTTTATAGTTTATATATAATTTATTTTAATGCTGTTACTGTTCTTAAAATATCTTATTCTAATTGTTAATTACTTCTCTAGTAGCTTCCTTTTTTCCTTTCCTCACTGGGCTATTTTCCGTTATAGCCCTCGGGCTTATAGCATCCTGCTTTTCCAACTAGGGTTGTGGCTCGGCAAGTAATAATAATAATAATAATAATAATAATAATAATAATAATAATAATAATAATAATAGAGAACTCAGTACACCCTCACTACTTCAATGTTCATAATCAAGTCGATAATACAATGGTTATACATTTTCCATTCTTACACTAACTGGGATGCAAGAAATAGTTGGAATACAAATTTTATCGATATAGCATATCTAGTAATTATCTATAGCATTTCCTAAGGAAAATGCATTTTTCTTGAAGGTAATGTCATAAAAAAACTACAAATTGTCCATAATATCAAGTGATAATTTTTTTTATCTGAAAATATACCTTTCTTGGAAGTAATATAAGCAAAAACTACAAATTCTAAGTAGTATTACGTGACTGTCTTTTTTATTATCCGAAAATATACCTTCTTTAAATTACTATCCGCGAAATCTACAAATTAGGGGTAATATAACGTGTTTCTTTTTATCTGAAAATATACCTATCTAGAAAGTAATATCCGAAAACAGCTAAAAACTTTTTGCAATATTACGTGATTATATTTTCTTATCACACATAACACAATTAATTCCATTCCATAAACCAAGAGGATATTAACATATAGACCTATGCAAAAATAGAATCCTTTTCTCCTTTACTTCCGTGTGACTGACTACAGCCACCGGCAAAACCTAATTCTGAAAATAGTTTCCTAATCGAAGGGCGCTTTCTTAAGCTAAACTCCCTTCAGTTTATGCCCTACACAAAAGCATGCGTTTCAGTGAAAAACGAAAAAACAATAAACAAAATCCACGAATAGGATAAAGATAAATTGAACAATCAAACGTATAAGGTAATAAGAAACATGAACCAAAAGGGACTCTACCACCAACGTAAGGAAACACAACACACAGATCAACAGTATCTACTTTGTGTAGACATCAACAGTGCCAGTGAGGTTAAAAAAATCAAAGACGTGATTTTCTATGATGGAAAACACTCTATGGTGAAGAGGAAAGCATTTATAAACTACGCCTACAAAAGCACACATCACTAACTACGCATTGCTTAGTTAAGATTACACGACTTGCGTACAGCTGCGCCCGTTCTTGTTTACTTTGGTTATGGAGAGAAAAACATTTTTACCTACTAAACATCTACGCTCCATCTTTATTTCGCAAGACAAAGAATCATTTTAGATGTACAACAATAAAAGAAAAGTTTCAGATTCGTTTAGGATTTTAAAGTTATTTATATGGTGTTTTATAGTCACAAAATACTATGGCAAATTGAGAGAGAAAATAGTGCTGGGGTGGAGTGTGTGTGTGAGGGAGGGAGGGGAGAGGGTCAAATAATGATGTCAGTCTATGGTGTAAAAAAGATTTCCGTTTCGTAAATAATAAGGAACACATAGGTGGGCAATCACCATTACATCACAACGTTTACGTCAACCACTATCACAACATGTGGATGGAGGGAGCGTGTGTGTGTGGCATCGGCCACTGCACTTCCATGACACTTTGGAATAACAACAAGCCGAAAACTTGGAATGCGGGGCAGTAACGTGTTCCCGATTCCCGAATGGCAAGAACCACTGGGTTTGGCCTGGCCAGTTCGGGGTTGCCTCTCGCCCAGCTGGTCGGCGTTGCCACTTCTCGTTAAACCGACATTATCCGCACTTGCTTTATCCTTTTCATGAAATATGCCAATAAATGAGGATCATTTCTCACGAGTTGCTAGCAGATACACACTGCTTCACTTTACAATCTATTTAGATAACGCCAACTAGCCTGCTAACCCGGCTACTCAAATAAATATACTTTCAAGTAAGGGCTTGGACCTGCCGTGGATTCATATTGATTCCCAGTCCACAGTTGCCAGTTACCTCAACGCGCCAACTCACCTTGTGATATTTGCTTTTGAAGTGCTTCTCGTATCCTTTACGACATTTTTCCACACTTTAGAAAGAAATACTGATCGGAAGGTCTAAAAAAAATGCTTCCCTCATAAAGACAAGGCGAGATTATTAATCCCTCACTGGCGCCTTTAATCACGAGCGTAGGTGCCACGTCTACATCCGTGAGAGCCTCTTCTTGGATCGGGTGTGTCATACGAATACCATACAAAACACAAGACTAATAATTCATGACACGTCAGAAAATAAAAGAATTTATGGCACGTAAACCAACAAACATCGGACATAAAATAATTTAATCTCCAGTGGGTCTAGAATTCCTGAGAGCAGACGAATCGAATAAGTTTATAAACAAAATTAAAACGAGAGTGTAATCACAATGCCATCGATAACAAGAGATCTCTCATGGGTCAGATATGGAGAGATGCAATTGCAACAGGCGGTGGGAAACCAAGGGAGAGATGGACTTGGGAGACCAACACAAAGCAATGAGATACGGCAAAGGGAACTCGCGGCCTTGAACCATTTGAAGTTTGTACTGTAAACAAAAATAATAGACGAACTTAGGTAGGTAGATCTACAGACGGATATGAATTGGGAAAAAATACTTTCACAGATAGAATGGAAAAAAAACAAATTTCACAGATAGAATAGAAAAAACAAATTTCACAGATAGAATAGAAAAAACAAATTTCACAGATAGAATAGAAAAAAACAAATAGATAATTAACGTAAATTAATATCTATGTACCATTTAGCAAAGTGGTTTTTTATGCTAGACCTATCTGGTGGGGAAGGTAAACAATCTATAGAAAAAAGGTTTTATTTAATAGTTTACCGTAGGCAGGACCTGGTAAACTCTTTAGAGAACAAAATAACTCGTCTGTCGGACCACTATGAACACTGATCTGTAAACAAAAGAGCGCTTCAAGGATGTAAAATTTCAGATCAATTATTTCCGCGTACCTTTGAGTTGATTTGTACGTGTGTGCGTACATTACTGTAATATCACGTCAAAATTAATAATTATTTAATGCTTAAATACTAAACTATATAATAACACGTTCTATTTAATTATTAGTCATAAATGAATATGTTTTTATGTTGAACAGGCTGACATTAAGTCTCTTTTTATAGTTTATTTATAAACAATCTATTTCAATGTTGTTATTGTTCTTAAAATATGCTATTTTAATTGTTCATTACTTCTCTTTATTTATCTATTTCCTTATTTCCTTTCCTCACAGGGCTACTTTTCCCTGTAGGACCCGTTTGGCTTATAGCATCCTGCTTTTCCGACTAGGGTTATAGCTTAGCTAGTAATAATAATAATAATAATAATAATAATAATAATAATAATAATAATAATAATAATAATAATAATAATAATAATAATAACATACAAACTAATAATGATAGAAACCACTAGAAACTAAATTTACTTTAAATAGGAAAATCATCACAATAACTTATATAATCCTAAAGTCACTTGTCGTAAAAAAAAAAATAAATTAAAAAAAAATTTCAAACACACTTGCTGAGGAGACCATCGTATGGCAATCAGCTTACAGTTGTATGGCAATCAGCTTCGTATGATAATCAGCTTTGCAAGGCAATCAGCTTCGCAAGACAATCAGTTTCGTATGGTCATTAGCTTAGTATGGCAATTAGTTTCATATGGCAATCAGCTTCGTATGGTAATTATCTTCGTATGGCAATCAGCTCAGTATGGCAATCGGCTTATTATGGCAATCAGCTTCGTACGGTAATCAACTTCGTAAGGCAACCAGCTCAGTACGGCAATCGGCTTCTTATGGCAATCAGTTTCGTATGGTAATCAACTTCGTAAGGCAACCAGCTTAGTATGGTAATCAGCTTCGTATGGTAATTAGCTTCGTATGGCAATCAGCTTCGTATGGTAATTAGCTTCGTATGGCAATCAGCTCAGTATGGCAATCGGCTTATTATGGCAATCAGCTTCGTATGGTAATCAGCTTCGTATGGCAATCAGCTTCGTTTGGCAATCAGCTTCGTATGGTAATTAGCTTCGTATGGCAATCAGCTTAGTATGGCAATCGGCTTATTATGGCAATCAGCTTCGTATGGCAATCAACTTCGTATGGCAATCAGCTTCGTATGGTAATCAGGTGGCTAAGTAAACATCTCATTAGACTACTCAAGACACACACGAATAATTGAATGTCAAACAATTAAATAAAACTGGTTACAAGGGAAATTAATTCTTTGATTATTAATAACATCAACATCTCGATGTTCGACTCTTGACTTAAAAACGATTAGGAATCTCTTGAGCCATTAAATGTTGCGACATTTAATACTCATTAGGGCTCAGTAATATAATGAGAGAGAGAGAGAGAGAGAGAGAGAGAGAGAGAGAGAGAGAGAGAGAGAGAGAGAGAGAGAGAGAGACCCTAAATTCGTTCCCAAACATGGGCCAATTCTTAATAAAATGAGAGAGAGAGAGAGAGAGAGAGAGAGAGAGAGAGATGAGAGAGAGAGAGAGAGAGGAGAGAGAGAGAGAGAGAGAGACCCTAAATTCGTTCCCAAACATGGGCCAATTCTTAATAAAATGAGAGAGAGAGAGAGAGAGAGAGAGAGAGAGAGAGAGAGAGAGAGAGAGAGAGAGAGAGAGAGAGAGAGAGAGATTTTACCTGATGAATTCCCCTGATACGTAAACATCATGGAAAATTAACTTCCAATTTATTTTTTAAAATTGGGTAGCTCATATAGCCGTTAGCATCAAGCTTGCTAGAATATCTTGAAAACTATAAGAAGTGTTCACATAAATGAATTTGAAAACTGTACGTAGACAATTGAGTTACATAATCCTAAAAATATACCATAAACAGAAATGAGAAACCAACTTCTCCATGCGAGCTCGATTCTAACATCCCGCAAGGTACCATGACAACGGATAGCTTATGTCTTGTTACGCGTGAAAGTAGCACATCAAAATGGCGTACTCTATCATAAGATTAATTCCTTAATGACATAACAGGGTAAGATAGAAAAAAAAATATGCAGACAAATAGTCAACATGAATCAGCCCAGGGACTGAAGTGAAGACAAATGACACGGGCGGAGACGTA
>NC_090735.1:131597003-131601784 GCF_036898095.1 Palaemon carinicauda | reverse complement strand
AGAAATAAAAAATTAATTTCTTAATATATAAAAATCCGCAGCGCCTTTAATTCTTGTCTTTCCTCGCCTGGCTCCCTTACTTCTTTGAAGATTGGAGAGCCTCCCCCCATTACAATCAACAACAAATAAGGCATGTCTCAAAATAAAATGAAAATTTCAGACTTTGTTCTAAAACGCTGGTATATAAAACCAACCAGTTCTCCCTTCCAGGACAATCTCTGGAAACATTTCTTACGTAAGTTAATATTCCTTCATACAGAAATCCAGTAAAACTTGGAAGAATGTGGTACAATTCTTCACTGTGAAAATGAAGTTCTTTAGAAAAAAAATATCCGTAACTTTCCATAAGAAAAAGAGAAATGACCATTCTTCCTTGCAAAAAGAAAATAAAAAAAAAACCTAGCACTTCCATGGGGAAATTGGCGGTACAGTTCTTCACTGTAAAAATGAAGACATTTTCCTTTAAAAAGAAATATTCATAACTTTCCATAAAAGAAAATAAACGACCCATTCTTCCTATAAAAAAACACCACCTCCATAGTGAAACCTCCTAAAAAAAACGTCTTCCACTGAAATTTCTTTCGTAAAAAAAAAAGAAAAAGAAAAACACCAAACTTACACAGTGAAATTGTCCTCACAGCTACCACCATCCCCATCTTGTCTCCTCGGCCACACAAGACCTTTGTGCTCGACAGACAGAGAAAATTTGTCACGTCACAGAAGGCCTTGCCAAACAGCCGATTGCAACTGGAAATGATAATTACGTTCCACAAAGAAGCCTCGATGTTCTGATAGTGAGAAATGTCCTTTTGGCAGGGAAAGGTCTGCAGCTCCAGGTACTCGTTTCTTGCCATTATTGGGCGTCGATTTCAATAAGCATTTCGATAATTAGCTGGTCTGTGATTCAGGGAAGGAATGGAAGGGAATGCTTATAAATCAAAATTTAATCTTTAGATTTATCGAGAGAAAACTGCATACAGCCCATGATTAGGATGAGAGAGAGAGAGAGAGAGAGAGAGAGAGAGAGAGAGAGAGGAGAGAGAGAGAGAGAGAGAGAGAGAGAGAGAATTTAAATGCTTCGGCTAATGGACTAAATACTTTGATTTAAAGAAATGAATAAAATTTTACGAAATAAATTTTGTACTTGAATAAAAAAGTACTTTTAATAATAATCTTTAATAGTATTATTATAGTTGATTAACTTCGAGAGAGAGAGAGAGAGAGAGAGAGAGAGAGAGAGAGAGAGAGAGAGAGAGAGAGAGAGAGAGAGAGAGAATCACCTGCTGAAATACCACGTTGTAGTTACAGATACCAATAATGAAAAATTGCTTTGGTACACAAGTTGGTAGGCCGAAGATGAGGTGGATGGAAACTTTTGAGAGAGAAGTGAGAAGGAGAGGTGATAATCTACGACAGATTGAAGATGATAAGCTGCATGAAGATCCTCAGCATTGGAAACAGTTTCTGAAGTAGGGCGTCTGACAGGCTTGGGTTGTAGTGGCCTGGTGGTAGCGTTCATCCCTGGTGATTGCCAGACTGGGGTTAGAGCCCCGCTTAAACTCGTTAAGTTCCTCTGGTCGCTGCAACCTTATCATCCGTATGAGTTGAGAATGGGGGTTTGAGAGAGCCTTTGGGTCTATCTGCTGAGTCATCAGCAGCCCTTGTTCCTAGCTTGGATGGAGAGGGGGTTGGGCGATGATCTTATGTAATATGGTCAGTCTCTAGGGCACTGTCCTGCTTGATGGGCAATGGCACTGTCCCTTACCTCTGACATTCATGAGGGCACTTTCTTTAAAGCCTAACTGGCGCCTGGTGAGAAAGGTTATAAAGAAAGCTTTGGTACATCGTTTTTATACTTTCAATGATAATGGCGAAACAGCTTTACATATCAACCTCACGGATATTTAAGACAGTCTCCTCTCCTTGATAATAATTCGGAAAGCGCATTGCATTAAAAAAAAAAAAAAAAAAACTGTAAATCCCCTTAGACGTTGTTAACAGACCCTCTAAACAGGTATGTCTGACGTATGTGTCTGTAATAATCAATCTTACTGGCGACTTACAAACTCGGACAGTTGACTCACGACACATGAAGATGACGTCATTGACTAATGAATACGTGCTATAATATAGATTTTTTTTCCCCGAAGCTGTTTGTTTGAGAATATAATACTGACAATATATAAAATTTAAATAAATTAAATGAGAAAATGTAGAACAATTAATAACACAAAAATAACAGCTACGTGTCAGAGTTTCTAAATCGTAATGCAATATGCATGAATTTATTGACCTGACGAATACCTTCGACCTGGGAGGTTGCTAGAAGAGTGAATTTTCAACTAAAATATTCAATTGCTGCCATTCTATTATTCATTTTATTACAAGGTTCAATATCGAAGTGCAAAACAAATAATTCATAATTAGTAGGTAGTGGGTTGGCCAGAGCACCAGCCACCCGTTGAGATACTACCGCTAGAGAGTTATGGGGTCCTTCGACTGGCTAGACAGTAATACATTGGATCCTTCTCTCTGGATACGGTTCATTTTCCCTTTCCCTACACAGACACACACAAACTGAATAGTCTAGCCTATTCTTTACATATTCTCACCTGTCCTCATCCTGCTTCTCCAAACAGGGTTGTAGCTTAGCAAGTAATAATAATATGTACAACCTGGCCACATAACTGATAAGAATAAAAAGCATTGTATAAGAAACATCGTAAGTAAGTCCTTAGCCTAAACATAGTCGTCTTGTGGAAAAACCATTTGTAAATCTTGAAAATAGAAGTTATGAAACTTTCCAGAATATTTCACTAATGTAGAAATATGAATAATTACTAGTAAATTCTTCCAGAATTAAATGTCCTTAATACATTACAAGCAAGGAATATCTACGTTAAATCATTTAAAGGTCGCTCATGAATGGCAGCGGCAAGGGGCAAGGACAATGCCCTAGGCCTAGAGACTGACCATATACACATATGATGAAAGACCAAGTCCCTCTCCACCCAAACTAGGACCAGGCAAGGCCAGGCAATGGCTGCTGAGGACTCTGCAGGTAGACATATAGGCTCCATTAATCCCCCATTCCTTAGCTCACAAGAATCGAGGGATTACAGACACAAGAGACTATCTAGTTTGAGGGACACTCGATCTCCCGTCCAGCAGAACGCCAGGCTGGGACGTTTACAATAGGCCACCATAGCCCCGTCTACGAGAATGCATATAGACAGTTTTGATATGTTCTAAGACCTTATGACCGATGCAAAGGAGGAATTTATAAAATTTCGTCTGCATCCAACTTCTCGTTGTCGAAGTTGTCGTCCTCATCAGTCGTCGAAATTGTCGACGTCGACTATTAAAAACCATTAAATATAGCTCAACCTTTCAAACTGGTCATTATATGACTCCTATTCAAACTAAATAAAAAAAGCCCGTGAATATATAATCGAGAAGGAGACTTTCTTGATGTCCGGATGCTTATCAAAATTTCAGTCCAAGGAAAATATGTCGTGAATTCTGTCCGTCAAAAATTTAACTATTCAAGATTAGGTTATCTGGGGAAATTTTTTCTAAAGCTTTTTTTTTTTTTTTAAAAAAAAGAAAATTTATTTATTGAACAAGACTTTGAAATGGCTATTGATTTGAGAAAATCCCATCAAATTTGATAATATTCAGTAGAATAATGTGTTAAGAAATGAAATGTATATAATTTTTTTCGTTCACGAAGTTTGATTCCTCAGGACATGTAATATTTCTATTCTTTTTATCATATATGTAAAAATAAATAAATACAAAACAAACAAAAACATAAAGAAAAAATACCAAATATCAAAACAAAAACAAAAAACCAAAAAGTACAAAAAGAAAAAAGAATTAATACAAAAGTAAAGAAAAAATACCAAATATAAAAAATAAATAAACAAAAATGTACAAAAAACTTGAAATATATATTTTTTTGAATATGAAAAAAAATCCTAAGACTTACAAGTTACCTCAAGGAGCGTTACAAAACCGCGACAATCAATAAGACACATCTCTTACAACCTCTTACGCCTCGAGGAGCATTACGCAAGACCTCACTTTGGCAACCGAGAAAAGAAGACTGTCTCAGAGTGATATTAAACTTGAATGATAAGAAAAAGAACTATTATAAATCACACCATTAACCAGAACAGAATAAGACTAGAAAAACACAGAGTACAGACCTAGTTTCTCGAAACCAGCTTGCCTTTCCTAGAAGCAATTTAGACCGTGGGCGTATTTGAAGTCCGTGTGACAACCCTGTGCAAATCTGGGGTTAAGGTTAATTCCTTCGTCCTTGACCTTTGACCTAGGACTTTCAAAATTGAATCGCTTCCACGTCTCGTCAAAACATTTAATCCCTGAAAGTTTCACTCCTCTATGAGTAAAATTGTGGCCAGGAAGTTGTTCACAAACAAACAGTCAAAAAGGGGTGAAAAAATAACCTCCTCCGAATTTCGTTGGCGTTGGTAATGAAAAAAAAAACTCATGAATTAACCTGAGCTCTAGATAAGAAAAAGAATTCTTATAAATTACGCCATTAAAAAGAACAGTGAATGAATATAGATACTATAAACATGACTATTTTCCTGGTATACATCGGCAGAAATATGTAAAAACATTGCATTCTGCAAAGTATTGAAGTTTAGATTTAGCAGAACCATTACTTACCAAAAGAAAATGATAGAATGTTTATGCAAAAGGGCATATAACCGTATAATGAAATGCTGGAGCTCTTAACCACAATACGTTGG
>NC_090735.1:131574503-131594503 GCF_036898095.1 Palaemon carinicauda | reverse complement strand
AGAGAGAGAGAGATATCTGAGGTTTTCTGGCATCTTGACATGTAAGGTCACTGACGCCGAGAGAGAGAGAGAGAGAGAGAGAGAGAGAGAGAGAGAGAGAGAGAGAGAGAGAGAGAGATAAGGCGACAGCGGCCACTTTGGATTTAGGTCATGATTTGCCACCACACGAAAATAGCCAATTCAACCTAGTCACTTTGACTTAGATGTTCGTAAACATATGTACATTGGCGTGTCAGCACAATGAATGAAAGATAAATTAACAAATGCATGAAATGCATAATTATCTGTAATATTTTCTTCAGGGTAACATTACGAAGAACGTAACGAGTTACCTAAAAAAAAAGGAAGATGAAGCACCTTTTAGGTTTAACCCGTCATTATATGGAAACACGGAGAAGATAAAAAAAATAAAATGCCAACAGTTACATCAACTGAAGCAGAAAAGAGCCGTAAACAACCGCCACTACCATTGAGGTCTCCTCCTCCTCCTCCTCCTCCTCCAGTTCATGATAAATCCATGGTGCATTTGTTTGTTTCCTGCTGGAGGGCAACAGGAGAACAAGAGGTCAGAACCCGTTAAAGATGACGGACTTCTTCGGATATCATCGGTCAAAGGACAGACTTTTTCAGCCGGGTTGGACAGAGTCGCAAAATAAAATAGGACAGAAAGAGAGTCTCATTCAGTTGATAAATGGGATCACTTTGTGACTTATAAACAAGTCAAATATGGGAAAATCTGAAGAGGATATTATTCCTAAATATGTCAGATAGGGGAAAATCTGAAGAGGATATTATTCCTAAATATGTCAGATAGGGGAAAATCTGAAGAGGATATTATTCCTAAATATGTAAGGTAGGGGAAAATCTGAAGAGGATATTATTCCTGAATATGTCAGATATGGGAAAATCTGAAGAGAATATTATTCCTAAATATGTCAGATAGGGGAAAATCTGAAGAGAATGTTACTGCTAAACATGAAATCATGTATTCTAGCAAATCTAACATTCAAATTTACAGGTAGAGTTACAAATCGGGTTTTTAACCAATGGATCGGGAGTTTATTAAAACAGTCATCGAAACTACTGTACAGTCAAGGAATAAAGAGAGACAAAGGTTAAAGGGATGGGTACTCAAAGACACATTAGCACCTTTACAAATCAAATACGGCTACTGATTGAAATGTCACCAAATAATTAATGCCCAATAATAATTAGTTTGATGTTTCGTTACTTGAAATCTGCCACTTCATATCACGCTAAATCCTACCAAATCTGAAGTTTATATTCGTAATCATTATCATTACTTGCTCAGATACAACCCTAGTTGGAAAAGCAGGATGCTATGAGCACAAGGGCTCCAACAGGGAAACCAGCACAGCGAGGATATGAAATAAGGAAACCACTAGAACAGCGTGCCAGAGTGTACCCTTAAGCAAGAGAACTCTAACCCAAGACAATCGAAGCCCATGAAAGATCTGTCCAGTTCCACCTCGTAAACTTCCCTCTGTTTCCCAATCTGATTTCACTATTTAAAACTCTCGTCAAACAGCCTGGTAAAACATTTCTAATACTGCAAAACGCAAATTTAGCCATTTCCTAAAGGCAGCCAGTCCGCATGAGCAGAGGCTAAGTCGGAAGAGTGAATTATGCATGGCATCCAAGGCTTTCCCGGCGCAGCGCTCTGACCATTTCTCTCTGCAAAGCAGATTAATTTTTTTCTATCAAAATTAATGGATACACATTTGCTATAATGGATTTTGCGAAAAGAATTGCAGTTCAAAGTGCAAGGAAAATAGTATTCAAAGGATTTTCTGTGCATATCTGAGTGGCTTCGCTTGTCTCTATTTTCTATATAAATTTAATCTTTAAAGAGAATGTGAGATTCGGATAGACTCACCGTCATTAAGTTAATCAAAACTGCGAATCAGAGTTAATTGGCATCGAATCATTCATTAACACTATTAAAGAGATTTTCGGTTGTGGATACTTGCAAGAAAGAGTTCATTAATCATCGTAGTGTATCATTCAGAATAAAAACAAAACAAGGAAGAGAAGGCGATGGATTGACGAACTAAGAAAGTTTGCGGATGCGGGCTGGCATAGAAAGACCATAAACAGACGCAAGTGGAAGGGCATGTCTGAGGCCTTTGTTCTGAAGTGGACTTAAACAGCTTTATATATATATATATATATATATATATATATATATATATATATATATATATATACACACATATATATATATATATATATATATATATATATATTTAAATAAGCCATATATTTTTTATATATAAATTGTCTGGATTCTCTTATCGACCTCGGGATCAGAGCTCCAGGCGAAATCACTCAAAGACAATAGCTTCTGACCGGCCAAGAATCGAACCCTGGTCCACGAAACTTGTATCAACAGTGACATACCACTCGGCCACGAAGAATGAAAAAGTCAATGACAATTCTTCCGTACTTATACCTGTAGAAATGATGTTTTTTTTTTTTTTCCTTTTTTTTTTTACTTAGAATTGAAATCAACCTAATTTATTTAATCCGATTTATCACTTCAAACGCATATAACAATAAATCTATATCGTTTGAAAAAATAATCGCCTTTCATTTAACCAAATAGTAACTATAAAATAAATTACAAATTATAGATCATAGTCAATTCGTCACGAATTTAAAAGGCGGAGTCCTGTATGCTCTTTTCATTTAAAATACGCAAGAGTACATCGTTCGCTCAAAAACTAAACAATGAGAGTAACTGAACTAAAAAAAAAAAAAAAAAAAAATCCATGAAACCTATTGATATGCTATATAAAATACGAAACTTTTTTTTTCCCTTCCCCAATTTGAAATAATACATACCATTGTAACAAATATAAAAAAATACAAAACTTTTTCCCAATTTGAAAGGCTAAAAAACATTGTAACATAAAAAATACGACTTTTCCCCAATTTGAAATATGCAAAACATTGTAACAAAACCATAACAATTAACCTTTTCTTTCATTGGTAACAATTGATCACCATATTATCATGAACAATGAGATACTTTAAAAGAAAAGAGAAAAAAGGTTATTGGTAACTTGTAGAGGCTAGGCACGATAACGTTGTTTTGGAGCAGCCTAGACTCACGATGTTCGGTGTTCATTGAATACGTAAAATCTAATCGATAATCCTTCAGTTATACTCAATCAATACTAAATAATTCAAATAACAGCAAAAGTATGAACTAATGTTAGCAATGGATTTGCAGAAAGATGTATTATTGTTTTATTCCCCAAACTGATTCACTTTGTGTTAATTTCAACCAAATTGCAACAAATTAAATCACAGACTTAAATAGCTTACCCTTTTCATCTACCATCTATTTCTATTAAAACACCTAAGGCAGAACTTGTTCTATTTCTATTAAAACACCAAAGACAGAACTTGTTCTGTTTCTATTAAAACACCAAAAGACAGAACTTGTTCTATTTCTATTAAAACACCAAACACAGAATTTGTTCTATTTCTATTAAAATACCACACACAGAACAAGGTTTCTATTAAAACACCAAACACAGAACTTGTTCTATTTCTAATAAAATACCAAAAAGACAGACATGCAATTCAGTACCAATAAATCGAATTTGTTGCAAATGCTTTACAAAAAAATGCGCAAGCACACAAGGATTAATGCAGGCACGAGCAGCCAACCAAAAGCACGACCAGTAACTACATTTCAAAAAGGAGCATTACTTACATCTTGACAATTCTGCAACAAAACATATCTAGACAATCCTTCACGACGTTCAGCGTGTTCACAAACAGTTCAAATATTGAGGCAAGGGTGGGATGGTCCACTTCAAAGCACAATTTACTTGCCAGCAATACACAAGGGCCAGCATAACTGCTTTCCATACAGTATGTGAAAAATAAAGACATTTCAAAGCCCAGACAAGACAGCAATGGCTTCCCCAATTAGAAGCTCAAGAAACCTTTTGTTCATAGCGACAAGCATCCTTGAGTTTCAAAATCTTATCAGAACGAACAAGCATTTCTTGCAGCTAATTTTTTTTTCCGGCCAAGGGGTCAAGTGGACAACATTCTGCTTTCAATCAGACGTGGGAGGAATGGCCACAGACACATCACGCCTAGTTTGAACTCAGTCAAATGCAACAGCAGTCTTTTTGGTGTCCCTTCCCCTTCCACTCACGTGGGGGTTGGCTAGGTACAAAATGACGTGGAAAAAGTATGGACGCGTGTTAGTAGAACGCACACACGCACACGCAACAGTTGATGGGAGTACGAAAGAAGCGGAGAGAGAGAGAGAGAGTGCAACAGGGATAAGGGGAGGGGGGCACTCACAAACGGGGGCAGGGGGGAGGGGAAAGGGGGAGAATCGAAATGCAACAAACTCGATTCTTCCTCCCCTCGTATCTCTCCCTCTTTCTTTCTTTCTCTCCCAACGCATGCTTGACCAACTCACCCTCTGGTAGCTTCATCTCTACCCCCTTCCTCCGCCGTCGGACTCCCCGGCGCGACTTTGCTTTCCTCGCAACTAAATATATCTTCCTCATCGCCTTCTTCTTCTCCCTCTTCGTCTTCGTCATCCACCTCATCTTCGTCATTCCCTTTACCTTTGTAATCGTCATCCAAATAATCATCTTCATCGTAGTGGCGATGTTCCGAGGAAGTCGTCGACGGAGAGAGAGAGGACAACTCCAGCTCGTTTTCTAAGCCGCTGCTACTTGCCCCCAGGTACCACAAAAGCAAACACTCAGAGATAGAAATGCAGGGAAAGTGCAGTAAAGAGTGAAATGTAAACAAATCAGTGTTGTGCTTTATAGCATGATAGTGAAGATAAGCCATCAGTGAAGAGAGAATACCTAAGACTATATAAAAGAGAACATTTTATCACATTGAAAGCTACGTAGGCCTAACTACAAGCATCTGCTACTCTAGTATTAAAGATATATTATTAATAGTCACTTACCTCTCGTAGAATGCTTAATATGAACGTTCCAAACAATTTATGTTTCCTTTTCAACATATGCATGTAACGACTAAAAGATGCAAAAAAACAAAAGAACATAGGATCATGCAAGGAGAAGAAACATAATTTATTTACCATGAACGGAATTTAATATTCAAGTCTTTTCTGTCACGCTATTCATCCTAAAGAAAGCGTTTGAATATTTCATAAGCCTTACGTAAGATATCTATAAAATTGACGGTGAACGAAACAAACAAAATCTATAAAAAAAAAAATGCCGCCATGTTGACGCAGCCTTACAAGTTCATTAGACTCGATATGAATTCGTTATTCGGCCTAATAAGGTTTCTGATGGCCATCTAAACTTCCGCTGCCACGTTGTTACATTATGTAAATTGGCCTCAATGGAGTTCCTGGTAACGAAAATATTCAGATCCTACGATAAAATAATGAACATGGAGTCTAGTACATAAGGAAGATTTATTAGACGGTTGAATACGAGCTTCCTTACTCCCCACCCCACCCCGGGAAGATTTACTTATTTTAAAATAGAAACACCACACGTTTTATTATTATTATTATTATTATTATTATTATTATTATTATTATTATTATTATTATTATTATTATTACTTCTACTAGCTAAGCTAAAACCATAGCTGGAAAAGCAGGATGATAAAAGCCCAAGGGCTTCAACGGGGAAAAATAGCCCAGCGAGGAGAGGTAGTAAGGAAATAAACTATATGAACGGTAATAAACAATTAAAATATTTTAAGAACAGTAACAACATTAAAATAGATCTTTCATATATAAACTATAAGAAGAAACTAAAGCCCCTTATAACCATCTTAGATATACAATAGAACTTAATTGTTCTTAAAGGTGTATATAATTATGAAAATATGGCTGATATCGTCCACTCAAGACATGGAAACTACCCAATTTCCAAATCCCAATCATGAGAGCGTGGATGAGTCATGACTCCCC
This sequence comes from Palaemon carinicauda, assembly GCF_036898095.1. Taxonomy (NCBI): domain Eukaryota; kingdom Metazoa; phylum Arthropoda; class Malacostraca; order Decapoda; family Palaemonidae; genus Palaemon; species Palaemon carinicauda. The sequence goes on along the minus strand of NC_090735.1, from coordinate 131,588,538 downwards.
CCCCCCCCCCACCTACTACCGCCCCCAAAAACCACTAGACCACCTACAAAGGACCGGGGGCTGGGGGTGGTGAGATGAGAGAGGGGGAGTGGAGGGACCAACACCCAAATCAATATTTGGGACCCGTTTTCTCTGATTCAAAGAGACACCTGCCATAAAAGAAAATGGAATTTTTTTTCATTGGACATCGAGAACTATCTTGGAGTGTTTACACAGGTAGAGTGGACGGTCTCTTGCTTGTGTCATTTAGCTGTGCAAACTGGGACATTGCCCTTGTCTTGATTGCGATAGGTTTTTTTTAATCTTCATGGTTTTTCTGTTTGCAGATTTTTTTGGGGGGTCAATTATTTTAGGATTAAACTATTCTTGTTTAAAATATTTTCCTTAGTTTTAGGGAAATCAAACGGTTCTCATTTCTATTTTCACAATAGTTTTAGAGAAACTAATAGCTCCAAATACTAGCTTTTATATGGGACCTAGTTAGGAAATATCTATTTTGTTAGGGAATAATGGAAAAATAATAAAATGACCGGGATTGACATCCTGTGTGCCCCCCAAGATAAAATTATCTTTCTGATATAAATGTAAGCAAAATTCATCAAACAGAAACGCTTTAACTGTTGTTTGAATACATTTTCAAACTAGAATACAGCTCTGTCCTAAACTGAAATAATACTCAGTCCTTGTCGTCGCTGTGATAATATTCAGTAAAATTTTGATAAAGAATAGAGTACAATAAATAATAAATTATCTGAAATGGTACCAATTGAAAAAAAATATGCTCATATGAGACTATGATCAATTTAAGTATAGATGTTATGTCTATCTAAAACCATTTATTAGGGTTATGGTGGCCGATATGGTAACGTCCCTGACTGGTAAACGTCGAACTGGGCTTTGAGTCTCGCTCAAAGTCGTTAGTTCCTTTGGTCGCTGCAACCTTACCATCCTTGGGAGCTAAGGATGGGGGGATGGGGGGTTTGGGGGAGCCTATAGGTCTATCTGCTGAGTCATCAGCAGCCACTGTCTGGCGCTCCTTGGTCCTAGTTTGGTTGGAGAGGGGGCTTGGGAGGTGACCATATATATGGTCAGACCTTTAAACCTTTAAATCAGCAAAGTATTCTAATAATAATTCGATACTAAATAACAGGACAGCGCTCCTATTAAAAAAAAAAAAATCAACTACGGAAATTAAATTAATCATCTTAATTGAAATTCAAGGGACCCACTAAATAACCTTTTTACTATAATCTCATTATGGTCTACAAATTAAAATCCTTCCAGGGATAATAGAATAAGGACCTTAGATTTCAGGATGCCAGAAAACTTTAAATCAATCAATCAATCTTATTCTGGAAAGCCATTAGTGACGGATTTAGAGATTCCGAGCAAAAATCTGAATAATTAAATATCCATAAAGTTAAGTCTTACGTTTTTCCCCCGTCTAGTAATTTTAAACATATCGGACATTTAAATCGAACGCATTTTAATTACCTAGAATATAAAGTAATAGACTTTCAGTTGAAAAAAAAAAGAAAAAAAAATTCCTTTCCTAGAGTTCAAGTATTTTATCTTAATTGTTTATTACTTCTCTTGTAGCTTATTTGTTTCCTTATTTACTTTCCTCACTGCGCTATTTTCCCCGTTGGAGCCCTTGGTGCTTATAGCATCCTGCTTTTCCAACTAGGGTTGTGGCTTAGCAAGTGTTAATTAACTAACAAACACGACCATGCAATGTTATTAAATAATGACATTTAAGAAGGACAGAGTAACCTTGAAAAAAATATATATATTGTTTTTATGGCACACTGTCGACAACAAAAAAATAAAGCTTTTGAAAATCATTTCTAGAACAAACAGCAAATAACAGACATAAGGGCAGCGTCAACAATGAGGTGCAAATATATACACTATAAATATGAGAATTCGAGATGCATAAAACCGAGAATAAATATTCTCGCATTAACCCTTTCATTGTCACTAGCGAATTCAACCACACTTTTGGTGTAGCAAGATCATTGAAAACTACACAAAATCCTAGCAAGTTGATATTCATTGAAAAGCTCTTATCAAGACCTATCCATTGAGTACTAACTTGCTATGGTTTGGGCGATTTCATGAGAAGTTGCCCTTTTTTACGTTTTGACCAATGGCAGTGAAAGGGTTAAACACCAGAGAATCTACATGAACAAAATTCTTCCCCTTTAGATCAATTCACGTAAAATGAGGATAGTTTTAGATCATGCTGATTGCTAAAGGCATAAATTTACCATTCCAGATCACGAGACCTTAACCTAAAAGTACAACGTACAGATATACTTAACACAATGGAAATTTTTTTTTAAGAGAGAATCATACATTGCCAGTCTTCCTTTCCTAGGTTGGTTCCAAATCTGTCATAACCACTGTGGTAAAAGGGTAGTTTTCACTGTTAAAAATTTGCCGTAAAAAACGGTAAAAATGCTGGAATAAACAATGCCAGGTATTTACCGTTTTAAAAACGTATATGTTGACGTTAAGGAGTGATATTACTGTGACCAATATATAAAAGATATTAACAAAGTAAGGTAAGAATTACGGTCGCTTCTATTTTTCTGAAAAATACGGCTCAGAACCGTATATTTTTTACGGAGAATTTTCGATTAAAACTAAGGTTTATTTCTAACAGTGTTAGCGTACACATACGCAGAGAAACACGTGATTAAAAGGTTAGCGCTGGCTTACACATACGCAGAGAAACACGTGATTAAAGGTTAGTGCTGGCTTACACATACGCAAACACCTGATAAATGTTAGCACTGGCTTACACATACGCAGAGAAACACCTGGTAAAAGGTTAGCGCTGGCTTACACATACACAAAGATACAAGTGATAAAAGGTTAGCACTGGCTTACACACATACGCATTGAAACCCACTTAACTGCACACGTGATAAAAGGTTAGCGCTGGCTTACACATACGCAGAGAAACACGTGATAAAATGTTACCATTGGCGTACACATACGCATTGAAACCCACATATCTGCAAGCATGTACCAATGCAAGCAACAGCATCCTGAACACGAAAAGTTCTGTACTCACCTGTCATCGTGAATAAAGTGCTGAACCTTGTTCATGCTTTCGTGCACTTGACGCATGCCCTCCTTGAAGCGTTGGTTCAGGCGATGGGCGTATAGGGATGCCCCGCCTTCGCTCAAGTACCCGTCCAGGTCGGAAGAGTTGCCGGACTTGTAACCGACATTTCGCAAGACGTCTCCATCTGACATGTAGCCTTTTTGGAAAGTGGGAGAATTCGAAAATCATTAAAATTATGTTCTACAAAAAAAAAAAAAAAAAAAAAAAAAAAAAAAAAAAAAATAAGCATTCAATAGTATATTTTGCTGAGGGTTAGCTGGTAATAAATTTATTATAATTATGACCCCCTCCCCCCAAAAAAAGAACTTAAACATTCATAGTATATTTTACTGAGGGTTAGAGCTATTCTACATTGAAAAAACATATTCAGAGCTACATTAAAGTAACAATCTACAAATATTTAGACAAACTGGACTAATATACGTAAAAATTCTGGAACGTTGGTCCCCATCTGACATGTAGCCTTTTTTGAAAGTGGAAGAATTGGTAAATCATCAAAATTATGTTCCTAGAAAAAAAAATAAAAATAAATAAATAAAAAACTCATAATATTCACTATAATATAGTATATTTTACTGAGGGTTTGCAATATTCTACATTAAAAAAAAGTATTCAGAGCTACAATAAAGTAATAATCTAGAAATATTTAGCCATACTGAAATAATATACGTAAAAAAAATCATTCCTTATTCCTGGAACGGAATTCAAATAACCCTTCCTCAACAGACCTTTTCTCAATACTGAAATGATCCAGATAATTGGCAATACATATATCGTTACCCCCACCTAGTTAGCATCGACTTATATGTTATCAACAAAACGTGTCCCTTACAATAGCAAATTCTAAACCGTAGCAAAAAGCCCTCTTAAAAAAAAAAAAAAAAAAAAAAAAAATCTAGAATATCAAATAAAAAAAATTCAAACAAATCTTATTTTCGACATTGAGAAAATTCTAGTTCCTGATTATGACATACACATCCACTTATGTCTTTTTCCCAGCGTGCGAATAATACTGCAAATGTTTGATATCACCCAATTTATTTTGTTCTCCTCGTGTTCAAATTGCATTAACGCCAACACGACTCTGTAAAAATTCTGAGCAAAAACTGCAAATCTCATTACACACTGTTTGGGATACATTCTCGCAGACACCCAAGCAAGCGTGAAGAATGGATCTACACGGATTATATACATTATGTACATTTTATAGCCAGGTTTCATGGACAAAAGTGAGTTTGCTTATCTGATTTATTTAGTTTTAAGGAAGTATAATAATTTGTATTGAAACTTATTCCTCAGTTGAATTCTTAAACTACAGAAGATTTTGTAAGGATGCACTTTCTGTGTATACTTTTTCAATACCTTTTTGTGTCTTTAAAGGTTTAAAGGTCACACTTAAATGGCAGAGGCAAGGGAGAGTGACATTGCTCTTGCAAGCAAGAAAATGCCCTAGAGACTGACCATATATAAATATGATCAGCCCCAAGACTCCTCTCCACCCAGGCTAGGACCAGAGAGAGCCAGGGAATGGCTGCTGATGACTCAGCAGGTAGACCTATAATTTTTTATATTGCTTGTTTTATATATATATATATATATATATATATATATATATATATATATATATACATAGACATATATATATATATATATATATATATATATGTATGCGTATGTATATATATATATATATATATATATATATATATATATATATATATATATATATAGAAAAACTTACTAATTACATTAACCCACACAGCACAAAAAGGCATTGAAAAGGACTACACACAAGTGCATCTTTGTAATTTGAATCTTACAAAGGGACATTTTTCTTCTCAGTATTGGAGAGAGAGAGAGAGAGAGAGAGAGAGAGAGAGAGAGAGAGAGAGAGAGAGAGAGAGAGAGAGAGAGAGAGAGAGAGAGAGAGAGAGAAATATTCAAACTTACCATTTGTAAGTTCGACACTTTCCAAGTCACTGTAGTCTGTGTCAATGATCTGGTTTGGTCCGGGCGGGCGCTTGAGATGAGGGCCTAGACGCATGCCCTTCTGAGGCACTGTGTTCGCGTTGTCTTGCAACGCTGCCAGGGAGACAACATACACCAAATATTATATTAATTGAAAGACAATAAACATTAATAAAAGTAACATAAGACTTATGAGATATTACTTAATTTTAAGGAGAAAAGGAGACAACTTTTGTTCTTTAAATAAATAACACCACGTACGAAACAGTACTTAATTAAAAATATTGATTTTGCTTATGTTCACGGTAAAAAATAAACTTTCTGTCATTAATAGTACTTTAAATAAATAACAAAAAACTTTTTTAAATATTACTTACTTAAAAAAAATATTTTACTTAGGTTCACAGTAAAAAAACAAACTTCTTTCCTTTTCTTTAAAAAAAAAGAAGATATAAGATTAAATTCACATTATCATTACACCATTAACTTGAATTTCAAAAAAAAAAAAAAAAAAAAAAAAAAGCTTGAAAACCAAACATTATGCATTACAAAAAGTACAGAAGATATTTACCTAATCGGGACACATGAACAGACGGAGGGACAGTGCGAGTTTGATGTAGGCCTAGCCCTCGGATGTAGCCATACTGGGAAGCTCGAACAAGAGGCTGCATCGGTTTGATATTCAAAATAACTTCGTCTCCTTCCTCGCCATCGTGTTTATCGTCAACCTGTGAGGATTAGGTGTAAATAATGGTAATTGTTTATAATTATTAATTATTTCTGGACTATCATTACTGTTATTTGACCGGTGGAACTTCAAAGAGTTCAACAGTGGAACTTCAAAAGTTCAAACTAGCAGTGAAAGTTTTTATATTGAATAGGCCGATATAAGTATCTTTTTACAGTTTATATATGAGAGATGAGTTTTAATGTAGTTACTGTTCTTAAAATATTTCATTGTAATGGTTCATTACTTTTCTTTTAGTTTATTTATTTCCTTATCTCCTTTCCTCGCTGGGCTATTTTTCCCTGTTGGAGCCCATAGCTTATATTATCTTGCTTTTCCAACTAGGGTTGTAGTTTACCTTAATAATAATAATAATAATAATAATAATGCACAACAGTTTATCTATGACCGACAATAAAAAATATACCCAATGCTCAATATTTAATTACTAAACACCATGGTCCAATATTCTTGTAACATTTAACAAAAATAGTTTTTAAAGTCAAAATCGAAAAAAAAATCATCTTTATCTAATTTACAATTAACGACGAAACAAAGTTTTTAGACCAATAAATTTTTTTCATTCTGAGTTTTATATTTATTTGGATACCGAATTTTTATCTTTTTTAGGACTTCAATGTTTTTAAAGATTACAGATAAAATAAATATGTTAAATTCTATTTAAAGTAATATTTTTTTTTTATCTCAAAGTTATTTTTTATCATTTAGTTTTATCATTGTATATTATTATTTATTTCATTCTTTCAGGCAAGTTCTGATTCATTGAACTCGTTAATCTTCTAGCTTTTAATAATAATAATAATAATAATAATAATAATAATAATAATAATAATAATAATAATAATAATAATAATAATAATAATATTAACAACAACGAAACCTCTAAAATAAAAAATTACCTTTCTAATTTGAGCTTTGAAATCGGAGACACTGTCATCCTCAGAACTCGTGGGTTTGTAAATGACAGACGAATTTCCGGAAGAATTACTATTGCTGTGTCCACTATTGCTCTGGGAAGACTCGCTAATATTCGACCCGGATTCGGAAGGAGTCACTAGCTCCTTCTCTCGCGTATTAGGCATCGGACTGACTAAAGCCACGGTGATCCCCGTGGCCGAATCCTCCCTCCGACCCAATTGCTTCTGCCGCGGCAGGGAGCCCTTGGGATCTCGCGTCGTGTCTTGGGCGGGATGGCCATCAGATCCGACGGGCGTGATAGCCGCTCTGGGAGTGCCGTTGGCTCCCGTCATCCCCACCTTCTGCTGTGTTCCAGCGGGACCGTGTCTGACCATCTTGTTATTGTAGTCTTTGGTCTGATTAGGGGTGTTGACGTTAGGAGAGGCGTTTGGGATGCTGGCCGCTGTTCTCTCAGGGGGCATCACCTTCGTCTGTCCCTTCACGTGAGCCGTTGGCTTGGGTATGCCCGTGCCAGGCGCCCCTGGGGGCAATGGGCTACCTGGCGTGGTCACCGTGATATGTTCATTATTCATTTGCATAGTATTATTATTCAACGGCTGATGGTCTGAAGGTGGTACCTGAGCATGTTGCTGCTGAAGCTGCTGATGCTGCTGTTGTGGGTAGTGATTTTTATGGGCGTTCTCCTTCGGAGGCAGCGCCGGCGGGATCTGAGAGTCCCCATAACCAGGCGCAAGGGCGGCCGACGGCAGCCTTGCTTCCTTGCTCTCCTCCTGATGAAGGGACGGTGCCAATTCTTGGCGCGAACGATTCCCGCCATCCAGCTCCAGGGTCAGCTTCTCGCTCTTCTTGTTACCCGACGAACGCTCCTCCCTTCCACCTCCTCCTCCTCCACTGCCTCCTCTCTCCCTGTTCTCACTCCTTGGGTCACGGTGGGCTTTGTGGCCACCTCGAGGTGAGGCCCTTGAGCTCTCTCGTTCGTCCTTCTCTTTGTCCTTTCTGGAAGACTTCGGGGATTCTTTGCCTTCCTTCGTCACCGATTTGGAAAACTTTGATCTGGAAAAAGAGAAGCGATAGGAAATTAATGCCATGGAAAAGCAAAATGGATGTTGGATTTACTTTAAATCAAATAAGAGGCCTTTGTTCTGCAGTGGACTAGTAACGGTTGATGATGATGATGATGATGATGATGAGTTTATATATATATATATATATATATATATATATATATATATATATATATATATATGTATGTATGTATGTATGTATGTATATATATACAATGCAAAATTAATAAGAAAAACTACAAGAAAAGGTACTTATTAAGAAGTTTTTTTTTTAAGTCTTCAATTGCAACGATGTTTGCTTAAGCAGATTCAAACAACATTGGTTACTGAGCTTAAAAGAATAAAAAGGATCTCATAAGATTTACCACCACTGATTATTATACGTACTTGCAATTCTATATATATATATATATATATATATATATATATATATATATATATATATATATATATATATACACAGTATATATATATATATATATATATATATATATATATATATATATATATATACAGTATATATATATATATATATATATATAGAGAGAGAGAGAGAGAGAGAGAGAGAGAGAGAGAGAGAGAGAGAGAGAGAGAGAGAGAGAGAGAGAGCTTAAGAATATCGAAAGAAGTTATTTCTACCAATGTACAAAATATTAAATACGTCATAAAATCAAAGAGAAAAACAGAACTCTTATTCTTTAAATTATAATCTTGTGATTGCAAATATAATATCAACCAAATATGAACCTTTTTTTATGTTCGAATCAATATGAATTCACCATGAATTTTAATATACCCTATTTCAAGCAAGATTTCTCTACCACAAAACTTTTTCATAATGGAAAGGTCCAGTAAAACAAATATATTAATAAGAACTTGTACTAATATGTATCTATTTCTACTGAGTAAAAAAATTTTGATTTGCATTCCACTGTCTTGGGTTAGAGTTCTCTTGCTTGAGGGTACACTCGAGCACACTCTTCTATCTAATTCTTCTTCTTGTTTTGTTAAAGTTTTTATTGTTTATATAGGAAATATTTATTCTAATGTTGTTACTGTTCTTAAAATATCTTATCTTTTCTTGTTTCCCTGTTGGAGCCCTGGGCTTATAGCATCCTGTTTTTCCAAGTAGGGTTGCAGCTTAGTAAGTAATAATGATAATATAGGAAAATATATGAAAAGATAATTCATTACAGGCCCTCTTCATGCTGCATTTTCAAGGCACACTTGCGTGAAATTAACAAATATATGAAAATAAAATATACAAAACCATTAAGAAAACGAAAGAAACTGAAGAATGAAATATTCAACAACGAAATTCGTTCACAAAGAGTAAACTTTATTAAATGATCTAAGTAACTACAACTGGTAGATTACAAGCGAGGCACAATAAATACAAACCATCTAAAGGGAGGACATGCTTAGAAAAACATTAACTAAAACATACGTAAGAACAAAATCATAACAGCATACATATATTGAAAAAAAGCAAGTCTATCTAAAATAACACAAAAAGATCCCAGAATAAGACATAAAAGCAGACATACAGGGGAAAAAGGAAGACTGTGTCTAACACAGAAAAAGACCCCAAAGTAAGACCAGAAGATACAGAAGATAAAGACTTGATGCTTAATCATAACAGCAGATAATCAGGGAAAAAGCAAAGACTGTATCTAACACAGAAAAAAAGACCCGAGAGTAAGACCAGAAGATACTTGATGCTTTCAGAGGCCAAAGAACTCCCTGCCTCACTGTACCTGATGCCTCTCAACCCCTGTGGTTTTGACTGTGCGGGTGCTGGCTGTGGATGCTGATCTGCGTGGCTCGGTGGCTCGCTACTACTGCTGCTTGTGCTCACAGGAAGGCTGTGCATCGTGAAACGGTTCGCCAGTGTTAGTATGAAGGACACCACCACACCAAGGACTCGACATACATTGTAAGAAAACATTGGGGAAGTGGACACAAGACGCAAAGTGCATGGTATGAAATTTGGCAGTGACGCATGGACGAAAACCATTAGTACTTTTCTTTGCATTAGCAGGCAAAAGGGGTTTTAAACTTCCACTGTACATTGTTGGACCAAAGGAAATATTCATGTTTCACTAACAGAGGCCAATTTGAGAGCAAGACTTACACAGTTAAACAAAACAAAAAAAAACAACCCTGAAATAATCTTTAGGGGGATATTTTTCAGAGGGGTGAATATGTAAAAGTAGTGGGTAGTAAATACAAAATGCTTACAAATTCTGTATATTAAGTACAGAGTTGCCTAGATGTTTCGTTTGTTGTTTTAACTATATTTAGTCAAGGAGTTGATCATCCTAAATATTAAAAAAGTAAACACTTCAATAATGAATAACGTAGTAAGATTGTGTAACACACTCATATTTGTGCAATAAGTGCAGAGCATTCTCTCTCTCTCTCTCTCTCCTCTCTCTCTCTCTCTCTCTCTCTCTCTCTCTCTCTCTCTCTCATTTATAAGGTAAACTTTCAACTCTTATGGCTCTCTGTTGTATCGGATCATCATCATCATCATCATTATTATTATTATTGTTATTATTATTACTATTATTATTATTATTATTATCATCATAATAATAGCAACAACAACAACAACAACAACAATAATAATAATAATAATAATATTGACAGTACAAACAACAAAAATCCCTAAATGATGAACAACTTTCAAGTCAGAAAAATCCCACACCCCACTCTCAGTACTTCAGAATTACGTGACCTTGAGTCTCGTAGCATAACTCCTTGAAATCAGTGTGTGTGTGTGTCTTCGGGGGTGTGTAACCGCTAATAATAATAAGAATGTCATGTCCCTTTCCCAGAGGTAATGACATCCGGGTAACATCTGTCTCATGATCAGTGATGATGACCACGTACAGTATACTTCATGGCATGTTCACTAAAACTATTCAACGGGGGAACTGAGGAGATTGACTCTCTCTCTCTCTCTCTCTCTCTCTCTCTCTCTCTCTCTCAGGATGGCAGTTAACCGATAATCAATCAATCTCTCACACACAACTGAGATAACTATCTCTCTCTCACACACAACTGAGATACCCCTCTCTCTCTTTCACACACACAACTGAGATACCTCTCTCTCTCTCTCTCTCTCTCTCTCTCTCTCTCTCTCACACACACAACTGAGATACCCCTCTCTCTCACACACACACACACAACTGAGATACCCCTCTCTCTCACACACACACAACTGAGATACCCCCTCTCTCTCTAACAAACACAACTGAGATACCTGACTCTCTCTCTCTCTCTCTCTCTCTCTCTCTCTCTCTCTCTCAACTGAGATACCTGGTTCTCTCTCTCACACAACTGAGATACCTGATTCTCTCTCTCTCTCTCTCTCTCTCTCTCTCTCTCTCTCAGAACTGAGATATTACCTAACTCTCTCTCAAAACTCATCTAACTGACTGACTCACACTCTCTCTCTCTCACACACAACTGAGATACCCCTCTCTCTCTCTCTCTCTCTCTCTCTCTCTCTCTCTCAGAACCGAGATATTACCTAGCTCTCTAAAAACTCAGCTACCCGACTCTCTCTCTCTCTCTCTCTCTCTCTCTCTCTCTCACGTAACACGAACTAAGAGCGCTCGTAAAAAATAATACAGGTACATCAAAGGACCCCAACACGCATGCGCAAGTACATAGCCAAAGAAATATAAAAAAAACTATAAAATTTTCAAGTCTCGAAATAATCTTTAGCAATTTGGTATGAAAACTCCCCTTCAATTATGCATTTCAATATCTATTTAATCTACTTACCACATAGCTTCAGTAATTCCTTTCATATTGGGGAAACTATATTCCACCATGAATTCTATAAATAATTATTAAATACCAACCATCATATTTAGAAATTTTGGCTACTGATTTCATGAACAATATCGTCATATTTAATCAAATCGGATTAGTTTTATATCTATAATTCATATTCAGTCACATTTAATCATTCGTGAAAATTGCGGTGGGGAAAATAGCCGATACAATTTGAAAACATTATTCATTTATACACTGAAGCATTCATGAATATACATTTTTTTTTCTCAAATTCGCTGACAGAAATAAGTCTCTTTGTGTAAATAAAAACATTTCCTAACATCAAGCAACTGTGTAAAAAACAGTCTCTTTGTGTGAATAAAAACATTTCCTAACATCAAGCAGCTATGTAAATAAAAACACGGATACATATAGAGTTCATAATTACAGTATAGATCTTGAATAAACATAATTCTAATACTAACACTATAATTAATAAAAAACACAAACTGGCAACCAACCAATTAACACTGAACATGGAAGACAATCTGAAGCACACACCAAGACGGCAACACCAGTAAGTCGTCTGGAAATTTTTTTGGGGGGACCACAGAGCAAAAGCGGGATGTAAACAAGAAATCGGAAGTAAAAAAAAGGGGGAGGGAGTGACAGGGAGAGGGAGAGACTCCATTCAAGAATTATTTTTTTTTTACCTTTGATGGGGAGGAAGTGGCGGCGGTTTGGCGTCCGAGCAAAGGCTGGTTGAAGAATCAGATCTCTCGGACTTGGCGCTGCTGAAGCCACTGCTGCTGCTCGTACGTTTGCTGACGCCGCTGCTACCTGGAAAAACCAACGGGAATGCTTTAGAGCTTATTCAGATATTGTTGTTGTTTTTGTTGTTGTTGCTATTGTTATTATTATCATTAGTGTGTTGTTGTTATTATTGTTATTATTATCATTAGTGTGTTGTTGTTATTGTGTTGTGTTATTATTATTTGTTGTCGTTGTTTTTGTTGTTGTTATTATTATTATTATTTTGTTGTTATTGCGTTGTGTTATCATTATCATTTTTGTTGTTATTGTTGTTGCTATTATTATCATTTTTATTATTGTTGTTGTTGTTATTATTATTAAAAGCTAGGCAACAACCCTACATGGGAAAGCAGAATGCTATAAGCCCAAGGGCTCCAAGAGGTAAAATTAGCCGAGTGAGGAAAGGAAAAAAGAAGATAAACAAACTACAAATTAAGTAATAAGCAATGAAAATAAAAATCTCAAGAACATAATCAAATAAACAAATAAAAAAAATAAAAGGTCCCTTTCAAATAATGATATAATAAATATGTTCTCTTATTAATATTAATCAAGTAATACAAACTATAAAATAATTTTTATCCTTCACATTCGCTGAAAATGCTATATACTTCGATGATTGAGATAACCAAAATCTTCTCTATATTTTTGAGAATTATATTTCATACCCAAACATTACCACATATACACAGACCAAAACTTCACCTCAACATCCTAATAAATTCCAGTACACAACTCCAAAATAGATTTGATTCACCTGAAGAAATCACTATTATTTCCACAAAATTATATATCTTATCACGCGCGATGATTTATCAACTAGATTAAGGCAACTTGTGTCGAACACGGGGCAACAAAATCAAACAACTCGCCGGCGAAGCAGAATGTTCACAGGTGTGGAGACTAAACACATTTGTCCATCTCTTGCAGGTGTGATGTTCCCCTAAAATCTCTAACTGAGTGTGAGGTTCAAAGTACTGATATGAATAGTTGATTGGTCTACAAGGTTCAATAAAAATGTTGCGTTTATTTTTCATAGCTGTATACAGTAGTCAGAAAGAGACAATTATATGGATATTTAATAGTAGGATATAAATTAATATAAGGAGTCAATGATATATATATATATATATATATATACACACACATACAAACATGATACACAGACAGACATAAAGATAGATAGATCGATGGAAAGTGTGTGTGTGGTGTGTGTGTGATAGTTGAGTGTGTTAGTGAACTTTATTACAAGACCATATACAGCCTAAGAATATTTATCCGCAAAACTGAATTTATTGCTACATGCATATATGTTATATGTATGTGTATATATATATATATATATATGCTTATAATACATACCATACACACACATATACATACATATATATATATATATATATATTATACACACACAGTATGATAGTTTTTTTACTAACAAGCTTGACTTACATACTGTGGTACACCTTAAATGACTTAAAAGAAAAAATTATTAACAAAACTGGAAAACATACATGTACTGCAAATGAAATGGCCTGCATAAGAGAGAGAGAGAGAGAGAGAGAGAGAGAGAGAGAGTGTGTGTGTGTGTGTGTGTCA
>NC_090735.1:131569503-131572003 GCF_036898095.1 Palaemon carinicauda | reverse complement strand
CTCTCTCTCATATATTATATATACATATTTATGTATATATTATATATATATATGAGAGAGAGAGAGAGATGAGAGACGAGAGAGAGAGAGAGAGAGACTGACTTTGCCAGCCCTAAGAAAGGCTTCCCGAGTAATACACATAATAAAAAAAGGGTAAAAAAAATGTGCTTGAAAACTTACTAGTCGTTTTATTCCTGCCTTCCTTCTCTTTGTGATTGAACAGCTTGAACTTCTCAAGCATAGAATCCTTGTGCTTGGCAAGGGGCGGCAGCTTGTGGGCGTGTGGTATTGGCGAAGCTATGGAGTGGTTGCTGCCCGAGCGTGTTGGCTGCCTTGATTTCCAGGGCCCCTCAGAGAGGAGCGGGCCAAGCTTGAAGTCCCACTTGTTCTGGAAAAATAAAAAAATAAAAAAACTATTAATAATATTATTAATTATCATTAATTACTATTAATTGTTATTATCAATTGGTATTGTTTAGTTATTGTTATTGTTGTTAATTGTTACTCTCATTAATTTTTATATTGTTGTTGTTACTATTATTATTATCATCACTATCATTATCATCATTATTACTATTATTATTATCATTATAATTATTATTATTATTATTATTATTATTATTATTATTATTATTATTATTATTATTATTATCATTATCATTATTACTAACTAAGGTACAACCCTAGTTGGAAAAGCAAGGTCCTATAAGCCCAATGGCTCCAACAGGGAAAAAAGCCCAGTGAAGGAAAGGAAACAATAAATAAACGATATAGAAGTAATGAACAATTAAAATAAAATATTTCAAAATCATTAACAATATTAAAACAGATATTTCTTATAAAACTAATAAAAAGAGACTTTAGCAGCCTTTTCAACATAAAAGTATTTGTTAAATTAGATATATGTTAGCACAGGCATACTATAATTTAGCTACAAATGTTAAAGACCTGATTAGGGATATTACCATATTTATTTTTATCCCTTTATTGTTATCTATGGAATATGGTGATGAATTGAGTGGCATTGCAATAAAGGACAAACTGGATTCATAAGCATAAATTTTGATAATCATTATATCAATAATTTCAATAATAATAATAATAATAATTTTAATAAGTAATAGGGCATCAAGCATTAATTCTTTATAACGATATTATAAATAGCAATTAATTTTACAAAATACATCTAAACAAAGGCTGAAATAAAATAATCGTTGAGAGAGAGAGAGAGAGAGAGAGAGAGAGAGAGAGAGAGATCAAAACATCTTCATTACAAAAACATATTCGTAATTTATAACATATGAATCTAAAATGAAGCAAAATAAAAAACTATAATTTATTCCTAACAAATTCAAGCTTCGAGTTTCGTAAAATGACCTGTCATTACCTTTCGCAAGGGTTTCCGCTTCCATTGTTCCACTCCCCATTTTCTTCCTGGAAAAATCCCGTTTTCTTTGCGCGTCTCTTAAGGACGCTTATAAAACCCTTGCACTCGTATACTACGCTAAATCGTTTCTTTCATTTTCTAAATGATACATTGGCTATGTCCGTCTCTTTTTAGTTTGTATTTTATTTTCTGGGACAAATTCACTTTTTAACATTTTCTCCGTGAACAAAATCTATAATTATAAGATGAATGCATCTCTAAAGAAATTCATCTGGTATTTACTAATATAAGAAAATAATGATTTTATCAATGTGGATATGATAATGATGTTACTCATATTATATATATATATATATATATACTATATATATATACTATATATGTGTGTGTGTGTGTGTGTGTGAGTGCGTGGGAATTAAAATGAGAGAGGAGAGAGAGAGAGAGAGAGAGAGGAGAGAGAGACTAAACCCACCCAAAACGTGTAAACCAAAACAACACATTGATATTTATATAGAAAATGGAACTAAAAATGACTGGTAAACACAGTGAGGTAAGCGCCATTTGCATCAGCAGCTAAGCATGTCGAAATCTATCCTCTCTCTCAACAGTGCCGTTAAACCAGAAGATTACGTGTTTGGTCCGTTGCGTTACTAAAGGTAACGAAATCACTTGGGCGTGAACACACACACACACCACACACACACACAAATTGCCTACAGAAATGTCAGATATTTGCAAATAAAAACAAAAGACTATCACAATACTAAAGCTTAGTTTTTCCAGTGCAGAAATTTATAAACACCCAATTATATATATATATATATATATACCACAACAACATCAAGTGCAGTCGTTTTCTAGTCCACTGCGGGACAAAGGCCTCAGACATATCAATTCATTATATATATATATATATAATATATATATGTACAAACATATAATATGATTATAAATCAAAGTTCCTCTTAGGAATATACTGTCTGTCATTCATAAACTACTTCTATAGGTCATACTTGAAACTATAGCACAGGAAAAATCCTGAAAAAGACGAATAAGCGTTTATATTATAAAAGCTGTTACGAGTGTTTCCAAAAAGAGCCAGCATTTTCTATG
>NC_090735.1:131560402-131562902 GCF_036898095.1 Palaemon carinicauda | reverse complement strand
TGCGTGAGATAATGTTTCTGTTAAAACCCATTAATACAATGGGGGAGAGTGCTTGGAATATGTATGTATGTATGTATCACATTCATAAGAAAGCTTCATATATCAAAACAAAAATCATATATATTATTATTATTATTATCATTATTATTATTACCAGCCCAAATCACAAACCCTAGCAGGAAAAGTAAGATGCTATAAGCCCCAGGGCTCCAACAGGGAGAAATAGTCCAATGAGGAAAGGAAATAAGGAAATAAATAAAAGATATAAGTAATGAAAAAATAAAAAATAAAATATTAAAATAAAACATTAACAACATTAAAACAGATAAATATTATTACCAGCCATCCCACAACCCTGGCTGGAAAAAGTAACATACCATAAGCCCCAGGGCTTCAACAGGGAGAAATAGTCCAATGAGGAAAGGAAACAAGGAAATAAATAAAAGATATAAGTAGTGAAAAAATAAAAAATAAAATATTAAAATAAAACATTAACAACATTAAAACTGATAATTCATATATAACTATATAAAGACTTATGTCAGCCTGTTCAACATGAAAACAATTTGCTGCAACTTTGAACTTCTGAAGTTCTACTGATACAACTACCCAATTACCATCAATGTCTTATTAACGATATTATCAACTTTGAAAATGTGACAAATTATACTACCTACTACTCAGCGATAAAAATAACAGATTGGGAATTAAGAACCATAATAACGACTCTAGATCTCTCTTTTTTTATGGTCTTCTATAACAACTTATACATTTATGTTTTTTTTTTTTTTTTTAAATCAACGGTACATTTCAAAAGATATTCAGCTGTTGCTTTAAAAAACAATCAACATTATTATTCAGACCAAACTGAATACATGAACAAGTAACAAAGCTTGTGCCTGAATTGTTCGAATTTATCGAACAATTCAGAATTCAGGGTCATAAGAGAAAACAGTAGAATGACGCACGAGAGATAACTGTGATAATTCATACAGTAAATTTATCACTGTAACGGCTCGTTGACAACCCTGGAAATACTCCCTCCAAGGGGGGGGGGGGGAGTCACGTGATATGTATATCCCCCAAAAGCATTTCATTGCAGTTCATCATCCGTATGTCATCAAACTCCAGTTTATAATGAGTTAGTGCCAACGGGAGACAAAGGACAAACTCTCTCTCTCTCTCTCTCTCTCTCTCTCTCTCTCCCCTAAAGCTTCAACTTCAACTGACACCAAATCCAGGCATCAACAAAAGGGGAGGGGGGCAGGGGGGGGGGGGGTCCAAACCCTTTTCACAAACGTCAGGTAATGGTCCTCTACAATAGCTATGGAGTTCCATTAATATTCGCGTAACATGACACAATAAACATTCCCCGAAAAAATGTTTTTTTCTTCATGATTAGAATGATGAATATGTACTAAAAACGAGAAGAGAGAGAGAGAGAGAGAGGAGAGAGAGAGAGAGAGGAGTTAAAAAATAAAATGATAAATATGAACGAAAAGCAAGGATAACTCTGTGTGTGTATGAGAGAGAGAGAGAGAGAGAGAGAGAGAGAGAGAGCCAATTTTCAGCTTTCAACTAATTTTTTCTTCAAAATTAAAAAATATGAATATGATCTAAAACACGGATAACTCAGAGAGAGAGAGAGAGAGAGAGAGAGAGAGAGAGAGTATTCAGCTTTCAACTCAGAGTAAATTTATAGTTCTTAGAATCTCTACTTTCAGGAAACAGGCAATTGAAACACATGAACTACCCAAAATTACATAATAAGAGATACTAGATTCAGAAAAGAAACTATAGTCCATTTCTTTTAGCGAGGCGTATTTGCACCGACTCGCAGCGGTGCCCTTTTAGCTCGGAAAATTTTCCTGATCGCTGATTGGTTAGAATTATCTCGTCCAAACCAATCACAGATCAGGAAACTTTTCCGAGCTAAAAGGGCACCGCTGCGAGTCGGTGCAAATCTGCCTCGCTAAAAGAAATTGACTATAGTTACTCGTTTGAAAATGAAGTTAAAATTCTCAAAAGAAAAATAAATTACTAATATAATAAAAGGGCTGTAGTGGCCGATGTGGCAACGTCCCTGACTGGCGAACGCCAGACTGGGGTACCGAGTCCCGCTCAAACTCATTAGTTTCTTTGGTCTCTGCAACCTCACTATCCTTCTGAGCTAAGGAAGGGGGGTTTGGGAGAGGCTAAAGGTCTATCTACCGCGTCATCAGCAGCCATTGCCTGACCCTCCCTCGGTCCCTAACTTGGATGGACAGGGGCTTAAGCGCTGATCATATGTATATATGGTCAGTCTCTAAGGCATTGTCCTACTCCATAGGGCAATGTCACTGTCCCTTGCTCCTGCCATTCATGAGCGGCTTCTAAAAACCTTTAAAAGGGCTGTGAAGTTGGGAAATCGTAATTTAAATGAAAATAAATTCTTCTATTATTGACATTATTTTGTATTTATCAAAAATGTTACTCGTACTTTTATAAATTAGATCAAGTT
>NC_090735.1:131545402-131557902 GCF_036898095.1 Palaemon carinicauda | reverse complement strand
ACAAGCATAAATAGTCTATTCAATTAATATCCCTTACTGAATCATGTACTGTAAGCATTGGCAACATTACATTACAGATTTTGTAATATCAAACTCTGATCTTAAAGCTTTTCTTACTTCATCCAGCTATTCTTCAACCTAATGATTTTACTGATAATGCTAACCAAAAGACGCACCCACATTTGTCATATGTATTTTTTAATAAAATAAATTGCAAAATGACTTTTCCCAGTCACAGTTATCTAAAACTTAAACCACGCAAAACCATAATAAACAAACAGGATTTCATACATTATAAAAAGGAACTGTACAAAAAGTAACAATGCCATTAAATGATTTGTTTTTTGCAGGAAATAGTTCCTGATAATTAAAAAGGAAATGAACACCAGGAACAATGGAAATTATTTTTGTAAAAAAAAAAAAAAAAATCAAGGTTGATAATCAACCGTAAAATATCAACTCAATGGTTCAGCTGACATGAAATATATCTAATTCCGATAAATTTCCTTTTGATTCTTTTTTTTTCTCCATTATAGGCAATACAACCACACCAAAGAATAAATTTTAAAAAATAGCTGGGCTTTAAAAATCATGATTAACTAAAGAAAGGAATTAAATACTTACGAACACTTAGCCAAAGTAACGCAAGGCATTGTAAGCCCTGAAAAGAAGAAGAAGAAGAAGAAGAAGAAGAAGAAGAAGAAGAAGAAGAAAATGAGAACTTGACATTTGATATGCGAGACATGATGAATTAATGCCCCGTAAAAAATAAAAAAAAGAAAGATATGCGAGACATGATGAATTAATGCCCCGTAAAAAATAAAAAAAAGAAAGATATGCGAGACATGATGAATTAATGCCCCCGTAAAAAATAAAAAAAAGAAAGATATGCGAGACATGATGAATTAATGCCCCGTAAAAAAAAAAAAAAAAAAGATATGCGAGACATGACGAATTAATGCCCCGTAAAAAAAAAAAAAAAAAAAAAAAGAGGAAGAAGAACTTAACGTTTGATATGCAAGACAATGATTAATGCAAATTAATTCATGGCGACAAGAGCTAAAATCCCCTTTCTTCTTCACCCCATTCCGTTTCCCCAAAGTCACTTCTGAATTCAACCCGGCACTGAGGCTTTGACTCTCTCCCCTCGTGCGCATTTGCCTATCTGCTCTCTCTCTCTCTCTCTCTCTCCTCTCTCTCTCTCTCAATTTCTCGGTATCCCCTCGTTGCTGGAGCCTTTATCCTCACTTGCGCCCTCTCTCATCCCCTTTCAGAAGACAGGCCAAGGACTCATTAGTCTCAGAAAGAGTCCCCTCCCCTCACTTTTCCCCACTGGAGTGTTTATCCCCCCCCCCCCCCCCCCGGAGAAACCCCGTGCCATTAGCGGGGAGGAGGAGATACAATGATGCTTCCATTTATCTCCTTCGGTCGTCTTTCCTACCCAAATTCCAAGGTCACGCTGTAACAAAATGATAGCTCGGCCACGTGGCTGAGTCAGAGAGTAAACAAAGCTCTCTCTCTCTCTCTCTCTCTCTCTCTCTCTCTCGACGTCTTGCTAAACACAAGGTCTCATTTATAACTGTAGGCACCACTATGATATGAGAGTTTAAGATCAGCATTACATAATAAATTCAGCCATTTTTATTAAACTATTAAACAACATTAAATTGTTCTTCCATGTGGAATATTTTTACATGTCGGACCATAATTTTGAATAATAATAATGTTAAAAACAAAATTTCAACAAAACCCAGGAGAATTTTTTTTTATTCTAATTCACGTAATGTGCACAAGTACATTTAAAGTGAAAAATCCGGTTTCAAGTCTCTTTAAACGAATACACGCGAGCTTAGCAGTTACGAGAACTTCTCTAATCGTGAAAATTAATTATATCCTGATGGAGAATGAGGCTGCTTTCAATCAAAGCATTGAAATAGAGTCCATTTCTTTTCTACATCAAGCCTCGTGAATAACACTTCATTTCCGAGAACATTTGAAGCTCTTAACTATATTAGCTTGATACGAAACTGCTCAAACGTGTATTGTCGATTATATTTGCTTCACGAACCATACCAGGCAGAGAGTAATTATATCCAAGGTCTATAGAATACTGTATTCTATAGTCCTTGATTACATCCTTCAGTATAACCATATAACTCTACTTACGTCCCTATGTATTCTAAATTCACAAATTCTATACAGTCTAGATAAAAAGAATTAGGTGAATTTTCCTCAGATGCAGAAATCAATTGCTCAAGAAAATTATAAAAATATATATTGAAAAATAATATCTCCCGTATATAGTAAAGAGCAAGTGTCTATATATATATATATATATACATATATATATTATATATATATATATATATACACATATATATATATATATATATATACACATACATAGGCCTATATATATATATATATATATACACACATAATTTCTGGTAACGCTAACTGGTATTGCCAGACATATAACTACTCGGTCACTCTCCATCCCTCGAGTAAGGGGAGAGGAAGTAGTCATACTCTAGTCAGAGAGGATGCATGTGTGCATATGTAAATATTTACCCCTCATTTTTGACGGATTGCGTGCACTAGCATTATAAAAGTCGACACCACGTAACCTAAATTCAGAAACACTCAGAAAAAGCACATGAAATAGAGACATCAACCCTTTAATATCATTCATTAAAACAATCTAACAGATGTCTGATAAAGCGATTAAAGTAATCAATTAGGTCATTAATCAACTAATGAATGAATTAGCCAACCGTCAGAATGAATTAAAACTCTCGTAGTCAACTGGGACAGTTGGTACACATGCAAGAAATCGATTACTCTGGGACAGTTGGTACACATGCAAGAAATTGATTACTTAATCACCTTAAAATTGTTAATGAATTGTCCGACTACTTCACATCGATTTCTTTTTCAATCAGTAAATAACGAGAAAGTCAGGATTATCATTATTATTATAATGATTATAATTATCATTATCACTTGCTAAGCTACAACCCTAGTTGGGAAAGCAGGATGCTACAAGCCCAACAGGCTCCAACAGGGAAAAGAGAACTTAACAACCTTGATCAAATACATCATTTTCCCTGTTGGAGCCCTTGGGCTTATAGCATCCTAGCTTTTCCAACTAGGGTTGTAGCTTAGCAGGTAGTAGTAATAATGATAATAATAATAATAACAAAAAGGCAATGAACAGTTACTAACATCACTAAATTGTTCAAATTATTCAAATGGCGAAAACTAAAGTTGAACTTTCCATAAAATTCAAATCCACTAAACATTAAAATATACCAACAGCCAGAAGGAATTTCCCGTAATTATTTTGACATCCTCATTTAGCAATAAGAGACCGAGTACAGGCTTGCTTTGTGCTATGCACGGTCCAGTGATTACCACAATTACTAGGGCATGACGTTCGTGCATTAACTGCATGACATATGTTTAACAGATGATGTGACACAACCAGAGTAAATTTATTCTATCGCAAAGACTTGCAATATCGGTATTGTCATTATTTTTATTATTATTATTATTAACATTATTATTATTATCATTACTAGCTAAACTACAACCCTAGTTGGAAAAGCAAGATGCTCTAAGCCCAAGGGATCCAACAAGGAAAAATAGCCCAATGAAAAGGATACAAGGAAATAAACGATATAAGAAGTAATGAGAAACTAAAATAAAATATTTTAAAAACATTAACAACATTAGAACAGATAATACTTTAAAAAGACTTATGTCAGCTTGTTCAACATAAAAACATTTGCAGCAACTTTGAATTGTGGAAATAATAAAAAAGTTAAAAGCGTTTGCTACGAGAGTGAACTTATTCCACCACAAAGACTTTCAACATCGGTATTATGGAAATAATAAAAGAAAAAATTAAGTCTTTAGTACGAGAGTAAATTTATTCCAGAGATTTTCAACATCGGTATTGTGGATATTATAAAAAAAATCAAGTCTTTGGAAATAATAAAAAAAAATAAAGTCTTTGATACGAGAGTAAATCTATTCACCGCAAACACTTTCAACATCGGTATTGAGGAAATAATAAAAAAGTTAAAGTCTTTGGTACTTTTTCCATGCTATAAAAAGTTTCCAAGATTCTGAATTAAGTCTCCATCTAAATTCTATTGTATAAAGTTAGTAAAGTCATAGGCCTACAGATAAAATAAAACATCTGCGTATAGACCTATCATCCCGTAATCACATGAGCGAAAGAGTTAAGTGATTATTAATCTCTCTATAAAACTATTCAAAAAAGTAGTTTCCATAAAGGGTAAATAAAAACAGGGAATGGGTAGAACACAACCAAAAAGGTAAATGATGACGCTGGAACATGAAATTGCTGTACTCCATACTCCACCAGGACGGTGTAAGTTGTGCTAAGCTTGTAAAAAGAGTTAACAGATGAACATCTGCAACCCCCCCCCCCCATAAACCCCACACCCTCACTCCCTCGTTCGGCCATTCGCACCCTCACACTTGCAATAACGCATATATATTTTTTTTCTGCGCATATGCTTTTAATGTTCAACACTGCGTTTACAGTTCTCCATGCAACACTGCGCGTATTTTAGTCACGTTCACAAGTACTTGAACACTACAATAACACAATAATTTAGTATGAAATTAAACGGTTTTCTCATCTTATAAAAAGTTAGAAAATAATTAAACACATAACATACAAGGTCATCACTTGCAATTCCTTTGAACTAAAAAAAAAAAAAATCGAGGGACACGAGTAATCAAAAACTTTTCGGAAGCGTGACGAAAACGGAGCCCTTAAAAACGCGTGTTGTTGCCAGAACCGCTCGAAGGTAACTGCCACATCAGGGAGTCTCTATGTAGTATTAACTCCCGTCACGGTTTCCTGTTCGAGTCCCGGTAAGGCAATATCGTAACATGCGTGGTGGCATCTAGTTGCTGTTGTGATAAAGAGGATAAATAAAATAACTTACCGAATTCAGAAATATCTTATTCGATTGATATTCTGTATGATTATAAGTTATCCTGTTGGTAAATCTAGAAATGCAGTTAATAGTTATGCCTTTTAACCACAAGTAGTAATAATAATAATTCTGTGGCTACTTTCCTCTTAGTAAGGGTAGAAGAGACTCTAGCTATGGTAAGCAGCTCTTCTAGGAGAAGGACACTCCAAAATCAAACCATTGTTCTCTAGTCTTGGGTAGTGCCATAGCCTCTGTACCATGGTCTTCCACTGTCTTGGGTTAGAGTTCTCTTGCTTGAGGGTACAATCAGGCACACTATTCTATTTAATTTCTCTCCCTCTTGTTTTGTTAAAGTTTTCATAGTTTATATAGGAAATATTTATTTTAATGTTACTCTTCTTAAAATGTTTTATTTTTCCTTCTTTCCTTTCCTTACTGGGCTATTTTCCCTGTTGGGGCCCCTGGGCTTATAGTATTTTGCTTTTCCAGCTAGGGTTGTAGCTTAGCAAATAATAATAATAATAATAATAATAATAATAATAATAATAATAATAATAAAATTCTGTGTAGTATTGAGCCTTCTACACCATAAGGCTTAATAATACACAGAATTCTATTATTATTATTATTATTATTATTTGCGAAGCTACAACCCTAGTTGGAAAAGCATGATGCTATAAGCCCAGGGGCTCCAACAGGGAAAATAGCTCAGTGAGGGAATGGAAAAAAAATATTTAGAGAGCAACACCATTAAAGTAAATATATCCTATACAAACTATAAAAACTTTAACAAAACAAGAGGAAGAGAAATAAGATAGAATAGTGTGCATGAGTGCACCCTCAAGCAAGAGGTTTTATTCCAGCTGTGACCAAGTTGTGGAATGATCTTCCTAATCAGGTAGTTGAATCGGTGGAACTTCAAAAGTTCAGACTTGCAGCGAATGTTTTTATGTTGAAAAAGACTGACATAAGTATTTTTTTCATAATTAATATATGAAAGATGGCGATAGAAATATCCCAAAATAACCAAGTACGTGATCTGGTCACCTGATCAGGGGATTGGACTTATAGCTTCAGTAATTTGTAGCAATATATATCTATCTATATATCTATTTATCTATATATATATATATGTATATATATATATATATATATATATACACTGTATATGTGTATATATATACATTATATATATATATATATACATATACATATATATATATATATGCATATATATATATATATATATACAAATATGTATGCATATAATTTATACATATATATATATATATATATATAAAATATCTATCTAACTCTTTTATTATATATATATATATATGTATAAATATATGCATACATATATATACATATTTGTGTATGTATATATATATATATATATGCAAACACACACACACACATATATATATATATATATATATCTATATATATATATATATATAAAACAAGAGAGTACGACTGCGTCACTGTTCAATGCTAAAAGTTAAATACCATTTTTTTTTAAATTGCTGACGTCATGAGTTTGGGTTTTCCTAAGGTCCCGCAGTTACTTTTCAACAAAATATTCTGTATATATTCTCAAATTAAATTTCAATCTCATGTCCCACTTATCACGGTTAATGTCATTTGATGAAATTGCAAAAGAAATTAAACTTCAACCTTTTTCACTTACCACACTTAAGTTCGTTTGTTGAAATTTCAAATAAAATTACATCTAAATCTCATGTTTCATTTATCAAACTCAACTTAGTTTGTTGAAATTTCAAAAAAAAAAAAAAAAAAAAAAAAAAAAAAAAAAAAAAAAGAAGAAGAAGAAATATCAAAATTATTCAGTTTGTATTTGATAGATAACACTAACGTTTTCATAACCGAAAGGTCAGCTATCCAAAATTACATCTAAAGCCTTTAGCACGAAAGCATGTATGATCTCAGGTCATAAAATAGACATTCAATCCGAATTAATCGCGTAAACACAAGTAATATTTTGAGTCTACATATGGTTTGGACATGCTCTTCGCACTTCCCAAGAGAAGAGAGATTAGTTCACCAAACGTTTAACTGGGCTCCATAAGGCACCAGAAGAGTTGGACGACCCAGGCCTACATGGCTGAGGAGTATGAAGCGAGAAGTAGATGATGATGATAAACTATAGATCGAGACGAATGTCAACCTGTTCAATTATAAGAATTAAACTCGGAAAGGATTCTCAGACTTACCCCAAAATATACTAAATATTTCAACTGTCGTACTAGTATGGGCTAATCTTAAGAATGCAAAAACCATTGACACATTCCTATGCACACTCACTACTTCCCAAAATTGTTATGAATGCCGCATAAAAGGTGTTCGAACGAGTTGAGCGGTTATGAATAAAAATGAATATAACTGAACGTGTAGCATATATATTACATGAATCATGGTATTTCTTATCATTGTTGTGACAGAGACCGAAATAACCATGCATGTAAACATACATTCAAACTATAAAAACAGCATAAATTACTTCTATACATATCATTACTCAAGTATATCTCAAAAGCGAAAAGCTAAAAGTGAGAGAGAGAGAGAGAGAGAGAGAGAGAGAGAGAGAGATCCTTCTACCTTACCAATTCATGTTAAAGTGTCATTAAAATTATCGGATATGAGAGAGAGAGAGAGAGAGAGAGAGAGAGAGAGAGAGATGCAAAATCCTTCTACCTTACCAATTCATGTTAAAGTGTCATTAAAATTATCGGATATGAGAGAGAGAGAGAGAGAGAGAGAGAGAGAGAGAGAGAGATGCAAAATCCTTCTACCTTACCAATTCATGTTAAAGTCTCAGTAAAATTATCGGGGATGACGATGATAATGATGAAGCCATCAGTAGCCAAAGGGTTCACTTTTCATGAAAGAGAAGGAGGAAAAGGGGGAGTCTAGAGTGGTCTACAGGAGTCGAGAGGGGGTGATCTGGGACTCGACACCCGCATCAAGCCTTTTAAAATACACCAACATTTTGCAATCAATATTCGAGGAACCAAGAGACTTTGAAAGATTAGTGAGGCGGGGCGTGCAAAGAGAGAATTTTTCCTCTACTTCAGATTTTTGGCGAGTCATGTTTACAGAGGCAACCAAAAGAGAAATTTTTGAAGGATATCTAAGATTGATTATTAATTAAAGTTACTGCATTTTATAGGAATATTAAATATTCCATAATATTTATTTAAAAAATGGTCCATTTAAAAATGAGCAAAACTTAAAAGTCCCTCAATTATTTTCTAAACAAGGCGTATTTGCACCGACTCGTAGTGATGCCCTTCTAACTCACAAAAGTTTCCTGCTAGCTAGTTGGTTAGAATTATCCAACCAATCAGCGAGTAGGAAACTTTTCAGAGCTAAAAAGGCACCACCCTGCGAATCGGTGCGAATGCGCCTTATCAAAAAAAAAAAAAAAAATTGAGCATAGAACCAGGCATGAGTTAAATTTCATAACTCAGAATAAAAAGAAACATTCGTGGTGATTTGTCACACGGATACATAAAAAACCAAAATTGACGTCGATATTAGCAATCCAGAGTGAAGACAGCTTTGTCGTAATGAACATTGGTACATAATTATAGCCTACTGGTGCAACCCTGGTCACACTAACATCCTGAAATTGAACTTTTTCGAGAAGCGAGTATAAAAAACTACTGGGTGACTACTTCAGCCTTCCTGTGCCACAAGGGGTTGAGTCACGTGTTTACCCTCCAGCAGACCTTTCCCCCTTCTTACATTACAAACCCCACTACCCCTCCATACAATGACTTTTTCAACCCAAGTTGCCATGGTTACCACCCATTCACCTCCCACCCTTCCATTATCCGCTCGAAGTACCGAAAGTAGTCGCTCGTTAACTCTCCTAATCACAAATGAACTTGTCATTTACGGCAATTAGTTCACTTAGAGACAACAATAAAAATCCATTTGATTGAAGGAACGTAATCATCGCATTGAAGTAATGGTCTGATGACGTTACGTCAATAGAAAGATATAAAATAAGTAAAGGTCACATCGGGTGACATCATGAAGTACAAAAGGATCGATTTGGGTATGTTATGTAAGTACATACAGAAGGTATTCGACTTACGAACTGCATAAGTTAAAAAAGCTGTAAGTCGAAATGTTTGTAAGTCAAATTGTTTGTAAGTCGAATTGTTTTTAAGTCGAATTGTTTGTAAGTCAAATTGTTTTTTAGTCAAATGGTTTGTAAGGTGAATTGTTTGCAAGTCGATTTTTTGTAAGTCGAGTTGTTTGTAAGTCGAGTTGTTTGCAAGTAGAATTGTTAGTAAGTCGAGTTGTTTATAAATCGAATTGTTTTTCAATCCAATTATTTGTAAGTCGAATTTCGTTACATTTTGGCCTACGGTAAGCCTAATGTTACTGTTCTTGAAATATATTTTTTTTTCTTTTCTCACTGGGCTATTTTCCCTATTGGAGCCCCTTGGCTTATAAGATTCTGCTTTTAAAACTATGGTTGCAGCTTAGCAGTTCATAATAATAATAATAATAATAATAATAATAATAATAAACGATATCTCAGAATGAATCTCCTATAGGCGAATATCTGTTCTCTTGGGATAACAGTAATCATGAATGCGTCGTTCATTCATCCACAATATAGACCTTTTGTTCATCTTTGTCAATATCTCTCTTTTTCACACAGCACTTTTCCCCCATTGCTTCGTGGAATCTGGAACCTTTGTTCGTATTCTCTTTAATACATATGTTTCTGAAAAGCCACCAGTAATATTCATTGAGCTTCATGGAAAAAAAAAAAAATCGGCTTCTGTTTTCAGAGTAACAAAAATTTAAGGCAACGAAAAAGTATCAAAACAAAGAAAATCGACAAGAATTAGAATATATGAAGGAAAAAGAATATAAAAAAAAGGGAAGAATAGGGAGGCAAGAACTGTAAACACAGGATTAAGATAGTGAAAGTAATTAAGAGAGCGAAATCAGAATAGGAATCACGAAAATAATTGACCAACGGAAAAAAAAAAAATGAGTCATCGGGAGAATCTGACATAACAAAGAGAAGCGGATTCATCTTCCAAGAGATTGTGGCACATCGTTTTGTCTTCAAACAATGGTAAAATAATCATATTGAAAAAGATAACGAAAGAGAACAAAGCCAGCAGAAAGACTGCGAAGGCGCACGCCACTTTAAAATTTGCATTACAATATTTAAACCAAACTCTTTTCTGAATTGACAAAACCTTAAATTATTTCATAAGGGTTATGGGCTTATTGGAGACGTCTATGCTAATCAATATGTTGGATAGGAGTTCGAGACCCACTCAAGCTAAATTAGATAGTTTCTTGTAGTATCTGTTACAATAATGAAATTCATACTCTATCCTCAATAGACCACACCTTAACAATTCATAATGAGTGTGTAGTCTAATGGAGATTTCCGTGCTTGTTAATGTATTGGATAGGAGTTCGAGACCCGCTCAAGCTCGAAGGTTTCTTTTAGTATCTGCAACTTAATCATTTTTATGAGCTAGGGATGGGGGAAGTCTACCTGCTGAGTCATCAGTAGCCATTGCCTGCCCCCCCCCCCCTGGTCCTAGCGATCTGCTGAGTCATCAGAAGCCATTGCCTGGCCCTCCATGGTCCTAGCTACCTGTTGAGTCATCAGTAGCCATTGCCTGGCCCTCCATGGTCCTAGTTTGATGGAGAAGCTTGGGCACTTAATGTAAATATGATCAGTCTTTCAAGACACTGTCCTGTCCTTTGCCTCTGCCATTCATGAGCAGCCTTTAAATGAGCATAATAACCGAATCAGGATTACCAGTTTTTCGATACAATATAATAGTGGCATCGAATAAATCGGCAATTATACAAGAAAATACTGTCTTCCCTAATACAATGTGTATTTTTAAGCTGATAGGAAAGCTACACTGTTAACAATTTGCATTAAAAAACGGTAAATGCCTGGCAACATTTATTCCAGGATTTTTGCCGTTTTAAAAACGGATATATTGACGTAAAGGAGAGATATTACGGTCGCCAGCCCGTAAAAGATAATGACAAAGTAGGGTAAAATTACGGTCGCCTGTATCTTACTCAAATACAGTTGAGAACAGTATATTTTTTACAGATTATCTCAGATAAAAATTACGTTTATTTCTAACAGTGTAGATGAAAGAAGAGAGAGAACAGTTGGCTAACTATGGTAGGGAATTGATTGATTGATTGATTTTAAGTTTTCTGGCATCCTGACTGGTAGGGAATAGTTTGGAAAGTTAAGTATTATTAAGAGTGATGTAAAGTGTGCTTTTAACCACAATTTGGAAAGTTAAGTATTATTAAGAGTGATGTAAAGTGTGCTTTTAACCACAATTTTATTTATATAAAGGTACATTTTCCTTAGTCTCAGTTATTATTATTATTATTATTATTATTATTATTATTATTATTTGCTAAGCTATAACTTTAGTTGCAAAAGCAAAATGCTATAAGCCCAAGGGCTCCAACAGAGAAAAAATAACTATAATAATAGCTTACCTTCCATTTATTTAATGATTTAATGTATATTGTAATTCCTGAAACAGCACATCGTCTCATTCTCACGCCATATGAAAATTACTAAGAAATGCGTACACTACCACTCAAGTTATGATTCAGAATTTCAGAATGCAACCAACCATGACGACGAGAAACTTTTTCTTACGATTGCAAAACTTTCGACGTCAAATGGCATAAAGACGGTACAGCATACGCGTCCGGACATCTAAGTGATTTGTCTGAGAGGACAGAAGCAAAGTAGGAAAATACGAACTTGAAAAAAATGCTTTCAAAAGTGTGTGTAGAACTTTTTACGAAAACTGGCAAGGCGTTCAGAATGATGAAGAGGCGTATATGTTTTTACGCTAGGTGTAATTTACACAGATATTTGTAAGCAAGGCGTAATGTAAATAGATATTTGTATGCTAGGCGTATTGTAAATAGATATTTGTATGCTAGGCGTATTGTAGACAGATATTTGTATGCTAGGCGTATTGTACACATATTTGTTTGCTATATGTATTTTACACAGATATTTGTAAGCAAAGCGTAATGTAAATAGATATTTGTATGCTATGCGTATGATACAGATATTTGTATGCTATGCGTAATGTAGATACTTGTATGCTAGGCGTATTGTAGATACTTGTATGCTAGGCGTATTGTACAGATATTTGTAAGCAAGGCGTAATGTACTGTATATAGATATTTGTATGCTATGCGTAATGTACACAGATATTTGTAAGCGACGCATAATGTACACAGATATTTGTATACTAGGCGTATTATACACAGATATTTGTATGCTAGGCGTAGTGTACACATATTTGTTTGCTATGCGTACTTTACACTGATATGTGTATGCTAGGCGTATAGTACACACATATATCTGTATGCTAGGCGTAATTTACAGATATTTGTATGCTACGCAAATACAAACACCAATGGCGTATTCAAATTTATTCCTAATTAGACGAG
>NC_090735.1:131537902-131540402 GCF_036898095.1 Palaemon carinicauda | reverse complement strand
GTAAAAGACTGAAAAGTAATTTCTTGAAGATAGTAAACAATTGAACAAACTAAAGATTTTATTTCTTTCTTGAAAATCGAGATTTTCCTTGATAAAAGATTCTATAAATTATATTCAGAAGCATTTGTTAAGTTTTAAAACACTGAAAAGTAATTTCTTGAAGATACTAAACAATTAAACAGTCGAGAAAAATTGAAAATCACGACTATCATTAACAAAATATCCTAAAAAAAATAAAATAAAAAAAAATAAAAAATAAATAAAACAATAAGAGTAATCTAAGTATCACAAACGGAGAAATGAAAAATAACGATGACGTCAAGAGAAAAATATTTCATAAATAACTTTCTGTAATATAAGAAAAAAAAAACAAATTATCCGATCAAGCGATACCGTCTACGAATCCCTTATCTTCCGAAGCCCAAAGACGAAAATGTATAAAGGATTCAATTACCCACAATGCTGATCCCAAGCAGGTAACCCAAGGACTCTTCCATGAAAAGGTTTTACGAAGGGCGTAACCAATTCACGTGTATTGAAATGTTTTATGCCACTCACAGAATACCCGCGGATATGGTAGATGAATAGAGACGACTGGCGAAATCAAACCGAGGCCCTTTGCGTCATTAGGCGTAGGAGGAGATGATGAATGAAGTATTGAATTGAAACCTCAAGATAGAGACGACTGGCGAAATCGAACCGAGGCCCTTTGCGTCAATAGGCGTAGGAGGAGATGATGAATGGAGAAGTATTGAATTGAAACCTCAAGATAGAGACGACTGGCGAAATCGAACCGAGGCCCTTTGCGTCATTAGGCGTAGGAGATGATGAATGAAGTATTGAATTGAAACGTCAAGATAGAGACGACTTGCGAAATCGAACCGAGGCCCTTTGCGTCATTAGGCGTAGGAGATGATGAATGAAGTATTGAATTGAAACGTCAAGATAGAGACGACTTGCGAAATCGAACCGAGGCCCTTTGCGTCAAACGGCGGAGATGATGATGATGATGATGATGAATTTTTTTTTTTACTAAATAAAAGAATATCAGTTGAACTTGTATAGCAATTAGTGATACATGAAGGCTCTAAAATATAAAAGCCTGAAATTTCTAATAACCAAAATTGAAAAACTGCCCTTCGCGTCAAAAGGCGTAGATGATGATGATGATGATGCATTTTTTTTTTTTTTTTACTAAATAAAAGAATATCCGTTGAACTTGTATGGTAATTAGTGATACACAAAGGCTCCAAAATATAAAAAGCCTGAAATTTCTAATAACCAAAATTAAAAAACCGATGTGATGAAGCTATCAAACCCCTTCTTAAAGAGGGTAGATTCAAATAAGAATCAACCTATGATAAATTTTCAACCGCGGACATGGTAGAAGGATAAACACTTAATTCTTAATTACTCAAGATGAATTTCCATGAGTACCCAAACATCACAAAAGTATTGGACGATTATGTAAAGATACGATTGTACTCAGTAAGTGTATGTCCACCGAAGTGGTGTGAAAATAACAACTTAATCACCTATTATAAATTCCCAGTAAAAATAATAAGAAAGATATAAACATCACATAAATATTGGACGATTATGTAAGGATACGATTGTACTTTTAGTAAGTGCATGTCCACAGACATGGTATGAAAATTAAAATTAATCACCTATCATAAATTTCAATTAAAAAATAATAGACATTTAAAAGGATCAAAACATCACAAAAGTATTGGACGACTATGTAAGGATACAATTGTACTCTTAGTAAGTGCATATCCACAGACGTGGTGTGAAAATAAAAACTTAATCTTATTTTTCCCATTAAAAAATAATAGGAAGGATCAAAACATCACATAAATATTGGACGATTATGTAAGGATACGACTGTACTCGGGGTAAGTGCAGTGGGGGGGTGGGGGTGGGGGTGGGGGTGGGGGGGGGGGGGTTGAGGGATAGAAATGCAACTACCTCTGTGACCCCTACCTGAGGCATTTTCTCTGACCCTTGCCGCCTACTTGAAAGGGTGACTCATAGAATCCAGCCGTGCGACCACGTAATAAAGTGGGTGTGGAGGAGATGCGTGGGTTGGAAAACCACGCACGCCCACAAATAAAGCCCCCTATATCTCAACCAATTGTCATTAATGATAGTTTTTAACCAGCAGAGCAATTACGAGCGATAACGCGGACTTCAGCATACAGTAGAGGCGCCATTCATTAACTTAACCTCGGCCCAAAACATTATCACAAGAGCTTTAACAGGGCAATGATATATGATGCACCGACAATATCAGCAAATCTATGCCCCCCCATTAATCACGGCACCAGTCACACTCCTGCACATAATGGCCCTAATCGTACCGTATAAGTGGATGCAGTTGCCTTTAATGAAACTACAACGCCAGCTTGGGATGTACGTGTGTTCCACACTCCTGGTCCTTTTCCTCTCCTCCGTTCGAAGTTCCACGCCCACACGGGTGCTGCTGCACGAGACGCAG
>NC_090735.1:131527902-131535402 GCF_036898095.1 Palaemon carinicauda | reverse complement strand
AATTATTTGTAAAAGCAGCAACCTGTCTGAACACATACTTAGATTACTTAAGTTATTTGTAAAAGCAGCATCCCTGTCTGTACACCACACACTCAGATTTTCTAAATTGTTTGTAAAAGCAGCAACCCTGTATGCACACCTTACACTCATTATCTAAGTTATTTGTAAAAACAGCAACTCTTCCTATATACAGATCTCCCTGCACGTCGGCTCCTAGGGGCGGCGCCCTACCACACCAATTACCGGCAGGGCAGGACTCACGATAACATACCGCCACTGTTGATAGCTATGTGACCCCGACCGCCACACCACGGGCTGCCTTTGACGGCTCCTCTAAGTCCTAATTCCATCCTTCTCCAACCATGAACCTCTTTCAGCCACAAGTTTGTGTGTGTGTGTGATCTCAATGTGCCCTTTCATTAAATAACCCACCTCCCCCCCTCCCCAACATCCACGACACAACATCCTTTCTGAACCTCCCTTCGTTTCTGTCCTTAAACGCATTCACTTCTAGAAAACACAGCGAGGTTACCCTCGCTCGCTTACGATGTATTTACTGTGTGGACACTGTGGAGGCCTTGTTTAGGTCAGGTCTCTTTTTATTTATATATATTTTTTGTCAGTTACTTGCTTTCCCAGGACTCTCTCTCTCTCTCTCTCTCTCTCTCTCTCTCTCTCTCTCTCTCTCTCTCTCTCTCTCTCTCTCTCTCTCTTTTGTTTAGGTCAGATCTCTTTATTTATATATATATATTTGTCAGATGCTTGCTTTCCCAGGACACCCACATACTCTCTCTCTCTCTCTCTCTCTCTCTCTCTCTCTCTCTCTCCTCTCTCTCTCTCTCTCTCTCTCTCTCTCTCTGTTACTTGCTTTCCCAGGATACATACACAAATCTTCTCTCTCTCTCTCTCTCTCTCTCTCTCTCTCTCTCTCTCTCTCATCTCTCTCTCTCTCTCTCCCAAACTTGGCAGAATGATGAGTTATTTCACTGATTTTAAATGTCTCATATGAAACCTATTCATCGCAAGTAACAAATATAAGAAATGATCCTATATCTCTGATACTGATTTGGTATGCACTTATTCCATTCCTTATATCACTGAAACTTATAAATCCCTTATCCGTTTATAACTTCTTTGCCTATCTGTCGATCTCTCTCCACGTACACAAAGACAAACAAACACATCCTTCCAAGGGAGCATAACATTACCGAGTAATGCATTTCCTTTACCATTACGGCTGCGTCTTATATCGTCCTTCACTGAATTGTAGAAATACGTCGAATCTACGGTGCTATATTTTATGAGAATAAAACTTCAAGTTTATGTGCGCAAACAGTCAAGCTGTTACTGACAGCACTAGTCGAAATCCACGAAATTTCCTTTCGTTATTAAAACTTAGCTTGCAATAAACAAGTCGATCTATCACAAACTTTTTATTCGACACTCGAACGTAACAATCATATGAAATTAGCTTTGAATAAACAACTCGAGATATCACTAACTTTTTATTCGACACTCGAACGAAACAATGATATGAAATTAGCTTGGAATAAACAAGTCGATCTATCACTAACTTTTTAATCGACACTCAAACGGGACAATATGAAATGTCCCCATCTCTACAGTGCATACGTCGATACAAAACCCTTCAACTACAACTACGGCATTTATAATATCTCGAAGACTTACTTGGCATGTTTTTCGTTGAGCGATGCCCTTCCACCATGACTCCTCGGTTGTGGGATGCCCGTGCCGTTGGCTGGGGAGGTGGATCTGCTGCTGCTAGCCGAAGCTCCGCTTTTCAACTGCGAACCTGCAACGCATCAAAGAAAATGGGGTTCAATGGCGCAGAAAGTGAGGATGACTAAAAGAAATGTGAAAACTTCTTCAGAGTGGATTGTTTGCAATGTAGCTATAGAAAACCTCCTATAACACTCTCCGTCCACCTACCAATGCTTAAAATGACCAAACATGACAGGAAAAGTACTGATACAAGCATGAAATATGTAGCAAATACAAAGGTGGAATATATAACGAAGAGAACAATGAAAATAGATGGTGTCTAAGTCAAGAAAATTAAACATTGCTCAGTTTACATACATTTTCCGCCTCATATTTTTTTACTTCTCACTTGATTGTTATTAGTTTACCTCCACTGAGAGAGAGAGAGAGAGAGAGAGAGAGAGAGAGAGAGAGAGAGAGTACAAATGTAAATTTCAAGTCTAGAATCATTTCCTCCTCGGTGTTTCCTGATTCTTGAAATGCTACTGAGTAACAACAGACATCCCCAAACTGCAAGGCAACAGCAATTGCCCTTTGATGATAAAAGATGGATTGTATGTTGCCAGCTGCAATGAATTTAACCTTTTAACAAGTTATTGCAATACAGGGAGGGGGTGAATTACCGAACAGGGAAGAGCCTTCACAGTTAAAGAGACGATTGTGTGTTCTTTATTTTTTCTAGTGGTATGAAGGCCTTCCTAGCAGTTCTACATAGAGGCTTATCTTAGATGTTTGTGACACGTCCAGGATAAGGGGAGAACCTATTAGGGATTTCCTTTTATTTGTCCCTTGTTTCTTTTCCTCACTGGGCTATTTTCCCTGTTGGGCCCCTTGGGCTTATAATATCCTGCTTTTCCAACTAGGGTTGTAGCTTAATAATAATAGTAATAATAATAATAATAATAATAATAATAATAATAATAATAAAATTCCCCAAGAGAGATTAGTTCACCAAACTTTCAACATGGCTCCACAAGGCACTAGAAGAGTTGGAAGACCCAGGCCTACATGGCTGAGGCCTATGAAACGTGAAGTAGATGATGATGAAAGGAGAAGCATTGATTTAAAAGCTCGAGATGTAGATGACTGGTGAAATCTAACCGAGGGCCTTTGCGTCAATAGGCGTAGATGATGATGATGATTACTAGGGATTATTGCATAGTCATTTTTTTTCAGTTACTAATTTGTATGAAACACTGCTTTATAAAGGGATACAGCTCATAGCATAGCCAAATTTCCTGTACTATATAAATACGTATTGCAGAGGCCTTTTAAAACCTCACTAGTATCTTTCCACCAGGAAAAAGGTGTAACAAAATTATATCAAATAATAATAAAAAATGTAAAAATTATCAGAAGTCTGTTGCATAACATAACTTTCAAAACGGGTTCATTTTAATACAAAAATGTATAAAAACTAAATTTACTTATAAGCACTAAATTTCCCTATGATATTCAAATAACAATAAGGAAAATGAAATTACCCTAACCTACACAGTCTCGGTAATTTTCATACGATAATTCATAAAAACTAAATTTAATCATAAAAAAATTAAATTTCTCTATGATATTCAAACTACAAATAAGGAAAATGAAATAAGCCTAATTTACAGAGTCTTGTGTTCCCAACCACGAGACCGCCACTCCATACGGGATAGGGGTCGCGAGTGTCAACAACCCCAATTTCCAAAGTCGCAATAAATCAATAATGGACAGCTGTGCCCCATTAGACCTACCCATCAATCGGTCCCATGTGCTTCGACACCACCACAGATAATGTAGGTTACGCTCAATAGCAGCGGATAAATCGATGGCTATGTTATATTTGTAATTACAGACGCCAGGCGTTGCGGACATTTTCGAGTGTTATTTTCATTCAAAAAAAAAAAAAAAAAAAAAAAAAAGTTGGCAATGATGGGGTGGTGTAGGGGTGGGAATGGGGGATAGACGATGTAATAGATAGAAATGGGTGGATAAAGCAGATTCGAGCGGCCGACCCTGCTATACAGTGGGAGTACTAAGGCTAAAAGTAGAAGAATTACTTTCTTAGATTCACCTCCACGTGATGTCTTATTTTCTTATTATGAGATCATGAATTAAATAATAATAATAATAATAATAATAATAATAATAATAATAATAATAATAATAATAATAATAACACACACTCAAATGAATTAATGTAACAGTACGAAGAAAACACTAAATATACAGCATCATGATACAGCATAAAAAAAACTAAATCATGGTTTGTGGTGGCCTATTGTAACCGTCCCTGCCTGGCATTCTGCTGGACGGGAGATCGAGTCATGCTCAAACTCGATAACTTCTTATAATGTCTGCAACCTCACCATACTAGTGCGCTAAGGATAAAGGTTTAGGGGAGCCCATAGGTCTGCCTGCTGAGTAATCAGCAGCCATTGCCAGGCCCTCCCTGGTCCTGGCTTGGGTATGAGAGGGTGTTTTGGCGTGATCATAGGGATATATGGTCAGTCTCAAAGACTGCTAGTAAAATGTCACTGTCCCTTGCCTCTGCCATTCATGAACGGCCTTTAAACTTTTAAATTAAGTATAAGGCAACATTCAGGGTTTTGATTAAGCACATATCTGTTGAAGCTCTGTTGCCTAGTAGTAGTAGTAGTAGTAGTAGTATTAAATTAGTAGCAGTAGCAGCAGCAGTAATACATTAGTAGCAGTAGTAGTGAATTAGTAGCCATAGCAGCAGTAGTAAATAAGGAGTAGTAGTAGTAAATTAGCAGCAGTGGAAGCAGTAGTAAATTAGGAGCAGTAGTAGTAAATTAGCAGCAGTGGCAGGAGAATCAGTAAATTAGTAGCAGTAGCAGCAGCAGTAGTAGTAGTAAATTAGTAACAGTATTAGTAAATTAGTAGCAGTAGCAGCAGCGTTAGTAGTAGTAAATTAGTAACAGTATTAGTAAATTAGTAGCAGTAGCAGCAGCAGCAGCAGTAGTAGTAGTAAATTAGTAGCAGTAGTAGTAGTAGTAAATTAGTAGCAGTAGCATCAAAGTAGTAATAGTAAATTAGTAGCAGCAGTAGTATTAGTACCACCCCCAACACAATACCATTGCATTCAAAAGAAAAAAGGAAAAAAAAAAGAAAAAAAAAAGTCATCTTCCGGTTTCATCTCGCTCCATCCCATTGGATATCATCTTGGGCCCATCTGTCGCCAAACTCAACACAGTCTGAGCACACAATGACACAGGGAAAATAGATCGGTGGATAAAATTACACAAAAGGTTCACACCAGAATGACGCAGGGGCAAAGAAATCTATCCTGAAGAAATTATCTATCGAGATTAAGAATAATTCTTATACTTATTATATGGTTTGCATACGGTACCATAATCTCTGTTTCGACTTTTAATTTTGTCTGTTAGGTACACCCAAGTGACTGATAGAATAGATTAGAGGGAGGTATGACATGAAAATAATAGTGAAGGTAAAAGTTTACACACTGGAATATCAGTTTATGTCACTCGCATTGTTCTCTAAATCTCTATATGTATGTTCGTACTTTTGCTTTCCGTATAAAATGTAAGAAACCTCTCTCAATAAATCAGTCCTCTGAGGAAGTATCACGAAACTAGTCAGGACTCAAGTGTATATTCTGTATTTTCATTTTCCCTGTGGTTCTTCTGCATCTGAGCATCACGTTTTCCTGTGATTTTTACGCATATATATATATATATATATAATATGCGTATGTGTATGTGTGTTTTATGTATGTATATATATGTATGTATGTGTATATATATATATATATATATACACACTGTATATATATATATATATATACACACTGTATATATATACCATATATATATATATATATATCTATATATATATATATATATTTACATAAATATGTTTATTTCTTTAATATACTTATATTTTCACATATATGAATAATAGATTTGAGAAATCAACATACAGTAAAAACAGTGTATAGAACAGTATCTTAAAATAATAAGTACACGATCTATTTCAAGTAAAAAAAAATAAATAAAAAATAATCCAAATAAACAAAACTCATCTACAAAACTGATCTAAATTGCGACTGCGCAATCTCGCAATCTTGCAACCATCCCTCCCCCGAGCAATGTTAGAATCGCGCAGATTGGTAGGGTGAAGAGAAGCAATCACAGCTGACTGACACTTCAATCGAAGAGCAGAAACAGGTGTTCTCGGCGAGACATTGCTATCTTTGACAATCAACAGGTTATATGCCGGAAGATAAGGAGAGAAACTGCTGGTCTTCATTGCAGGTTATATATATGTTTATGTATATATATATATATATATATATAATCATCCGGTGTGAATATAATGTTTCTAACTAGAGTATAAGCTACTCAATATGTTACAATGTAGTAGTTATTATTATGTTTCATAAATTGATACATAGTTAATGAGGAATGTTACGTATGTATATGTATGTATGTATACAAATAATATTTATATATATAATATATATATATATACAAAATATATATATATATATATATATATATACATATATATATACTATATACACACATATATACCAGGATGGTGAGGTTGCAGACACCAAAGAAACTATCGAGCATGAGTGTAACTCGAACCCCAGTCCGGCATATAGCCAGGCATGGACATTTCCAATAGGCCACCACAAGTTAACAGTAATAAAAATGTAACCGTAGTTACAAATTTACCATAAAAATCAAAATAGTTACATTGTGTAAAGGTTCAAATCGATTAAATTATATTCAAGTCACAACTCTGCACATCCACTACTACAATGGAAACGTCCCACATGAACCCAGACAACAAAAGGTGTATAAGGAAGTATAAATAATATATGCACAGGAGCCTTAAAGAAGATACAATATTCCTTATTTGATGTGAAACCATTGATCAAACATGAGAAATTAAAAGAAAATCTAAAGGAATTTTTAACACATGTTTTTTGGTAAATATTGAAATGCACGTTATACTCAGTTATGCTTTTTATTATTATCATTATTATTACTATTATTATTATTATTATTATTATTATTATCATTATTATTATTATTATTATTATTACTATTATTATTATTATTATTACCATTATTATTATTATCATTATTATTATTATTATTATTATTATCAATAATAATAGCTAAGGTACAACCCTAGTTGGAAAAGTAGGATGCTACAAGCCCAAGGGCTCCAACAGGGAAAAATAGCCCTGTGAACAAAGGAAGAAAGGATATAAACTATATGAAAGGTAATGAACAATTGAAATAAAACATTTAAAGAACAGCAACAACAATTTTAACAGGGAGAAAATCATAAACATACCAAACACTGGATCAAATTTGTCAAGTTATTTAGACACCTCTCCCGCGAGAACACAACACCACTTCCCCTCACTACGTCAAAGGTCCAACTACCCTCTTTTCCCCAAAATCCCCTCAAATGGTTAACCCACTGGACACTTAATCCAGGACAAGAGGGGGACACACCATTGCCATCACCATCGCAACTGGCATTCCAGATTCAAGAACCAACTGGCATATGCTCTCTCTCTCTCTCCTCTCTCTCTCTCTCTCTCTCTCTCATCAATGAGCAAGAGTTCAAAATTTATGAGGCTATCTACAAAAGGTATCATATTGAGACACTCTCTCTCTCTCTCTCTCTCTCTCTCATCAATGAGCAAGAGTTCAAAATTTATGAGGC
>NC_090735.1:131510402-131525402 GCF_036898095.1 Palaemon carinicauda | reverse complement strand
TCTATGGATTGTTGACCGTAATACCACTCATTTACGTCAATATATCCGTTTCTAAAATGGTAATATCTGGCAACATTTATTCCAAGATTTTTACCTTTTTTTTTTTTTTTAGGCAAATCTTTATCTGTGTATGAAAAAAACAGACTGATGCAAATACGGTTGAGCACCAAATATTAAATAAACAAACACCTCAACGGCAAGTCAGCCCAGAGGGTTAATTTCCAACAGTAGCAACTGTGTTATGATTAGGCGGGAACGGCCCAGGACTGCGTAAAAAGAGCTGCTTACTCTTGGAGGCTAATTTCTCATTTGCATAACAGATGGCAGCAAGCACGCAACAGTACCTAATAAATAATGCACGCCTGAAATAATTAACCGTCACTCAAATCACTGTCAGAACGTTTCACAATGCTTCACGAAGCCTAAAATCATAGCCAGACTTTTGCTCAAGCCTCTATAACGATTGCAACGCTTCCAGAAGGCTAAAATCACTGTCAGATCTTTGCCCAGACACCCAAATCACGGTCAGCCATTAATGTGTAATGACTAAGCCGTCTTAACAATGAGGTGGGTCTTCTTTTAAAGTTTAAGTGCCGATCATAAATGGCAGAGGCAAAGAACAGTGGCATTGCCCTAGTTAGTAGGACAATACCCTAAACTCCTAAAGGCTGACCATATACACCTATGATCAGCGATCAACCCACCACTCCACCCAAGCTAGAACCAGGGATGGCAGGTAATGGCTGCTGAAAAGATGCTGTGTAACATTTGCACCAGAAATATTTGCTAGGTATATATATATATATATATATATCCATATATATCTAAATACATATATACCTATATATATATTATATATATATATATATATATATCCATATACATACAGTATATATCCATATACATATATATCTAATACATACATACATACATATATATATATATATATATATCTATCTACATACATACACACATACATATATATATATATATATATATAAATAATCTTGATAATTAATTTGATTAATTACAGACATTGAAATTTAACGCAGAGACACCATGCAACTCTTCAACTCATTTTTTCATTTGCATTTAAAGATACAATTTCTCCAAAAACGTAATTGTAAGAATAACGCGAAAGACTGAAGCGATGAGAATAGACGTTTGTTCGAATTGGCTCAAGATAACACAACTGTGACTAAGGCTTAGGCCCTAAGAAGAGGGCTCTGTAAAAGCCTAAAGGAGGCTTAAGCCGGATTTAGGGGGTCAGGAAATTACAGAATGGAGTAGCGAAGGATTTCGTACGGTCCATCCGTCAAGATTTTAATGACAGCGTGTGATGGCCATGTGACAATGTGGTTCGCCTTCGGATGGATAGGACTTCGTAAAGGACGACTCACAGAGAGAGAGCTTAAACGTAGCTGAAGTAATGGCAAGGAAAATCATATGTCTGCTGATCACAAGACCGCGAAGCCAAAGACACTGA
Organism: Palaemon carinicauda; assembly: GCF_036898095.1. Classification (NCBI taxonomy): domain Eukaryota; kingdom Metazoa; phylum Arthropoda; class Malacostraca; order Decapoda; family Palaemonidae; genus Palaemon; species Palaemon carinicauda. Next base: position 131,523,916 of record NC_090735.1, on the reverse strand, counting down.
ATGGTGGTAAGATAGGAGAGGGTGGGGGCAATGGGGAAAATGCTGTACAGAACAAAACTCTTATAAAAGGAAACAGGGACCAGTGAAGCACGTAAGTGCCAGGACGCCACAGTGTAGAAACTGTGAAATTATCTACCCCTCTCAAAACCATCCGCATAAAAAAAAAAAAAAAAAATTTTTTTTTTTTCTTTAATATCAATGCTACATTACGAGCGGATGTCGAATCGCTGGAAAACATGCTTGTAAACAACATGAGAAAGTAAACAATCTTTGTGAACCAGCTAAATAACAACTACACTAACAACAACTACACTAAGATTCTTCTCAGGGAAGAGCCCTTGAATAGCGTTAAGCCTTGGGAATCGAAGCCTCTTCTAAATGAGAGTAATTTTCCTGGACGCTTCTCCCTGGGGATTGACCGATAAGACAAGCACAGGCTGGAGAGAGAGAGAGAGAGAGAGAGAGAGAGAGAGAGAGAGAGAGTACCCCCTTGGAAGCAAAACGTCTTTCGTAAATCATTTACTAAACAGAAGAGTGGAAAATATATGAAATCAAAATACAATTATTGAGCAAAAGATGAAAATAGAAAATGCACGTGAGAGAGAGAGAGAGAGAGAGAGAGAGAGAGAGAGATTATGGATCTCATAGCTTATTCTTTAATTCTTCTCATACTGTGTGGCTATTCACTGAGAGAGAGAGAGAGAGAGAGAGAGAGACCCTCGGAAGCAAAACGTCTTTCGCCAATCTTCTACATAACAGAAGAGTGAAAAAATATATGAAATCAAAATACAATTATTGAGCAAAAGATGAAAATAGAAAATGCACGTGAGAGAGAGAGAGAGAGAGAGAGAGAGATTATGGATCTCATAGCTTATTCTTTAATTCTTCTCATACTGTGTGGCTATTCACTGAGAGAGAGAGAGAGAGAGAGAGAGAGAGAGAGTCACCCTCGGAAGCAAAACGTCTTTCGCCAATCTTCTACATAACAGAAGAGTGAAAAAATATATGAAATCAAAATACAATTATTGAGCAAAAGATGAAAATACTAAATGCACGTGAGAGAGAGAGAGAGAGAGAGAGAGAGAGAGAGAGATTATGGATCTCATAGCTTATTCTTTAATTCTTCTCATACTGTGTGGCTATTCACTGAGAGAGAGAGAGAGAGAGAGAGAGAGAGAGTCACCCTCGGAAGCAAAACGTCTTTCGCCAATCTTCAACATAACAGAAGAGTGAAAAAATATATGAAATCAAAATACAATTATTGAGCAAAAGATGAAAATACTAAATGCACGTGAGAGAGAGAGAGAGAGAGAGAGAGAGAGAGAGAGCACGAAAACATGAATCATCACTGTCGTATCTTTATTTCGCTTAAACAAAATGAAGATATAGGTTTATATGCCAAAGGATTAACGAAATGGCAGATATCTTGATATTAGCAATAATACAATCTTGGCTGTCACCTCATATTGGTAGAATATGAATATATAAACCATCGGTGTGACTCGGCCACAACATAAAGAGGACAATTGCAAAATAACTTTTTTTTTCTCTCTTATAAAGAATTGCTATTATTGCAACGTAACCCTACATTTGAAATGCCCGTAGAAAACAAGGCAACGTAACATTACTTAAAACGTCTATCATCATATATAATCTATTTCAATATTATTATTACTTGCTAAGCTACAACCCTAGTTGGAACAGCAGGATGCTATAAGACCAGGGGCCCTAACAGGAAAAATAGGCCAGTGAGGAAAGGAAATAAGGAAAAACTTCAAGAAGTTTCAGAACAATAACATTAAAATAAATCTTTCATATATAAACTATAAAAAATGAAAATAACAAGAGAAAGAGAAACAAGATAGAATAGTGTGTGCACCCTCAAGCAAGAGAACTCTAACCCATGACAGTGGAAGACCATGGTACGCACTACCCAAGACTAGAGAACAGTGGTTTGATTTTAGAGTGTCCTTCTCCTAGAAGTCTCTCTTCTACCCTTAACAAGAGGAAAGTAGCTATTGAACACTTACAGTGCAGTAGTTACACTCTTGAGAGAAGAAGAATGTTTGGTAATTTCAGTGTTGTCAAGTGTACAAGGAAAGAGGAGAATGTGTTAAGAATAGGCCAGACTATTCTGTAGGCCAAGGTCTATGTATATCTGGACCGTGGTGTAGGCAAAAAATGAAATGAGCCGTAACCAGAGGGAGGGATCCAATTTAATACTGTCTGCCAATTAAAGAACCCAATAACACACTAGCGATAGTATCTCAACGGGTGGCTGGTGCCTTGAATCTCAACAATCTCCGGTGGTTCTAGGCGACTTTTTTGGGGGGCGGGGGGAGGCAGGGGGTAAGCAATTGTGGTGATATGTCGGAAATATTTATGGAGCAGGCGGCGTCGTCAGCAACTTCAGGAGGTGAACGGCTTCCTGTTTTTACAGCAGAGAAATGCTCGTGAAAGGATAATTGGTCTCTCTCTCTCTCTCCCTTCTTTTTTTTTTGACTGCTGTAATATAAGAAAATGGTAATAACGGAGTATTTAGTTTGGCGTTCTTAGTTCACGCGCTTCATGCCAAGAATGTACTTTTTTTTTTTTTTACTTTTTTTTCTTTGATAGTTTCACGATCGTGATGATTTGGTGACAGGTCACGTTTAGGAGTTCGTCTGATGTATCTATGTATGAATGTGTGGAAGTGCGTCTATAGTAAAAATGTGTGTAAGTACGTCTATAGTAAAAATGTGTGTAAGTACGGCTATAGTAAAAATGTGTGTACGTGCGTCTGTATGCGTAGAATGATAAAAATTTGGATCCATTTCAATCACACTTGAAGTCAAATTGTTCTATAATGGACTTTTTATCCTGAATTAATTTCATACTAAGTTTGGTGTATAACTATTTTTGGACTTTTTATTTAGGGCTAAATTCGAATTAGACTCGGCGTAGTGTTGTCATATTCTAGACTTTTTATCCATCAATGAATTTAAATCAGACTTGAGGTAAACTGTCAATTTTTTTAACTAAATTTTATTTAATAAAGTATATGGACAAACGAAGCTATCAGGAAAATTTCAGTCACTTCTAAATATTTTGCAAAAAAAAATAAGTATACCATCAATTGATCGACTGATCCTGAAAAAAAAAGGTACTTAATGTCCCTGACTGGTTAACGCCAGACTGGGGTTCGAGTTCCGCTCAAACTAGAAAGCTCCTTTGGTCGTTGCAACCTCATCATCCTTGCATGCTAAGGATGGGAGGTTTGGGGGAGCCTGTAGATCTATCTGCCGAGTCATCAACACCCATTGCCTGACCCTCCTTGCTCATAGCTTGGGCGTCGATCATATGCAATATAGTCAGTCTCTAGGGCATTGTCCTGCTTGATAGGGCTATGTCACTGTCCCTTGCCTCTGCCATTCATGAGCGGCCTTTAAGGGTTACTAACCCGTGTTTTCAGCCCGGCGGCCGGACAATTTTTCCCAAGCCAGCCAGCGCACATAACTGTACGTGTAATAATGGATGATAATTCCATCGCTTGCAATTACTGAAATCCGCAACCTGTCTGTATAGCAGACTGGGTGGTTTGTTGACTTTTTTGCAATGTGATGGATTTCTAAAAAGTTCTCTGATATTTTGCGAAATCAATTTTTTCCTTTCATTATAAAGGCTTGTTAAATAATTTGGCTAGAACTGTTGTTAATAATAATAATAATAATAATAATAATAATAATAATCTCCCTATATAATAAAGAGCAAGTGGCTATATATAAAGTGTATATATATATATATATATATGTGTGTGTGTGTGTGTGTGTGTGTGTGTGAATACACGCCACCATATCTCAATTACAAAATCCATACATCGGTGGTAATTATAGAGAAAAAAAAAAAAACACATTTTTAATACTATTTGTAAACCATATAAAGAGAAAAAAAGCATCTTTTTAATACGATTTGTAAACCTTTTTTGCTAGAACTGGAATGTTCCATCGTCATTAATAATAATTCCACGTTAAAAGCCTGGGAATCAGCAGTGCGTGAAACTTAAAATGAAAAAAAAATGAAAAAAAAAATAAAAAAATGAAAAATGCGAGAGGTACATTGGGTTTTAAGTGTCCGGGGGTTGCCACCGTGTGGGAATGCGTCAAATAAAAGCATATACGGGAACTAACAATTAGCATTTAAGTGTGGGAAGGTTTTTTTTTGGCCGATAGGAAAAGCAGAAAGACATCACAAGACTTCATGAACTGTTGATGGAACTCTCTATATATGAAATTTCATTTTATCATCATCATCATTATCATCATCATAACTATCATTATTATTATTATTATTATTATTATTATTATTATTATTATTATTAGCTAAGCTACAACCCTAATTGGAAAAGCAGCTTGCTATAAGCCCAAGGGCTCCAACAAGGAATATATCCCAGTGAGGAAAGGAAATAAGGATATGAAAAAACTATATAAAAATTAATGAACAATTAAAACAAAACATTTCATGAACACTAACAGCATTAAGAGATTATTATTATTATTATTATTATTATTACTAGGTAAGCTACAACCCTAGTTGGAAAAGCAGCCCAAGGGCTCCAACAGGGAAAAATAGCCAAGTGAGGAAAGGAAATATGAATATAAACAAACTACAGGAGAATTAATGAACAATTAAAATAAAACATTTTAAGAACTCTAACAGCATTAAAAGAAGAAGAAGAAGACCATCATCATCATCATCATTATTACAATTATTATAACAATAATAATAATAATAATAATAATAATAATAATAATAATAATAATTATTATATTATTATTATTATTATTATTAGTTAAGCTACAATCTTAGTTGGAAAAGCAGCATGCTATAAGCCCAAGGGGTCCAACATGGATGAAAGAAAAAAAAAATTAAACTACAAGAGAAGTGTTGAACAATCAAAAAAAAAAAAATTTCAAGATTAACAACAACATTAAAACAGATCTTCCATATATATAAACTATAGAAGCGACTTATGTCAGCCAGTTCAAATAATTGCGTTTATACACATACATTTAGGATATGTTTTTTTTTAATGAAGGATATACTCAATACATAAATTTTGGAAAAAAAAAGAAAAAAAAAACCGAGACATAACTACACGTAACCTTTTCCCAAAGCGGCTAAATAAAAACCAACATATTTACATAACTTAAAAACGCTATTTACCACAACTTTTTTAATCGTAGGAAAAAAGCTCACTAAGTTTGGCCTTTGTGCGCAGGAATCTCGTATTCCTAAAGGTTGCCTTATGCACAATTGTGGTTTTAACTGGGGAACGGTATAACCACATTAGCCAGGACTCTTCGAAACCCATTCCTCATACTATGTATAGTTTATTTAATGTACTCAATGTATGAAATCTCTTCAATGTTGAAATTATGAACTCAAATGTATCTAATCTCTTCAACATTGAAATTATGAAGCCAATGGTCAAATTAATTATTTTTCTACTAACTGAACACATAATTAATAAAAATAATTTATTTCTTATAGTTACTTACTTTTATTAACCTTTTTCAATTTTGGAAAATAATAAATGATTTATTTCACATATATCTCTAATCATTATGATAAATAAATGATAAAACTCTTTGATCTTAAGTAATTTCAGGTTTCACAGGGATGTTACTAACCACAAAACTTCAACTGAAATTAAATTGCTCAGCCATAAACATACGGAAATTTTCATATCAAACTTTGAGTCCATTGTCAAATTTCTTGGATACCATACCGTAAAAAAAAAAAAAAAAAAAAAATTCATTACAAAACTCAATTTCTGATAGAATACCTGTTAAACTTTGCCGTAAAAACGGTAAATGTGTGGCAACATTTATTCCAGGATTTTTACCCTTTTAAAAAAGGATATATTGACGTAAAAGAGTGATATTACGGTCGCCAACTCATAAAAGATAATACAAAAGTAAGGTAAAATTACGAGCGCCAGTATTTTACTGAAATACCGTTGAGAACAGTATATTTTTTACGGAGAATTTCGGGTTAAAATTACGGGGTTTTTTTTATAGTGTCTCGATCGAAATATTTTTTTCCATTTTACTCAGATGAACCCGAATCAGTAGAAAATCTTAAAAGACTAAGAAACTATTCAGTCAGGATACCTCCTCCTACTCAAGATAGTATACCATTCGAGGACTCTAGAGCCATCCTTCAGGTGGTAAATACATACCGAGACGATTTCTGCGGCAGGAAGTCGACTAGAGAGGAAAAAAAAAAAAAAAAAAAAGGATGTTGATGGCCATTTCTTGTGGTTTAGAAGCATTCTTGGAGCAGCGCGTGTAGCGAATTGACTATCGTAATGACTCGTCTATTGGGCCTCAAGAACCAATCCCATTAACCAGAGCGAGAGGAGGAGGAGAAGAAGAAGAAAAAGAAGAGGAAAAAAGAAAAAAGAAGAAGAAAAGGAGGAGGAGGAGGAGGAGGAGAAAAGAGAGAAAGAAGAAGAAGAAGAAGAAGAAGAAGAAGAAGGAGGAGGAGGAGGAGGAGGAGGAGGAGGAGGAGGAGGAAAAAAAGAAGAGGAGGAGGAGGAGGAGGAGGAGAAAAGGAGGAAAAAAAGAAGAAGAAAAAGAAGAAAAAGAAGAAGAAGGAGGAGGAGGAGAAAAGAGGAGGAGGAAAAAGAAAAGAAGAGGAAAAAAAAGAAGAAAAAGAAGAAGAAGAAGAAGAAGGAGGAGGAGGAGGAGGAGGAGGAGAAAAGAGGAGGAGGAAAAAGAAAAGACGAGGAAAAGAAGAAGAAGAAGAAGAAGAAGAAGAAGAAGAGTTCTCCGAAAAACATAGCGTACAAGGTCTGCATGAGAACGAAGAGCCATATAATTTACAGAAGAGGAAAATGAAAAAAAATATAAATCCCAGAAAATTCGCTTAAATGAAATAAAGATTTAGGTTTATATGCTTTAGGATATATATATATATATATATATATATATATATATATATATATATATATATATATATATATATATATATATATATATATATATATCAAACCATCACTACCATCATCAGCCGTTGCTAGTTAATTGCAGGGCAAAGACCTCAGGCATGTCCACCCACTCCCGTTTATTTATGTTCTTTCTATACCAGTCTATATCCAAAGGTTTTCTTAGTTCATCAATCGATCGTCTCCTTTTCCTTCCCTGTTTCGTTAGCAATCTCTATGGAACCACTGTTATTTTTTTTTTTTTTTGTCCATCTATTATCTGTCATTCTCATCATATGTCTCCATTTGTTCTTAGAGCGAAATAGTTTAAACGTTTAGAAAGTTTTTATGATCTTTTCGAACTTATTCTTGAATTTTGAGAGAGAGAGAGAGAGAGAGAGAGAGAGGAGAGAGAGAGAGAGAGGAGAGAGAGAGAGAGAGAGAGAGAGAGAATCATTCACTGTAAAAGCAGTCTACACTTCTATCAAATTTATTGTATACCCTTCAAACACTAAACTCAACCTACACTACCTTATACTTCTATCAAATTCATTGTATATCCTTTAACGTTTAACCCAACCTAACCTCCACTACACATCTATAAAATTCATTGAATACCCTTCAACGCCTAACCCAACCTACCCTACACTACACTTCTATCAAATTTATTGTATATTCTTTAGCACCTAACTCAACCTAACCTAACCTAACCTACCAATAACACTAGCTTCACCACCCCTGAAATATTTGCTGGGGACTATGACCGTCCTATGAAAGACTGTCTAAGAGGCCCAGTGTGTGTGTGTGTGTGTGTGTGTGTGTGTGTGTGTGTGTGTGTGTGTGTGTGTGTGTGTGTGTGTGTGTGTGTGTGTGTCATGAAATGTTCCTTGCGACATTTTCTCAGCTAAACAAGCAAACACTAGAAAGGTTCCATGGGTCAAGACCTGTCCTGGGGCATAATTCAGAATGTCAAAACAATAAGTTTACTACTTAACACCCTCGTCACTAAATGCCTTAGGATAAACACGACAAGGGAACGATGGTTAATCAGTACGTGTTTCTTGCCCCCCCCCCCCCCCCCCCCCCCCCGGCCTTTTCTATTCCTCTTCACTGTAATTTTTATTCTTTATTTTCATTCACTTATTCGTTAGCTTTATAAAGATTTCATCTTCCATCGTAAGTATATTCTTTAAATTTTTCAAACATTTCTTTTCCCTTGCAATTACACTCACATATTCTACTTTTTTCAAAATATTTTTATTCACATATAAATTAGCTTTATAAACATTTTATCTTCCTTCGTAAGTATACTCTAAATTTTTCAAACATTTCTTTTCCCTTGCAAGTACACATTCACATTCTACTTTTTTTTCAAAATATTTTTATCCACATATGATTTCTTTATAGATATTTTATCTTTCATCGTAAGTATATTCTTTAAAATTTTCAAACATTTCTTTTCCCTTGCAAGTACACATTCACATATTCTACTTTTTTAAAAATGTTCTCTTCGCTTGTAAAACAGACATTCAAATATTCTTTATATTCTTCCAAATTTTATCTTCCCTTCTAAGTTAACAATCGTGTATTCCTTGAATTTATAAGATTCTCTTACACTGCAAGTAACATTAACATATTCTTTATATTTCTCAAAATTCCTTTTCCTTTTTAAACAGACATTCGCATTTTTCATTTACATTTTCTATTCCTTTTTCTTCCCATGTAAGCATAATTTTACAATTTTAAATATTTCAATATTATTTCTTACCTTATAAGTAGACTTTAGCATATTTACATTTCTTAAATTGTTCTCTTGCCCTTTAAGTAATTTTGGTATAATCCTTACATTTGTCAAAATTTTCTCTTACCTCGTAAATCATCTAATATAAAAGACAAACTATAAAATTTCCCCCTGTTTGGAAGACCTAAAAAACTTTATAAATTTCCTTAATTCATAAATCCAAGAACGTGAACCAATAAAAGTCAAATCTCTCTTCGTAATACATCACTAATGAATTACATATCTTCTTTCCCACGGTTATCCCTACATTAAGGGGTCGGTTGCCTGATGCGCTCTCTCCAATGCCTTCGGTCAAAGGCCTCCTCTTCCACCAAACCTCTTCTCTCCATATCCTCCTTCATCTTATCTCGCCATCTAATTCTCTGCCTCCCCTCTCGATCTTCCCACCTTAACAGGTTTCTCCAAAGCCCCCCTACTTCCTCCTCATCACTCTTCCTCAACACATGTCCACACCATCTCAGTCCTGACAATCTTAACAGTCGTGTAATCTTTACTATGCCTGCCATTCTTCTTATTTCATCAAATTCCAATCTTTCAAGCCTTAATCCTAATCCACCTCGGCATTCTCATATCCATTCTCTCAAGCTTTGCTCCCCCCCCCCCCCGGTCGTCTTATATACGACTTTCCATCTATAAAGAACTATATTGTATATACTCCAATACAAACGATGGACTATCTTCGCCTGACGCTGCCTTCATTTCCCAGAACAATTTACCTTTCCCGGTACCAGACTGACCTTGTCTTCACTACCTTCGTAATTCCCTTTGACTGAAAAACTAAATCCTTGCAACGTAACCCAGGAGCTGTTTAAAACGCGGGCAGGTTGTGCAAGTCATTCATTATCATGTTCGTTGCCTCGTTCCAGAAGACTGGAAAAAAATTTGAAAAACCAAAATACTGATCTTTTTCTCCTTGAGTACTCTGATTTAGTATTATCATTATTATTAATTGTTAATTATCAATTATTAATTATTATTATTATTATTATTATTAACTAAGCTACAACCCTAGTTGGAAAAGCAAGATGCTATAAACCCAAGGGCTCCAACAGGGAAAAATAGCCCACTGAGGAAAGGAGATAACTAAATAAATAAACGACATAAGAAGTAATGAAAAATTAAAATAGAATATTTTAAAAATATTAACAACATTAAAATATATATTTCATATATAAACTATAACAGGACTCATAAGTAAGTAATATGGAAGCCCTTGCTAAAAAAGGAGGTGGTTTATAGGCTAATATCAAAAGCGGAATGGAGTGTATTAATGTAAAACACACAGATTTAAATTTAAAGAAAAAAAAATTTAAAGTTGAATAAAATTCCTATCATAAATACAATTCAAACAACGCCTTTGCTTGAGAGAGAGAGAGAGAGAGAGAGAGAGAGGAGAAGAGAGAGAGAGTTACGAGTGGTAGTGTCACTGACGAATTACTTAGTTGTGTGTAAGAGAGAGAGAGAGAGAGAGAGAGAGAGAGACGAGAGAGAGAGAGAAATCAACAATTTATCACACCACAATAATGGACAATTAAACAGGCGCGAAATAATTATGAGAAAATAACCAGGACAAAAGACTTTAGATGACAAAGAAAACTCCATTTCGAGAGATAGTACAAATCACGCCGGATATTGTGGGAATGACCTCTGAACTCTTCATAACACGAGAAATTAATGGTAAAATATTAACTTTCTCTCCTGGTTATTACTTGGAAATTTCCATAATTTTCGTGATATAAAAAACTATCGTTATCGTTGCTTTCTTTACTATTGGAGTCACTTTGTATGTATGTATGTATGTATGTATGTTATTGTTATTGATATTATCATCATCACTACCATCATCATTATTATCATTATCATTATTATTATTATTATTATTATTATTATTATTATTCATTGATAGCTAAGCTACATCCACTGGGCTATTCTTCTGTTGGAGCCCTTGGGCTTATAGCATCCTGCTCTTCTAGCTGGGGTTGTAGCTTAGCCAGTAATAATAATAATAATAATAATAATAATAATAATAATAATAATAATAATAATAATAATAATAATAATAATATTTAGATCTTATTTAATGGATGAATTATCAATTTTTTAGCAGATGGGTATTCTATACTGTACGTGATTCTAATTTCCTGAAATCCAACAAAGGGGATAACTACATTGCATAAGAATTAACGAGAGAAGAAAAAACACAGGGATTCCCCCCCCCCCCCGCCCCCCCCCCCCCTTTTTTTTAAACAAATTAGTCTCCTGAATTCTTCAATATAAAAAAGAACAGTTAACTCTCTTGACCTATGATATAAACCGACTATAAAAACTAGTTCTACAATCCTTTCAAGGGAACCAGAAAATGTTCAGAGAGAATAAAAATTCAATCGACCTTTACCAATTGTGGATAACCTTTATTCTTTTTTTTTTTAATATAATTACGCCAGATAATTGACAATAACCCTTTTCCTGCAGATATCTGCATCGAATTTAAAGCCATCTCTAATTGCCTATATAGTAATACAGAGGTCATTGACCCAGGAAGAGGGAGAAAAGGATTTTTTTTTTTATTAATAATCTAGTTTTTTCTTGATAATAATAATCTATTTTTTCTTAGTAATAATACTCTATTTTTTTCTTAGTAATAATACTCTATTTTTTCTTGATAATAATCTACATTTTCTTATTTAAAATAATCTGTTTTCTTATTAATAATGTATATTTTCTTAATAATAATTATATTTTCTTACTGATAATAATATATAATAATATGAAAGTTTGCTGAATGTTGAGGATGATAGGGAGGCAGAGATAATTGCTGTTCCAGGTGTTGAGGTGCCAGTGATGGGAGATGAGAATGAGAGAGAGATTACAATAGAGGAAGTGAGGAGAGCACTAGATGAAACGAGAGTAGGAAAAGCATCTTGTATGGATGGTGTGAAAGCTGAGATGTTGAAGGAAGGGGGTGTGACTGTAATTGAATGGTTGGTGAGATTGTTTAATGTGTGTTTTGTGTTGTCAATGGTACCAGTAGATTGGGTCTGTGCATGTATTGTACCGCTATATAAGGGTAAGGGAGATGTGCATGAGTGTTGTAATTCAAGAGGTATTAGTTTGTTGAGTGTAGTTGGAAAAGTGTATGGTAGAGTACTGATTAATAGGATTAAGGATAAAACAGAGAATGCAATCTGGGAAGTACAGGGGGGTTTTAGAAGAGGTAGGGGTTGTATGAATCAGATTTTTACAGTTAGGCAGATATGCGAGAAATATTTAGCAAAAGGTAAGGAGGTGTATGTTGCGTTTATGGATCTGGAGAAAGCATATGATAGAGTTGATAAGGAAGCAATGTGGAATGTGATGAGGTTATATGGAGTTGGTGGAAGGTTGTTGCAAGCAGTGAAAAGTTTCTACAAAGGTAGTAAAGCATGTGTTAGAATAGGAAATGAAGTGAGCGATTGGTTTCCGGTGAGAGTGGGGCTGAGACAGGGATGTGTGATGTCGCCGTGGTTGTTTAACTTGTATGTTGATGGAGTGGTGAGAGAGGTGAATGCTCGAGTGCTTGGACGAGGATTAAAACTGGTAGGCGAGAATGATCATGAATGGGAGGTAAATCAGTTGTTGTTTGCGGATGATACTGTACTGGTAGCAGACACAGAAGAGAAGCTTGACCGACTAGTGACAGAATTTGGAAGGGTGTGTGAGAGAAGGAAGTTGAGAGTTAATGTGGGTAAGAGTAAGGTTATGAGATGTACGAGAAGGGAAGGTGGTGCAAGGTTGAATGTCATGTTGAATGGAGAGTTACTTGAGGAGGTGGATCAGTTTAAGTACTTGGGGTCTGTTGTTGCAGCAAATGGTGGAGTGGAAGCAGATGTACGTCAGAGAGTGAATGAAGGTTGCAAAGTGTTGGGGGCAGTTAAGGGAGTAGTAAAAAATAGAGGGTTGGGCATGAATGTAAAGAGAGTTCTATATGAGAAAGTGATTGTACCAACTGTGATGTATGGATCGGAGTTGTGGGGAATGAAAGTGATGGAGAGACAGAAATTGAATGTGTTTGAGATGAAGTGTCTGAGGAGTATGGCTGGTGTATCTCGAGTAGATAGGGTTAGGAACGAGGTGGTGAGGGTGAGAACGGGTGTAAGAAATGAGTTAGCGGCTAGAGTGGATATGAATGTGTTGAGGTGGTTTGGCCATGTTGAGAGAATGGAGAATGGCTGTCTGCTAAAGAAGGTGATGAATGCAAGAGTTGATGGGAGAAGTACAAGAGGAAGGCCAAGGTTTGGGTGGATGGATGGTGTGAAGAAAGCTCTGGGTGATAGGAGGATAGATGTGAGAGAGGCAAGAGAGCGTGCTAGAAATAGGAATGAATGGCGAGCGATTGTGACGCAGTTCCGGTAGGCCCTGCTGCTTCCTCCGGTGCCTTAGATGACCGCGGAGGTAGCAGCAGTAGGGGACTCAGCAGTATGAAGCTTCATCTGTGGTGGAAATGTGGGAGGTTGGGCTGTGGCACCCTAGCAGTACCAGCTGAACTCGGCTGAGTCCCTGGTTAGGCTGGAGGAACATAGAGAGTAGAGGTCCCCTTTTTTGTTTTGTTCTTGTTGATGTCGGCTACCCCCCAAAATTGGGGGAGGTGCCTTTGGTATATGTATGTATGTAATAATATATAGTCTTTTAATAATATTAATCTATATATTTTTTATTAATAATAATCTCTATCTCCTGACGAAATTTTCCTTGATAATAATCTGTATC
>NC_090735.1:131500402-131505402 GCF_036898095.1 Palaemon carinicauda | reverse complement strand
CTCTCTCTCTATATATATATATATATATATAATATATATATATATTATATCTATACACCTCTCTCTCTCTCATCTCTCTCTCTCTCTCTCCTCTATATATATATATATATATAGAGAGAGAGAGAGAGAGAGAGAGAGGGTGAGAGAGAGAGAGAGAGTTTATACGCATAAATACACAATAATTCATATTTAAGGTGCACAAAATGTACAGAGCGTTTTTACAGTTTTGTGAGGCATTGTCAAGTAGCTGTACAAGGAAGTACACAAAAATTTCATGAAATGCTTAACAGTAAGTTAACTGGTTTTAGGCCAGAAAAAAAATGCTACTTAACTATAAATGTACACATATGTGTATTTGTGTGCGCGCTTGTAAACATCTTATAAGTCATAAGAACAATGTTGAAAAATTCAGCTCAACAATTAAGATGACAAATACAAGAATCAAATATTAAACAATAATAGATACTCCTCATACAAATATCTTTCTTATATTAAAAAAAAAAAAAAAAAAAAAAAAAAAAAAAAAAAAAAAAAAAAACCGTTGAGGAAATTATCCCAGATATTACAGTATTACAGCCCTTAAATGGAGGCAGCAATGATCTAGATTCGAGAGATTCTAAACCATTATTTCCTATAATGAGGGACGATGAACGAGCTCCACCAGACAGCGAATGGTACCGTAGCATTTCGGGACCTAGAACGCGAGATATCAAGAGGAAAAAACCGGTAATAAAAAATAAATGACAAGCGCAAATTACCTGAAGAAATAAGCTCAAATTATCTGGAATTTTTGCACGTCCATCTGTAGATATTTTCCACCTACTGAAAAGAATAACGTAGTACAGTTGACTTCATTAACATCCCCTTTGCTTCCTATCTAGTGTAACAGATTTAATGAAGCCAACTGTACATCAACAGAGGAACAATGAGAAAATCTCACAATTCACGTCGGTCACCTTACTCTTCTAGTGGCCTATTGGTAACGTCCTTGCCTGGCGATCGCCGGACTCGAGTTCGAGTCCCGCTCAAGCTCGAAAGTTTCTTGCAATGTGTGAAACCTCACTATCCTGGTGAGCTAAGGATAAGGAATTTGAGTGACCCCATAGGTTTACCTGCTGAGTCATCAGCAGCTATTGCCCTGGCACTCCTTGGTTTAGCTTGGATGGAGAGGACACTGATCATATATGGTCAATGTCAGTGTCACTGTCCCTTGCCTCTGCCATTCATGAGAGGCTTTAAAACCGTTGGTATCATTCTCAATATATATATATATATATATATATAGTGTGTTGGTGTAAACACATATACTGTATGTGTGTAAATAAGTATTGAAATATATATATATATATATATATACACACACACTGTATATATATATATATAATATATATATTTACATATATATACACATATAGTATATCTGAGTAAATATGCATTTTGAAACGCTATACTATCAGAGTAAATGTCTTAACATTTCCATTAAAGCTTAAACACAATCGCCTATAAAATCACCCAACGCATTTACCCCCCTTCCAATAGTTATTCACAATAAACTAAACATCTCATTAGCATAATACATACCATCCATCCACAATGATAAAAACCACAGGTAACAATCACTAGCCATAACAAGTCTTCAAATAAACTCGTGGATCGGAACACAAACAACTTAGGGAGTAGAAGAGGCAGACATGTTGTTTCCCACGATTAATTACAGCATGCGCAGCTGGTGTGGAGGGAAGCTATGACACTAGTGGCTAATCTACTTTGCAAACAGGGATATGACTGTGTTCAAGAGCCGGATGCAATACCTGAGGAATTCGAGATGGAAACTTTGTCCGGAAATAGCTCTTACAAGGACAGATTTTAAAAGATGATAATAATAATAATAATAATAATAATAATAATAATAATAATAATAATAATAATAATAATAAGACAAATGTGAAGAAGACGGAGAAGAAGAAACTAAGATAAAATAATAATAAATAATAATAATAATAATAATAATAATAATAATAATAATAAGAAGAAGAAGAAGATAAACCAAGGTGTAAAAATCTCCTATTTCTAAAAGACCGAAGCTATGCTAATAAGCAATAATTATGAATTAACATTTAAAAAAAAAAAAAGAAAAAAAAAGTCTTCGCTAAAGCCCCCAAGCTATAAAAACTATGATCTATAAAGAATAACCTGGAAAAAAGAGAGAGAGAGAGAGAGAGAGGAGAGAGAGAGAGAGAAGATATAACAATGAACTAAATTAAGACAGCTTCGTCCATTACTTATAGGTAACACGTGCGCCATCTGCTTCTGCTAATGACAAGCAGGAATCATTTTCATAAAAGCGATGATATACATCCGTTCTTTGTTTTATAGATCCAATAAAAACATTCCTGTTTCCTGTACCGGTTTGTTAAAAGATGTGACGCCCCCCCCCCCCCCACACCACAATCTGCCATATGTTTTGGCTAACGCTTGCATAGAGATGTTTATGAACCTTTGTTTAATGTTGATGGTTAAAGTGTCTGGATTCAGTTCCAGTTTCATAAGGATCTCACCAGAACATCAGCCACTCCTGTGCCCAGCCAATGGCCTCCCCAGTAACAGACTAAACTCACGATCCAGGGCGAGGATCGATCTGCTGCCATACGAATGCTAGGCGAGCACGTTATCACTGTACTAGCCAGGAATACAATCATGCCGAAACGGCATTGTAAACATGAGAGCACAGAATTTAAAGTTTGAGTTTATTTAAGGTGAAGTGTTTCAAATTCGAGAATTGGATAATGAGTATTTAAGATGATCTTGGGGTAACTGAAAAAATTATATCTGTACTTGCAAAACTGTAAAACAAGAAACGTCAAGCAATTAGCTACGATTAATTACAGAAGCAATTAAAAATCATGCGATAAGATGTGATAAATATTGTTATAAAACTAAACTTGAATACTGAGAGAGAGAGAGAGAGAGGAGAGAGAGAGAGAGAGAGAGAGAATATTTTTGCAGCTTTAGTAAATAAAAAACTGTACTTGTATAATAAACAAGATACCACTTTCAAAGTTGTCATCCAAACTTAAATGATTTGAAGAACAAAGTCACCACTATGAACAAGTTATGAAAACTTAATTAACGTAAATATAAAGTACATGTATATGTTTAATCGCTACATAAAAAGGCAAATCTAATTGCACGAGGCCCTCCAAGAAAGAAAGTGAAGCTTCAAAATCGGCCACACAAGAATCACGACTACATATTGACCTTCAGCTACAATCCACGACCACTGCCCTGAACATCATTTTTTTCCTTTTTTTTTTTTCTTTTATTATGAAATACAGAATTACAATTTTACAGTTTATAACATATACATCATGGTATATTTACTTAAATAATTATTTATTTTACATGTTGCGTATTTACAACTGAAATTTTTACTAATTATCTAAATATGTTTTTAAATCAAAAAGATATATCTAGTCGTGAATGCTTTTTTAATAGCGTATTTACAATGGGAATTTTTACTATCTATTGAAATATGTTTTTAAATAAAAAATATATCTAGTTGTAAATATTGTTTTAATAGAAGTTGAATATCTTTCTCATCTATCCAATCTGCTATGTGACGTAGTAGGTCACCATCCTTCCATCAGAGATTAGAAAAGAGTCGACGTTCAAACAAAGGCATAAAGCCTTTTGTAATGTGATAGTCATGGCCATTCGAACTGACAGTTATATAAAAAGCGATCGCCGCATTAAGTCAAAGTTTTATACAGTTTAATCTCGTGTTCGCTTCGGTATTCATAACAGTGGAATTACTGATTGAATTCATCATTCCTCTGCCTGTTGATAAGATTTTTTTTAATATTGCATGAGCACGCGCCAGCTCAATGCATGTTTAAGGCAAATAACGTGCCTCGAAACCAATCTACTCTAAAACTAACCTCGAAACCAATCTACTCTAAAATTAACCTCGAAACCAATCTACTCTAAAATTAACCTCGAAACCAATCTATTCTAAAATTAACCTCGAAACCAATCTACTCTCAAATTTACCTCGAAACCAATCTACAATCTACTCTAAAATTAACCTCGAAACCAATCTACTCTAAAATTAACAAATGTTAGATCAAATAAATATATAAAAACAACCGCAGGAATCATAGAGAAACCAAATTTATCATTACTGTGCCTGGTTACAAGATTTCTTTATATTGCAAGAGCACACGTCAATACAAAGCATGTTTGAAATACAGTAAACAATGATTGTTGTACCTTGCAAACAATCTAAAATAAATAATAAATTCTTGAAAAAACTACTAAGCTATAAATCCAACTCCAGGAACCAAACAGAAATTAAGTTTATCACTGCTCTGTTTGCTGCTATGATTTCTTAATATTGCAAGAGTATGCGAAGTAAAAATCATATTTAATATACGATACTGTTCCTCTTTTTTTTTTTTTTTTTTTTTTTTGAGCGGTCATGGGTCAACAAGTGGCCCCAAGACCAGTGGAGTAAGTAAGTCATACTTTGCCTTGAAACCAATATCCACTAGAATTAAAAAAAAAAAAAAAAAAAAAAAAAAAAAAAAAAAAAAAAAAAAAAAAAACCTCATATAATACCAACCAAAAAAACCATACAGAAACCAACTCCATCCTGACAGGCGTAACCTCAGTGCAGATGCAAAGTACAGAACGAGGTTTCCATAAACTAGTTTGCTAGACCACTAAACATCTAAACGAAGCAATGTGCCACAATAACCACCTGTGAGATCTTCTACAACCCCCTTCCCCCTCTTAGTTGACAAGGCCACGACCACCACCTGTCCGGCTTCGCTAGCCACCTGCCTCAAAACTCAAGACTAGTGGCTCATAACAATACATATTCATCTCGTAAATATTCAAGCAAAGAGTAAGTTGGTGCATATTACACAAATATGGTTCAAATTAGTTCTGCTTTGCCCTTGAGAAAGATTGTGGGTACTAATTGGATATCAGCGTAGATT
>NC_090735.1:131487269-131499902 GCF_036898095.1 Palaemon carinicauda | reverse complement strand
ACTTGACAACATTATACGGCAACGATTGAAAAGAAGCAATTTCCTGCAACATGTGACCTTCTTCTTCTTCTTCAGTGGCGATGACGGCAGGTGTTTCTTACCTACGCCACATGAAATACACCAGAGAGAGAGAGAGAGAGGAGAGAGAGAGAGAGAGATACTCAAGTGTGATTTCAACTTACGATGAGAACGAAAAGACAATTCATATATATATATATCTATATATATATATATATAAATATATTATATATATATATACGTATATATATAAATATATATATATATATATTATATATAAAACATACATATATATATATATATATATATATACAACAACAACAACTGCTGTTTTTAAAATATTTTGTTTTTCCTTGTTTCCTTTCCTCACTAGGGCTATGTTTCCTGCTGGAGCCCCTAGGCTTATAGCATCCTGCTTTTACATCTAGGGTTAGTAGCTTACTAAGTAATAATAATAATAATAATAATAATAATAATAATAACTGCAGCCCTTCATAGTCTACTGCAGGACAAGGCCTCAGACATGTCAATTCATGTTTGTTTTTGGGGCCCGTTTTCATTACCATGCTGGCCAGTGCGGATTGGTGATGGTGGGAGATTCTCGTATGATCACTCAAGAGCAAAACCAGCCTAGTATTTGTAGCCCTGGCTGGTACAGCTATGCTGATCTTGACAATACACAAACCCTTTTCACCAAATTAGGGTATCCCCATTCAGAAGGTATATATATATATATATATATATACAGTGTATATATATATATATATATATACACTGTATATATATATATATATATATACACACACACATACACACATATATATATATATATATATGTGTGTGTGTGTGTGTGCGTATATATATATATATATATATATATTACACACATATATATACATATATATATATATATATATAAAAACGTCATCAACTTTCCTCGTTGATACCACGAAAATGTTACTCCTCTTCACAGGCCAACTGGATTTTTCAAGGCCAACCAGAGTAGAAAAGGTTTTTGTAACCACGCCCAAATAGAACAGTTGATCTTTCACATCAAATATAAGGGAAGGTATGTTTACGGCTTAACTTGTCAAAGGTTACATCACCATTAGTTGGATTTTCTAGGTATCCATCGAGTTTTCTGAGTACCCGAGAAAAAAAAAAAAAAAAGGGGGGGGGGGAATGTTTGGAGCGATTTACACTTCTTGGTAATTCAGTTGAAGAGAACGAGCCCTGATTTACCCCTACCTGCAACAAACGCTACCATTACTGGTAAAATATGGACAGTTCTAAAATCTCTCTCTCTCTCTCTCTCTCTCCTCTCTCTCTCTCTCTCTCGTAGTAGTAGTAGTAGTAGTGTAGTAGTAGTAGTAGTAGTAGAATACGCTAGACAGGAACATAGAAACTCTCTAAAGGTTTAAAATAATTCGCTCTACCCAAGAACAAATGGAGTCTCCGTGGAAAGGCTTCAAAGCCTTGGAGACATCCAAAATCCTTGTGACTCTCTCTCTCTCTCTCTCTCTCTCTCTCTCTCTCTCGTAGTGAACAGTGACACGGTGAACAAATTCAAGAAAAAGTTAGACATGATCATAGAAACTCTCTAAACGTTAAAACCCAATTCGCTCTACACAACAGTAAATGGAGTCTCAGCAGGACTAAAAAAGACATTCCAAAATCTCTCTCTCTCTCTCTCTCTCCTCTCTCTCCTCTCCTCTCTCTCTCTCTCTCCTCCCTAGGATAGCGAGACCAAATACTGGGTATACAGTGATCTTTAAATATAACAGATAGTTGCGGCATCTCTTTATATAGATAATTACACACGAGTTCGAAGTCAGTAATTTTTTCTTTGAAAAACAAAAACAAAAAAACTCCATTGTTATACAACCCCAAATACAACTATAGTTGCATGAAATAATTACAGATGTATCCCCAAATACAACTGCAGTTGCAAGAAATAATTACAGATCTATATCATTAATTGTTTTCTATTAATTATACATCCTCCTAATTTCCTAGTTATAAATACCATTCTTGCTCTGCAATTTTGGACTGGTACCCGCGCAGTACGAAACTTTAAGTTGATAATTACTTGATAGTAAGTGTGCACACTTACTGACCTTCTAATGAGAGAGAGAGAGAGAGAGAGAGAGAGAGAGAGAGAGAAGGAGAGAGAGGCCTTTAGATAAGTATCTCGTTGAGGTCCTTCAGTATTGTGGTATATACGTATTATGACGAATACTCTCTCTCTCTCTCTCTCTCTCTCTCTCTCGAGAGAGAGAGAGAGAGAGAGAGAGAGAGAGAGAGAGAGGGCCTTTAGATAAGCTTCTCGTTGAGGTCATTCCGTTTTAAGGTATACACCTATTATGGACTCCTCTCTCTCTCTCTCTCTCTCTCTCTCTCTCTCTCTCTCTCTCTCCATAGCTACGACTCACTACAGTCGGCTAACAAGAAGGTTCATAATTAGTCCGGGACTCGAACCTAGGCCTCCAGCGCACGCTACCGACAACGAGAGAGAGAGAGAGAGTGTGTGTGTGTGTGTGTGTCGTCCTTCTTATCAACATTTAACAGTAGACTTCACGAATTACGTCATCAGGCCAATTACCTCTCTCCCCCCTACTTCCCAACATTACCCAGAACATTAACATTAACATTAAACTAACAACAATGGCAGAAGTATTACCTGTAAAGGTCAAAACTGTCTTTATTGAGTTAACTAGCAGTATTTTTTTTCCTAAAAGCTATTAATTCACCGTTAAGTGCTTCATGAAATTGTTAGGTGGACTTCCTTGTACAGCTAGTTGACAATGCCTCACGAAACTGTATAAACTCTCTATGCTTTGTTCGCACTTAAATGTGAATTATTGTGTATGTATGCGTATAGCCTCTCTCTCTCTCTCTCTCTCTCTCTCTCTCTCCTCTCTCTAATATATATATATATATATAATATACATTTCTCTCTCTCTCTCTCTCTCTCTCTCTCTCTCTCATATATATATATTTATATATATATATATATATATATATGTATTTATATATGTATATATATGTATATATATATATATGTATATATATATATTTATATATATACAAATATATATATATATATATATACACAAATATATATATATATATATATATATAAATATATATTTATATATATACAAATATATATATATACATATATATATATATATATATACAGAGAGAGAGAGAGAGAGAGAGAGAGAGAGAGAGAGAGAGAGAGTGTGGTGTGTGTGTGTGTGTGTGTATACGCATAAATACACAATAACTCACATTAAAGTGTGCATGAAATGTACAGAGTTTATACAGTTTTGCGAGGCATTGTCAAATAGCTGTACAAGGAAGTACACAACAATTTCATGAAATACTTAACGGTAAATTAACAGGTTTTAGGCCAGAAAAAAATGCTACTTAACTCTGTAAATGTCACGTATGTGTATTTGCGTGTGCGCATGTAAACATCTTGTAAGTCATAAGAGTCATAAGAACAATGTTGAAAAATCAGCTCAACAATAAAGACGACAAATACAAGAATCAAATATTAAACACCAGTAAAGATATTCCTCATACATATATCTTTCTAAGAAAAAAAAAAAAAGAAGAGAGAGAGAGAGAGAGAAGAGAGAGAGAGAGAGAGAGAGAGAGAGATATTGCAGCCTTAAATGGAGGCAGCAATGATCTAGATTCGAGAGATTCTAAACCATTATTTCCTATAATGAGAGACGATGAACGAGCTCCACCAGACAGCGAATGGTACCGTAGCATTTCGGGACCTAGAACGCGAGATATCGAGAGGAAAAAACCGGTAATAAAAAATAAATGACAAGCGCAAATTACCTGAAGAAATTACAAGCTCAAATTATCTGGAATTTTTACTCGTCCATCTGTAGATATTTTCCACCTACTGAAAAGAATACGTATAGTCCATTTCTTTAGCGATGCCTATTTGCACCGACTCGCGGCGGTGCCCTTTTAGCTCGGAAAAGTTTCCGGATTCCTGATTGGTTGGACAAGATAATTCTAACCAATCAGCGATCAGGAAACTTTTCCGAGATAAAAGGGCACCGCTGCGAGTCGGTGCAAATATGCATAGCTAAAAGAAATGGACTATAGAGCAGTTGACTTCATTAATTCCGGTACACTGACATCCCCTTTGCTTCCTATGTAGTGTAACAGATTTAATGAAGCCAACTGTACATCAACAGAGGAACAATGAGAAAATCTCACAATTCACGTCAGCTAAATCTTCTGATGGCCTATTGGAAACGTCCCTGCCTGGCGATCACCGGACTGTGGTTTGAGTCCGCGCAAGCTCGACAGTTTCTTGCAATGTGTGAAACCTAACTATCCTTGTGAGCTAAGGAGAAGGAATTTGAGTGAGCCCATAGGTTTACCTGCTGAGTCATCAGCAGCTATTGCCTGGCACTCCTTGGTTTAGCTTGGATGGAGAGGACACTGATCATATATGGTCAATGTCAGTGTCACTGTCCCTTGCCTCTGCCATTCATGAGAGGCCTTTAAACCGTTGGTATATATATATATTTATACATACATATATATAAATATAAATATATTATATATATATATATATATACATATATATATATATATATACATATATATACATATATATATATATATATATATATTATTTATATATATATATATATGTATTATTTATATATATATATATATATATATGTATATATACATATATATATATATACACACATATATATATATATATATATATATCTATCTTTTCGAAATGGTGCTAATCAAGACTGAAAACAATTAAAGACGCATTCTCACGAAGGATCTACTCTACTGACCTACCAATTGGCGACGGAAGAAACCTACAAAATAATTAGTTCGACCTACTGATAACTTTTGTCGTAAAATCTACTTTTTCATCGTTTGAGAGAGAGAGAGAGGAGAGAGAGAGAGAGAGAGAGAGAGAGAGAGTACCGTAGCATTACAGATAAAAAATTCGAATGGAAAATAGGAAACAGGTGAAAAAATCTTACATATAGCTAAATTCAAAATGAAATACCATTCGGAAAATAAGTAACACGGAATAAAAACATTGAACATTCGACGAAGTTTTCCAAACACACGTTCACAGGGAACGTCAGCCACTTACTGCAGACAACAACCAACTGGTATCATTTCCCGTGATTACGAATCATATATCACCATTTAGTTCATAAATCTGTCACGATGGCAGCACCTGCCTACATTCTTGCTCAGGAAATCGTCCCATCTTGAGCGAAGGGATGATGAGAGGGTATTCTAGCAGGGACTGGTGCAAGGAGAGGGGTGAAAGGGGTCTGGTGCAAGGGGACTGGTGGAAGGAGAGGGGTTTAAAAGGGTGGAGGGGTGCAAGGGGAGGAGGGGTGAAAAGGGGATTGGTGCAAGGGGAAGCGGGCTGAAAGGGGATTGGTGCAAGGGGAAACGGGGTGAAAGGGGATTGGTGCAAGGGGAAGCGGCTGAAAAGGGTTGGTGTAAGGGAAGGTTGCAAAGGAACTGGTACAAGGGGAGGAGGGGTGCAATGGGATTGGTGCAAGGATAAAAAGAGCGTGAAATGGGACTGGTACAAGGGGAGGAGGGGGTGCAGTGGGATTGGTGCAAGTATAAAAGGCGTACAATGGGAATGGTACAAGGGGAAAAGGGGTGCAATGTGATTGGTGCAAAGATAAAAAGGCGTGCAATGGGACTGGTACAAGGGGAGGAGGGGTGCAATGGGATTGGTGCCAAGATAAAAGGCGTGCAATGGGATTGGTGCAAGACAGAAGGGTACCAGGGAAGGGAGTTAGCAGAGGTGTGAACAGAGTCTGAACAAAGAAAGCAAAGAAGGAAGTAGTTTATATGGCCAGAGGCAAAAATCAAGAAACGTCTCTAATTGTCTTTAGAAAATGTTGTCCAAGTTTCAACAAGGGAATCGGAAAAGAGAAACTTCGATCAGAGTCATATTTCGGAAGTAGTGCTATTGTACCAATCACGTAGATATCTAGTCGTTCCTGTGGCTGGCAGGCAGACACAGACACACACACACACACACACAAACACACACCACACATATATATATATATATATATATAAATGTGTGTAAACACGCATATATACTGTATGTGCGTAAATAAGTTTTGAAATGATATATATATATATATATATATAATGTGTGTAAACACGCATATATACTGTATGTGCGTAAATAAGTTTTTGAAATGATATATATATATATATATATATATACATATATATATATATATATATATGTGTATATATATATTATATATATATATATATATAATGTATATCTGAGTAAATATGCATTTTGAAACGCTATATTATCAAAGTAAATATCTTGACATTTTCCTTTAAAAGATTAACCACAATCGCCTATAAAATCACCCAACGCATTTAGCCCCTTCCAATAGTTTATTCACAAGATACTAAACATCTCATTAGCATAATAAATACCATCCGTCCACAATGATTAAAAACCACAGGTAACAATCACTAGCCATAACAAAGTCTTCAAATAAACTCGAATTAGAGACACCACAGACAGAAGTACTGAATTAGAGACATCACAGAACAGAAGTACTGAATTAGAGACATCACAGAACAGAAGTACTGAATTAGACACAGCAGAACAGAAATGCTGAACACAACCTAATATAAGTACTGAACAGAACAGAAGTCCTGCATAGTTTTAGTTTTAGGTTCAGTTTAGTTATAGTTATAGTTAGAGTTATAGTTATACTTATAGTTTTAGTTTTAGTTATAGTTATAGTTTTAGTTTTAGTTCTAGTTTTAGTTTTAGTTTCAATTCTAGTTTGTCGGAACACAAACAACTTGGGGAGTAGAAGAGGCAGACATGTTGTTTCCCACGATTAATTACAGAGTGCGCAGCTGGTGTGGAGGGAAGCTATTAAACAGGGGGCTAATCTACTTTGCAAACAGGGATATGGACTGTGTTCAGAGCCGGATGCAATACCTGAGGAATTCGAGATGGAAGATTTGTCCGGAAATAGCTCTTGCAAGGACAGATTTTCAAAGATGATGATGATAATAATAATAATAATAATAATAATAATAATAATAATAATGACAAAGATGAAGAAGACAAAGAAGAAACTAAATAAGAAGAAGAAGAAGAAGAAGAAGAAGAAGAAGAAGAAGAAGAAGAAGAAGAAGAAGAAGAAGAAATCAAATTATAAAATAATTTCCTTAACACATACTGGATTGAGATTCCAACAGCGTTTACAAAAGCGAGAAACCAACGTGTAAAAATCTCCTATTTCTAAAAGACCGAAGCTATACTGATAAGCAATAATTATGAATGAACATTTGAAAAATTAGTAAAAAAAAAAAAAAAAAGTCTTCGCTAAGGACCCAAGCTATAAAAACTATGATCTATGAAGACAGAGAGAGAGAGAGAGAGAGAGAGAGAGAGAGAGAAGATATAACAATGAACTAAATTAAGACAGCTTCGTCCATTACTTTTAACCAACACGTGCGCCATCTGCTTCTGCAAAATGACAAGCAGGAATCATTTTCATAAAAGCGATGATATACATCCGTTCTTTGTTTTATATATCCAATAAAAACATTCCTGTTTCCTGTACCGGTTTGTTTAAAAGAGGTGAAACCCCCCCCCCCCCCCAATCTGCCATATGTTTTGGCTAATACGTGCATAGAGATTTTTATGAACCTTTGTTTAATGTTGATGATTAAAGGTGTCCGGATTCAGTTCCAGTTTCATAAGAATCTCACCAGAACGTCAGCCACTCTTGTGCCCCAGCCAGTGGCCTCCCCAGTAAACATCTTAAACTCACGATCCAGGGCGAGGATCGATCTGCTGCCATACGAATGCTAGGCGAACACGTTATCACTGTACTAACCAGGAATACAATCATGCCGAAACGGCATTGTAAACTGGGAGCACAGAATTTAAAGTTTGAGTTTACTTAGATCAAGTGTTTCAAATTCGAGAATTGGATAATGAGTATTTAAGATGATCTTGGGGTGATTGAAAATATCAAATCTGTACTGGCAAAACTGTAAAACATGAAACGTCAAACAATTAGCTACGATTAATTACAGAAGCAATTAAAAATCAAGCGATGAGATGTGATAAATATTGTTATAAAACTAAAATTGAATACTGAGAGAGAGAGAGAGAGAGAGAGAGAGAGAGAGAGAGAGAGAGAGAGGGGGGGGGGAGGGAGAGAATATTTTTGCAGCCATAGTAAATAAAAAACTGTACTTGTATAATAAAAAAAGGTGCCACTTTCCAAGTTGTCATCTAAACTTAAATGGTTTGAAGAACAGTCACCACTATAACCAAATTATGAAAACTTAATTAACGTAAATATAAAGTACATGTATATGTTTAATCGCTATATAAAAAGGCAAATCTAATTGCACGAGGCCCTCCAAGAAAGAAAGTGGAACTTCAAAATCGGCCACACAAGAATCACGACTACATATTGACCTTCAGCTACATTTTTTTTTTCATCGCATATTATGAAATACACAATTACAATTTTACAGTTTATAACATATACATCATGGTATATTTACATAAATAATTCTTTATTTTGCATGTAGCGTATTTACAACTGAAATTTTTACTATTAATCTAAATATGTCTTCAAATGAAAAAATATATCTAGTCGTGAATACTTTTTTAATAGTGTATTTACAATGGAAATTTTTACTATTTATCTAAATATGTTTTTAAATAAAAAAATTTGTCTAGTCGTGAATACTTTTTTAATAGCGTATTTATAATGGAAATTTTTACTGTCTATCTAAATGTGTTTTTAAATAAAAAATATATCTAGTCGTGAATACTTTTTTAATAGCGTATTTACATTGGAAATTTTTACTATTTATCTAAATATGTTTTTAAATAAAAAAATATTTCTAGTTGTGAATATTGTTTTAATAGAAATTGAATGTCTTTTTCATCTTTCTAATCTGCTATGTGACGTAGTAGGTCACCTTCCTTCCTTCCTTCCATCAGAGATTAGAAAAGAGTCGACGTTCAAACAAAGGTATAAAGCCTTTTGTAATGTGATGGTCATGGCCTTTCGAATTGACAGTTATATAAAAGCGATCGCAGCATTAAGTCAAAGTTTTATACAGTTTAATCTCGTGTTCGCTTCGGTATTCATAACATTGGAATTACTTATTGAATTCATCATTCCTCTGCCTGTTGATAAGATCTTTTTAATATTGCAAGAGCACGCACCAGTTCAATGCATGGTTTAAGGCAAATAACGTGTCTCGAAACCAATCTACTCTAAAATTAACCTCGAAACCAATCTACTTTGAAACTAACCTCGAAACCAATCTACTCTAAAATTAACCTCGAAACCAATCTACTCTAAAATTAACCTCGAAACCAATCTACTCTAAAATTAACCTCGACACCAATCTACTCTAAAATTAACCTCGAAACCAATCTACTCTAAAATTAACCTCGAAACCAATCTACTCTAAAATTAACCTCGAAACCAATCTACTCTAAAAATTAACCTCGAGACCCATCTACTCTAAAATTAACCTCGAAACCAATCTACTCTAAAATTAACCTCGAAACCAATCTACTCTAAAATTAACCTCGAGACCCATCTACTCTAAAATTAACCTCGAGACCCATCTACTCTAAAATTAACCTCGAAACCCATCTACTCTAAAATTAACCTCGAAACCAATCTACTCTAAAATTAACCTCGAAACCAATCTACTCTAAAATTAACCTCGAGACCCATCTACTCTAAAATTAACCTCGAGACCCATCTACTCTAAAATTAACCTCGAGACCATCTACTCTAAAATTAACCTCGAAACCCATCTACTCTAAAATTAACCTCGAAACCAATCTACTCTAAATTAACCTCGAAACCAATCTACTCTAAAATTAACCTCGAAACCAATCTACTCTAAAATTAACCTCGAAACCAATCTACTCTAAAATTAACCTCGAAACCAATCTACTCTAAAATTAACCTCGAAACCAATCTACTCTAAAATTAACCTCGAAACCAATCTACTCTAAAATTAACCTCGAAACCAATCTACTCTAAAATTAACCTCGAAACCAATCTACTCTAAAATTAACCTCGAAACCAATCTACTCTAAAAATTAACCTCGAAACCATTCTACTCTAAAATTAACAAATGTTAAATCAATAAAATATATAAAACCAACCGCAGAAAAGATACAGAAACCAAATTTATCATTGTTATGCCTGGTGACAGGGTTTCTTAAAATTGCAAGAGCACACGTCAATACAAAGCATGTTTGAAATACAGTAAACAACTATGTTGTGCCTTGCAAACAATCTCAAAAAATAACAAATGCTTGAAAAAACTAATCTATAAAACCAACCCCAGGAATTAAACAGAAACCAAGTTTATCATTGTTCTGTCTGCTGCTATGATTTCTTAATATTGCAAGAATACGCGAAGTAAAAAGCATATTTAATTTTTTTTTTTTTTTTTTTTTTTTAAATCTATCATGAGCGGTCATGGGGTCAACAAGTGGCCCCAAGACCAGTGGAGTAACTCATACTGTGCCTTGAAACCAATATCCACTAAAATTTAAAAATTCTAAAAAAAAAAAAAAAAAAAAAAAGAAAAAATCATATAATACCAACCAAAAAACCATACAGAAACCAACGCCATCTGACAGGCGTAACCTCCGTTGCAGATGTAAAGCACAAGACGAGGTTTCCATAAACTAGTTTGCTAGACCACTAAACATCTAAACGAAGCAATGTGCCACAATAACCACCTGTGAGATCTTCTACAACCCACCCGCTCTTAGTTGACAAGGCCACGACCACCACCTGTCCGGCTCGCTAGCCACCTGCCTCAAAACTCAAGACTAGTGGCTCATAACAATACATATTCATCTCGTAAATAGTCAAGCCAGAGAGTAAGTTGGTGCATATTACACCAATATGGTTCAAATTAGTTCTGCTTTGCCCTTGAGAAAGATTCTGGGTACTAATTGGATATCAGTTCTCTCTCTCTCTCTCTCTCTCTCTCTCTCTCTCTCTCTCTCAACAGTTTAATGAAAGCGACGCACATGTTCAGATTACATGCAAACTTCCTCATTTTTCATATCAAGATAGTAACACAAATTCGAAACTTCTTCGTTTTTGCAAAATAGTAACACAAATTCGAAACTTAGTTTTTAGCAAGAGAGTAACACAAATTCCAAACTTTCTCCTTTTTATAGCAAGAGAGTAACACAAATTCCAAACTTTCTCCTTTT
Organism: Palaemon carinicauda; assembly: GCF_036898095.1. Lineage (NCBI taxonomy): Eukaryota > Metazoa > Arthropoda > Malacostraca > Decapoda > Palaemonidae > Palaemon > Palaemon carinicauda. Next base: position 131,488,564 of record NC_090735.1, on the reverse strand, counting down.
TATAGCAAGAGAGTAACACAAATTCCAAACTTTCTCCTTTTTATAGCAAGAGAGTAACACAAATTCCAAACTTTCTCCTTTTTATAGCAAGAGAGTAACACAAATTCCAAACTTTCTCCTTTTTATAGCAAGAGAGTAACACAAATTCCAAACTTTCTCCTTTTTATAGCAAGAGAGTAACACAAATTCCAAACTTTCTCCTTTTTATAGCAAGAGAGTAACACAAATTCCAAACTTTTTCCTTTTTATAGCAAGAGAGTAACACAAATTCCAAACTTCTTCATCTTTATAGTAAGAGAGTAACACAAACTCCAAACTTCTTCAGTTCTATAGCAAGAGAGTAACACAAATTCCAAACTTCTTCATCTTTATAGTAAGAGAGTAACAAATTCCAAACTTCATTTTTATAGCAAGAGAGTAACACAAAATCCAAACTTTATTTTCATAGCAAGAGAGTAACACAAATTCCAAACTTTTTCCTTTTCATAGCAAGAGAGTAACACAAAATCCAAACTTCATTTTCATAGCAAAAGAGTAGGTAGAATGAAAACCAATTCTACCAAGAAACCTAATTATATTTCGTACTTACTGGAAGACACCTATGGCTAACTTATTCTAACTCAAAAGGTATGCAAACTGAGAGGCCTCATTTTTGCTTTCGATAACAATCTCTACTGATACTTAATCAAGCTACGACCTTACGTTATCAGAATATATAGTCTCATCTACTGATAGGATGGTAGCGTTCTCTACGAAAGCCTAATTTCTCTATTCATAATATATGAAAATTATGGCGGAGAATTAATGAAATTATTATAGACTGCAGAAAAGTCTTTATTGCAGTAGTCATTTTAGAAGATACAGTACTTAATCTAAAATTTTATTAATTCTATTCTCATACTAGGAGTAGGTGAAAATTGGAGCCTATATATATTTCAATTGCGTTCGATATATAAATACAGTATATATATATATATATATATATATACCTCCTAATATCTGGATTCTTTCTCTACCTCGAGATCAGAGACCCAAGGGGGAATCAACTCAAAAATATTTTCTGGTCGGCCACAATAAGCGCAGGAGATGAAATATATATATATATATATATATATATATATAAATATATATAAATATATATACTTATCTGATAACAACAATGATTAAATCACACGGATCAAATCACACCATAAACTTTAATACCACAGAGCAGGATTAAATTACCTCATTTACTCTTAAGCAAAATGAAGCTGATTACGTACAGGTATTGTATGTATTGAAACTTACTCCCAAGA
>NC_090735.1:131467269-131482269 GCF_036898095.1 Palaemon carinicauda | reverse complement strand
TAGGGGTTAGTATGGCTGGTAGGAACGTTAATAGGGAAGGTAAGGAGGGGGAGGAGGGAGGGGTACGTCATAGCTTGCTCCCGTTATGTGGCCCCGGTAGTTATTATTCTGCCAATCACACCCTTCAGGTACGTTATAGCCTTAACCCTGTCACTCCCACACATCAAAAAATCCCGCACATTCGTGAAGTTATTTTCAAAACAACAAAATGAACTTTGGGTTGGCCAGGAGGAAGCAAATGAATTCGGTTATTCAACTATTCATTAACTTTTTCAATTCCCCGTTGAAGCAGAAAGACAATATTGATGCTGTTTCTTTTATCCGTGATTTTAATATCATAAAACATTCAATCGATTGTTTTTGGTTTTCTTCATATTTTAACTCATAGTTTAATGGAAGGTGGAAGTAGTTGATAATTTCAATCTAATGTCCTGTGTAAATATATATATATATATATATATATACCACATAAACAGTACATATATTATACATGTGTGTATATTTATATACACATTTATAATATATGTACTGCATATATAGTATGTATGTATATATATATATATATATATATATATATATACATACATACATGTATATGTATATATATACATATACATATAGATACACACACACACACATATATATATATATATATATATATAGTTTACACATACATCCTACTCGTTTACCAGTCTCTTTCGAAGCATCAAACTACAACTTTGACTCCTACGCCTGATGGCGGATGGCGGCAGTAGCATCACCAAGTGCTGAAGTGACCCGTCTATTATGATTAAGAAAACCGCAATGTTATTCCGGTCACACACACATACACACACACACACATGACAGACAGTCAGTGCCAAGACGTGTGACTATATGTGACAACTTCGTAGGAAACAGCGCAAGTTTTTTTTTTTCCATTTTTTGTTGAATCAGTAGAACTTCAAAAGTTCAAAAGTTCAAAGTTCAGATCTCCATGGACAATACTATCCTGTTCGTAATACTAGGCTGGCAGTTAATTCTAATAGCCAGGCCTTCTCCATCATGAGGCTCAATACTACGCAGTACTCTAGAAGTTTTATTCCAGCTGTTACCAAGTTGTGGAATGATCTTCCTAATCGGGTAGTTGAAAAAGTAGAACTTCAAAAGTTCAAAGTTGGAGCAAATGCTTTTTTGTTGACCAGGCGGACATGAGTCTTTTTATATTTCATATATGACATATTTGTTTTTGACGTTGTTAATAGTTTATATATGACATATCTCTTTTGACATTACTTTTTTTAGAATGATTTATTGTTAATTTGTTCTCTTCAGTTATTTATTTCCTTATTTCCTTTCCTCACTGGACTATTTTTCCCTATTGGAGCCCCTGGGCTTATAGCATCTTGCTTTTCCAATTAGGGTTGTAGCTTGGATAGTAATAATAATAATAATAATAATAATAATAATAATAATAATTAAAGCTGTTCGTGGTACTTCCGGCTTCGCTACTAAGAACGGTGTCTCATCAACGGAGGTAAAAATTTGTCATTTATTATTAGATGAATACAGCAAGGTATCGTAGCCTACATAGAAAAAAAAATGTAGAAATAAATACTCTGCTCTTCTAACAGAATACATTTTTTATTTCCTTCATTTCGTTTTTTTTCTTCAGATTTTCCACCTGTTCAATAGATTACATATTTTATCTTGCATTATTTCGCCGTATTTTATTCACATTTTTTCATCTTTACACTAGAATACATATTGTATTTCCTGCTTTTCAATATATTTTTTTTTCTGATTTCCAACTTTACAATAGAATACACATTGTATTTACTGCTTTTCAATGTATTTTTTTCTGATTTCCAACTGTACAATAGAATACACATTGTATTTACTACTTTTCAATGTTTTTTTTTCTGATTTCCAACTGTACAATAGAATACACATTGTATTTACTGCTTTTAAAATGTATTTTTTTTCTGATTTCCAACTGTACTATAGAATACATACTGTATTTCCTGCTTTTAAATGTATTTTTTTCTGATTTCCAACTGTACAATATAATACACATTGTATTTACTGCTTTTTAATGTATTTTTTTCTGATTTTCAACTGTACAATAGAATACACATTGTATTTACTGCTTTTCAATGTATTTTTTTCTGATTTCCAACTGTACAATAGAATACACATTGTATTTACTACTTTTCAATGTTTTTTTTTCTGATTTCCAACTGTACAATAGAATACACATTGTATTTACTGCTTTTAAATGTATTTTTTTTCTGATTTCCAACTGTACTATAGAATACATACTGTATTTCCTGCTTTTAAATGTATTTTTTTCTGATTTCCAACTGTACAATAGAATACACATTGTATTTACTGCTTTTTAATGTATTTTTTTCTGATTTTCAACTGTACAATAGAATACACATTGTATTTACTGCTTTTCAATGTATTTTTTTCTGATTTCCAACTGTACAATAGAATACACATTGTATTTACTGCTTTTCAATGTATTTTTTTCTGATTTCCAACTGTACAATAGAATACACATTGTATTTACTGCTTTTCAATGTATTTTTTTCTGATTTCCAGCTGTACAATAGAATACACATTGTATTTACTGCTTTTCAATGTATTTTTTCTGATTTTCCGACTGTACTTCCAGCTTTTAAATGTATTTTTTTCTGATTTTCCAACTGAACAATAGAATACACATTGTATTTACTGCTTTTCAATGTATTTTTTTCAGATTTTCCAACTGTACTATAGAATACATACTGTATTTCCTGCTTTTAAATGTATTTTGTTCAGATAAACTATGAAAAAAATCCAAAATAAATTCATAAAGCTGAAAACCATGTAATCCCCATGAAAACTATACAATAGAATACATATTGTATTTACTGCTTTTAAATGTATTTTGTTCAGATAAACTAGGAAAAAAATCCAAAATAAATTCATAGGGCTGAAAAACATGTAATCCCCATGAAAACTCGGTAGAATATATTATGACTTTTGAATATAAGACACAAAAATCTAGTTATGTACATTTAACCCATATTGACGGTTAAAAATCATAACAAAACTATCAACAGTTAACTTAATTTCCTTACACGTGAAGAGCATATAAGATTTATACATAAACACCATTAGAATATACAAAGTGGAAGAGATAATGATTATAGCCTTGCACCAAACATCTCACAAACACGAAAATATAAATTTACATAAAACAAAAGAGAGAGAGAGAGAGAGAGAGAGAGAGAGAGAGAGAGAGAGAGAGAGAGAGAGAGAGAGAGAGAGAGAGAGAGAGAGAGAATAATAAATTTACCTAAAAAAATTCAGTACAAAAAATTTACCTAAAAATGAGAGAGAGAGAGAGAGAGAGAGAGAGAGAGAGAGAGAGAGAGAGAGAGAGAGAGAGAGAGAGAGAGAGATCTAAAACGTATTTAGACTTTATCTTTTATTATAAATACACATTTACAATCTTACAGTTTATAACAAACATACATCGTAATATATTTACATAAATAATTTTTGATTTTACATATAGTGTATTTACAACTGAAATTTTTGCTATTTATCTAAATATTTTTTTTAAATAAAAAATATATATGGCTTATTTGAAATATGAAAAACACGTCAAAATGTGCAAAATTTATCATTAATCGAATGCAAAGTCGAATACTTTTAAATAGAAGTTTTAAATACTATTTCACATAGTGTATTTACAACTGAAATTTTTGCTATTTACCTAAATATGTTTTTTATATAAAAAAATATATATGGCTTATTTGAAATATGAAAAACACGTCTAAATATGCAAAATTTATCATAAATCGAATGCAAAGTCGTGAATACTTTTTAAATAGAAGTTTTAAATACTAATTTCCATCTATCATCTAAGGCTTACCTGCATGCCAGCTCTTCCTCAACAAGGTCGCGGGCTGTGATTCTGGAACAACCCTCGGAGGCTGGAGGCCCACCCCCACACTCCTCCGATCCCCGGGGGCATGACCCAGGGCCTTCAACATAGGGATGGGCATGGTGGGGGGAGGAGGGAGGGCCCCACTGTCTTAAGGGGGGAGGGCAGTGTAGCCAAGCCACCGGAAATCTTCCAAGTAGGCGGAGACCAGGTGGGAGCTGGTTCACGCCCTCAACCCCTCACAAAGTGCCCAAAAATGGGGCCAATATCATGTTTTTTTTTTTTTTTTTTTTAAATGTTCACTTTTTAATTTATAATGTTAGACCAATACTTAAACTAGAAATATTAAGTTGGTCAACATACTTTTTTTTATATAAAAACACTAAAACACTAAAAATGAAAAACTAAAAGTTTTTCATTTTTGTATTTTTCTATTCCTTCAATTCACAAAAAAAAACATGATCCATCAGCACAAATTTTCATAAAACATAAATAAAACAAATCAACAAAAAAAATACTGTATTTTCGATAATGTCTTTCAAAAACTGCCTCCCTTGACGTATGAATCAACACTAATTAAGCAGTTGTACAAAATTGTTTATATTTAGTATAGAAGACAATTGTTATTGAAACAAGTTTATGGCGTTAAGTTCAGGTACATAATAGATAATACAAAATAGATATATAATAGACGGTGTATTGTATAATACAATCTAAACAAGAACACACTCGTCATTCTACCTGGTGTACTAATTACACAAGATGCATATCCTCATTTAAATATAGAAATTACGACCAATTTACTGAACATCATCATCCTACGCCTATTGACGCAAAGGGCCTCCGTTGGATTTCGCCAGTCGTCTCTATCTTGAACTTTTAATTCAATACTTCTCCATTCATCCCCTCCTACTTCACGCTTCATAGTCCTCAGATATGTTGGATTGGGTCTTCCAATCTCCTAGTGCCTTTAATAGTCCAGCAAAACGATTGGAGAACCAATCTTTCTGGCAGAGTGCGAAGACCATGCCCAAACCATCTCCTTCTACCCATCATCATGATCTCATCCACATATGGCACTCGAGTAATCTCTCTTATAATAAGGAACTCGGAAAAAAAAAAAACAGAATTCCCCATCCCATGAAAAAATTCACACAAAATACGAAACGGTTAACTCCATGAAAAATCAACATAAAATTCGAAACGGTTAACAACTACAAACTTTAACATATTCAAATAGGTATCCTTGACTACCGACCTTCTACATACTGGCACCGTCATTACCTTGAAATGTCTACAATCATTCTAATTGAGGACAAAAGATCGTCATTACTGTCATCTTGACAGGGTTGAAATATCCTGCTAAAAAATTTGTGTTTGTGTCCTCTGTAATTTCCTCGTTCTGGGAGCTAACATCCCTAACAATTCTTCTCTCAAGGGGTCAACTCCTGCACTGTTCAGTGGCTACTCTCCTCTTGGTAAGGGTAGAAGAAAGACTCTAGCTATGGTGAGCAGCTCTTCTAGAAGGACACTCCGAAATCAAACCATTGTTCTCTAGTCTTGGGTAGTGACGTGGCCTCTGTACTATGGTCTTCCGCTATCTTGGGTTAGAGTTCTCTTGTTTGAGGGTACTCGAGTACGCTGTTATATCTTATTTCTCTTCTTATTTTGTTAAAGTTTTTTTATAGTTTATATATGAAATATTTATCTTAGTGTTGTTACTGTTCTTAAAATATTTTAATTGTTAATTACTTCCCTTATTTCGCTTTCCTCACTGGGCTATTTTCCCTGTTGGAGCCCCTGGGGTTATAGCATCCTACTTTTCCAACTAGGGTTGTGGCTTAGCAAGTAATAATAATAATAATAATAATAATAATAATAACCTTTTTTTACTTGTGAGTCCAAATAAGAAAAAGGCCTCCGGAACAACGACAAACAAACAAAGATTAAAGGTTGTTTATACACAGCCCTCCTTAACTATATCTTTACTCTGTGATTACTGCCACTATAATTTAGTGAACCCATTTCAAGGTCTTCACCGTTCGCGGGTCAATAATCAGAAGGGTGACTGAACTTGGCATAGCAATGCTGTGGTCACAATTGTTCTTGGTCAAAATAATTTACTATTTTTTTTTAACGATTAAACTGAACAGCAAAATAGAACAAGGAATGCCAAAACTTTTAGCTTTCAGTATAGTAACATATTTACACATTACACATTGGTAAATATATATATATATATATATATATATATATATATATATAGTAATATATATATATATATACATAGTACCATTTACACAAAACACATTAGATAATGCATACACACACAAACACACACACACACACACACACACATATATATATATATATATATATATATATATATATATATATATATATATAGTAACATTTACACAAAACACATTAGATTATGCATACACACACACACATATATATATATATATATATATATATATATATATATATATATATATAATATATATATATATGGTAACATATTTACACCATGCACATTAGTAAATATACATCGTAACATATTTACACAATACACATTAGTAAATATATACAACAACATATTTACACAATACACATTAGTAAATATATATAGCAACATATTTACACAATTTCGCATTAGTAAACATACAAAACGAACCGTTATTTTACCCCTTGAACCACACTTTTAAAAACTGATTCAATTATGAAAACAGCAGAAACCCATCACGCAAAAAGAAGTGACAAAAGACGTCCATATTCCCTGACCATCAACATCAATAAACTGCCGGAGGGACATAAACCCTTAATAAAGAACTCAAAACTTAACTAGCCTCCCTCAGCATGGGGTAGACGGACTCCCTAATTGGGTGGTTACGACAAACGGCCATAAGCAACGAAACCTACATGCAATAAAATGCGCTAAGCTATCTTGCTAAAAGGATCGTAAACCCCGAAGGCCGTGAAGCCACGGGTAGCTTAAAGAAATAGGCCGCGGCTGGAGTCCTTACTATTTAAGGCTGGAAAGGTGTTGTTGGGTGGGGGTGGAAGTGGGGTGGGGGGGGGGGGGGGGCATACTCGAGATCTTTTTGGGAAGACTCACGAGCAAGCGAAAGGCCGTGTATGGGATATGCCTTATAACGCTCACATTTACTTGAACCAAATACGGCTACTTGCTATTTTCAGCTTCGCCTTCATGAACGGAGGACTTTCCGTATATGAAACAACCGCAGACTCTCATCTTCATCTAACTATTTACATAATTCAATTTTCTTATGCTCACTTACGTTGTATTCTATTGAATATTCTATTTTATCGTCCCCGCTTATTCCTCTCAACAGTGTATCTTAAACTAGTAATCTATCAAATACAACACTCCAGAGAAGGGAAGCTATAAGCAGATGCGCTGCATAATTACAGGACAAAAAAAAAAATCAACTTGGGTAAACTAGGAGTTATGATAAGGTATATAAATTCACTTCCTTTTCTGGGAGACCCATAAAATATTTATACCCAACGAGCATATTCACAGAGAGAGAGAGAGACTCCATCTGCTCTTAGGTAGAGCGATTTAGTTTAAGCATTTTAGAGTTCTTATGAGTCTAACTTATTCGTGAACTCGTTTATCATGTTGCTGTTTACTACATCCGCTCGAAGTCTATTCCAAGTACCGGTTTTTGCTATTTTGTATGTAAAGAAATTGCCCCATTGAGTGGTGTTGTATCTTTTCAATTCCAGTTTGTATCCGTTACCTCTGGACTGATTCAGAGAGAGAGAGAGAGAGAGAGAGAGAGAGAGAGAGAGAGAGAGAGAGAGGTTTATTATAACTCACAAGGTGCCAGTATAATCTTGCAAATATATCGTGGAAAAAGGCCGCAAAAATAATATCTTGGGTTTACATAACGTACATTATTTACACCTTACTCCGCTAAAATCTTATAAATTGGCAGAAATAAAGTCTTTAATCGATAATTATTAATTTCTCCATGAAGTAGTAATATCCATCAACCTTAAACTTCCATTAGGACACTCCAAAATCAAACCATTGTTCTCTAGTCTTGGATAGTGCCATAGTCTCTGTACCATGGTCTTCCACTGTTTTGGGTTCGCGTTCTCTTTGCTTGAGGGTACACTCATACACACTGTTTCTTTATTGTCTTTCCTTACTGGGCTATCTTCCCTGTTGGAGCCCTTGGGCTGTAAAGGCATCCTGCGCTTTCCCAAGTAGGGTTGTGGTTTAGCTAATAATAATAACAATAATAATAATAATAACAACAATAATTATAATAATAAGTTCCAAAATTATAAAGGCAAGTCATCTTTTTCACTTAAAAGGCAAATTTGAATTTCTACTAATTCACGGCAAAACGAATATATCCTGTCGTTTGATCTATATAATTCCAACTCGAAAGTTCTTCAATAACCACTTTAAGGAAAAACACACACAACAAAAAAAGAGAGCAAAGAAAACACACACAAATGAGAGGAACGATCACAGGTATCACGAATTAGCAAAAAAAAAAAAAAAAAATATATATATATATATATATATATATATATATATATATATATATATATATATATATATATAAAACACCAAAACTGTTCGAAACAAACTAAGGTATCACGGATTAGCAAGACGCACATCACAAAAGACAAGCTAAACTTCGAAACAAACTAACAGCATATTTATCGCCAGTAGGAAAAGCCAGGGGCTTCCAGTCCCGAGTTGCGAATGCAATGAGCAGCCTAAGGCCAGCGACCACCTTCGAAATGAGTAACGCCCAAGAGAGACACAAGTCTCCCCAGAAGTCCTTAGCGGGATGATGTGATTCAGTGGCATCTCTTAGGAAACCCCTCTTCTAGGGATCGTTCCACGTCACTTACGAAATTATGTAGGATGTGGTCTAAAGCTAAGGATAGAGATAAGCCCTACGTGGGAGCTCTATAAATATAAAGTTCACTTGTTATTCTAAGCAAAACTAGAGTTGAAATGTCATTTCCCTTCCAAGGTCAAGTACCGTTTTCCTTTCTGATATATCTAATATTTAGTCGTTAGAATGTTATTCTAAATTGGGCTAAATCTGAAAAAGGACAGTATATTATATGAGAAAATTGATAGTTACAGTGACTCCCATATGAACTATCGTCTATTTAGTCGTTAGAATATTATTCTAGATGAGGCTAAATCTATAAAAATAGAATATATTATACGCGAATATTGAAAGTTACAGTGACTCCCATATGAAATATCGTCTATTTAGTCGTTAGAATGTTATTCTAGATAGGGCTAAATCTAAGAAAATGAGAATATATTATACGCGAATATTGATAGTTACAGTGACTCCCATACAAGCTATTTCCGTTTACGCTTGCCAAACGGTGACGAAACATGCCCCAACAAAGAAGGTACTATTTCATACGAGTCCCCAACGAGCTAAGTATAATGCTGAACAACTAACGCACTTCCAGGAACCGCTCGGTGACCAATACCGCACTGACGCCTGGGCCACCCCTCCTCCACCCCTCCTCCACCCCCCCCCCCCTCCCCACCTACCCTCTTCTTGCCACAACCCTGTTAGGCTACTCACATTTCGGCTGCTTCCTATGCAACCTGAACTCTAAATTTCACTTTCGTCGTGACTAAACGCGAAGCGAAATGACTTATTGTGATACTTGCATGAAAATTGCACAAATAAATAAATAAATAAGAAAAAAGCTTACCCTCTTGTCAACTCGGAAAAAGTCAACATAGGAATTCTAGGTACTGTGTAAAGAGAGAGAGAGAGAGAGAGATTTTATCTCGTAACATTAAAGCGTAAATACAACTAAGAATCTCTCTAACATCAAGAATTAAAGTTATTATAATTGAGAGAGAGAGAGAGAGAGAGAGAGAGAGAGAGAGAGAGAGAGAGAGAGAGAGAGAGAGAGTTAATCCCGTAACATATAGGCGTAAATAAAACTGATATTTCTAATATCGAGACTTAAAACAAAAGCTACAATCCTAGTTGGAAAAGCAAGATGCTATACGCCCAAGCGCTCCAACAGGGAAAAATAGCCAAGTGAGAAAAGGAAATAAAGAAATAAATAAACAATGAGTAAAAATAAACAATAAATCATTTTAATAACAGTAACATAAAAAGAAATATCATATATAATCTATAAAAAGACCGAGTCTTTTTTTTGTAAATATTTTGTATGTAAATATGTTTTTGTCCAATAAACATTATTATTATTAATATTATTATTATGTCAGCCTGTTCAACATAAAAACATTTGCTGCAAGCTTGAACTTTTGAAGTTCTATTATAATTATAATTAAATATATCGCAACACAATATTATCAGTTCATTTACAAAGAACAAAAAATCATAAGATGTCGAATTCCTCTAATATACGAGTGTGTGACCTTCACGTTAGTTCACTAGATAATCCATGGGTCTTCATGAAGCGTCAAAAAGCACATCCTGCCAACTGGATGCTTCAGTTCGCTTCACAAAATATGAGTGAACATGCTTACCATGGGAGTGTTCTATTGACTTTCCCCTTTTTTATTTTTTATTTATTTATTTTATTTTATTTTTTTTTTGCATAAAAATACTTGTAATTAAGGAATCTATCTGTAGCGACGTCAAAGATATTATTATTATTCCTTGCTAAGCTATCTTAATCGTGTTAACTTAAGAAGTGAATATGTGGGTTTGATTAAAACTTAAGAAGTGTAACGGATGGGTTTAGCTTACTGAAGTCAACAGAGTTTAATGTAAAATTTAAAGAAGTGAACAGATGGGCTTAATATAAAAAAAGAAATCAACACGATCGCTTGTAAAACTTAAAGAAGTGAGCAGCTGGGTTTAATGCAAATCTTAAAAGTGAACAGACTGATTTAATAAAAAAAATTCTAAAAAGTAAATAGATGGGACTATTGCCATTACAAAACTACTTCACTACAGCCGTAAGTGTATATGACATTTATTGAAATAACTATGACTGTATTTGTGATGGCCTGGTGTTAGCGTCTTAGCCTGGTGATCGCCATACTGGCGCTCGAGTCCAGCTCAAACTCGTTAGTTTCTTTGGTCGCTACAACTTCACCATCCTTGAGAACTAAGGATGGGGGGTTTGGGGGTAACCTACAGGTCTATTTGCTGAGTCATCAGCAGCCATTGCCTGGCCCTCCTTGGTCCTAGGGCAATGTCACTGTATATTGCCTCTGCCATTCATGAGTGGCATTTAAATGACCTTCATTACAAATTAACACTTTTTAGCCCACATCATCACCTACGGTTTAAAGACCTTGATGATACTGAGTGCTGAGAAGGAATATATGAATATACATCAGGAAAACCTTGGAACTAGAAGTTATATGAGAATATTTGGAGAATATTGTGTATATCAATAACCGCCATTACACAGGAAACAAAGCCAACATATCGATTCACGCAGCCTCGTTAAAAACGTCCAACCCCTAATACAGAAAACAAAACTCATCTAAAAGCTAAAAGTCATGTCCGGAACACAAACCAGTTGCTTGTTAGGTGCTTGTTGGCTTGGAAGGTAACAGCTTACAAGATACTTTTCGTCATGAAACGAAGGTAACAGCTTACACGATACTTTTCGTCATGAAACGAAGGTAACAGCTTATACAACACTTTTCGTCATGAAACGAAGATAACAGCTTATGCAATACTTTTCGTCATGAAACGAAGATAACAGCTTATACAATACTTTTCGTCATGAAACGAAGGTAACAGCTTATACAATACTTTTCGTCATGAAACGAAGGTAACAGCTTATACAATACTTTTCGTCATGAAACGAAAATAACAGCTTATACAATACTTTTCGTCATGAAACGAAGGTACCAGCTCATACAATACTTTTCGTCATGAAACGAAGGTAACAGCTTATACAATACTTTTCGACATGAAACGAAGGTAACAGCTTATACAATGTTTTTCGTCATGAAACGACAAGAACTTGATGCAACAGATAAATTGATTTAACATTCAAGATCACGGAAAACTACTATAGTAATGCGTTGATATTTTCAAAGAAAAATAAAAAGGGAAAAATAACCTATTGCTTGTTAACTTGGAAGGTAACAGCTTATACGATACGTTTCGTCATGAAACGACAAGAACTTGATGCAACAGATAAATTGATTTAACATTCAAGATTACGGAAAAAACTACTATATGGATGTGTTGATATTTTTCAGAGAAAAATAGAAAGAAAAAAAAAACACGTGGAATCATTGAGAATATAAATTACACATCATTGAAAAAAAATAGAAAACTACCGGTATGTGATATCATCAAGAGAAAAATAGAAACATACGTGATATCATTGAGAAAAATAGAAAATTAACACGTGATATCATGGAGAAAAATTTAAAAACTACGTGATATCATTGGAAAAAAAACTAGAAAAAAAAACACATGATATCATGGAGAAAAATGTAAAAACTACGAGATATCATTGGGAAAAATAGAAAAAAAACACGTGATATCATGGAGAAAAATGTAAAAACTACGAGATATCATTGGGAAAAATAGAAAAAAACGTGATATCATGGAGAAAATTGTAAAAAAACAACGTGATATCATAGGGAAAAAAATAGAAAAGCACGCGATGGAGAACAATAGAAAAAAATCTACCACAATCCCATTGAGAAAATAGAAAAAAACACGTGAAATCACTGAGAAAAGACAAAAATTCAACCAGGATCTCACCGAGATAAATAGAAAAAAACACGTGATATCATTGAGAAAAAATCCCCGTGATATTAATGAGGAAAATAGACATCAAATCCATAATGTTCCCATTGAGAAAAAAACGTGATATCGTTAAGAACAAATAGACAAAAATCCTTCATGATTCCATTAAGAAAAATAGAAAAAATACGTGATATCATTAAAAAAAATCATTCATAATACCATTGAGGAAAATAGAAAAAAAAACACGTGATATCATTAAGAAAAACAGACGAAAAATCCTTCATGACTCCCCTGAGGGAAATAGAAAAAAAGCACGTGATATCATTAAGAAAAACAGACGAAAAATCCTTCATGATTCCCCTGAGGAAAATAGAAAAAAACACGTGATATCATTGAGAAAAATACAAAAAAAAAAAATTCAATCAGGATATTACTGAAACAGAAAAAAACACGTGATATTAAGAAAAACAGACGAAAAATCCTTCATGATTCCCCTGAGGAAAAAAAAAACACGATATCATTGAGAATAAAAAAAAAATCAATCAGGATATTACTGAAACCGAAAAAAAACACGTGATATCATTAAAAAAAAAAAACAGACGAAAAATCCTTCATGATTCCCCTGAGGAAAATAGCAAAAAACACGTGATATCATTGAGAGAAAAAAATCTATCATGATCCCAACCCTCGTATGCCGTTCCAAACCAGTTATCAAATCGATATCAATAATAATAGCGTAGAGCAAACTTAAATAGCCATTTTCGTGTGATCAATACTCTATTAAGCTGACGATGGTGGGGGACACATTTGCAACTAACACGCCGAAAAATAAGCCGATGGAGATATGTGAGGGATGGCTGTACGTGAAAGGAAAAGACAAATTGCAGAATAAAATAACTTATATCAAGACTTTCAAAATCACTTATGTTAAGGATTTCAAAATCTCTATAATAAGACTAACAAATCGATTAAATTAAGACTTTCAAAATCAAATTTATTAAGACTGAAAATCAAACAAATTATGAATTTCAAAATCTCTTATATTGAGATTTTCCAATTTCTTATATTAAGACTTTCAAAATCGCTTAAATTAAGAATTTTCAAATCCCCCATATTATGACTTTCAAAATCACTTATATCAAAAATTTTAAAATCCCCTATATCAAGATTTTCAAAATCACCTATATTACGACTTTCAAAATTAATTAAATTAAGAATTTCAAAATCGCCTACATTAAGGCGTTCAAAACCACCTCTATTAATACTTTCAAAATCACTTATATTACGACTTGCAAAATCGATTAAATTGAGAATTTCAAAATCGCCTACATTAAGACGTTCAAAATCACCTCTATTAAAACTTTCAAAATCACTGATATTACGACTTTCAAAATCGATTAAATTAAGAATTTCAAAATCGCCTACATTAAGACTTTCAAAATCACTAATATAAAGACTTCCAAAATCACCTATATTAAGACTTTAAAAATCACCTATATTAAGCTATGGTAAGCAGCTCTTCTAGGAGGACAGTCCAACATCAAACCATTTTTTTCTAGTCTTGGGTAGTGCCATAGCCTCTGTACCATGGCCTTCCACTGTCTTGGGTTAGAGTTCTCTTGCTTGAGGTACACTAGAGCACACAATTCTATAAAACTTCTCTTTCTCTTGTTTTGTTAAAGTTTTTATAGATTATATAAGATATTTATTTCAATGTTGTTACTCTTCTTAAAATATTTTTTTTTTTCCCTTTCCGCACTGAGCTATTTTCCCTGTTGGAGCCCCTGGGGGTATAGCATCCTGCTTTTCCAACTAGGGTTGTAGCTTAGCAGGTAATAATAATAATAATAATTTCTATTAGATAAGGTGTGATATAGCCGAAAGACAATCCTAAGCCAAGTCTCAAATCGAATAAGACCAATAGAGGGAGAAATAAAAAAAAAAGTGAAATATGATACTGAAGAAATTAGAACCAATAAACAATAACACTTGAAGCTAATCAAACACAAAGCGGCGTAGCATAAGGCGAAACTGCTTGAATGACTAAAATAAGAGATAAGGAACCGTGGGAAGAGATAACGCAGGGATGAGAATGGGGGAGACAAAAGGTAACTGGCGAGATGGCAGAGATAAAGGTGGGAGTCACGGAGGGGGGAGGGGGGGGGAGACCCCCAGATAAAACGGAGGGGGAGCAAACACACGAAGGCAAGCAAGCACCCGGGCATAGATCAAACTATTAAGCTGGTTACTTCTATCTATTATTATTTTTATTTATAAATATTTGCTAAGCCACAACCCTAGTTGGCAAAGCAGCATGCTATAAGCCCAGGGGCTCCAACAGGGAAA
>NC_090735.1:131449769-131462269 GCF_036898095.1 Palaemon carinicauda | reverse complement strand
CTATTAAATAGAATGATGCTATCAATGGCATGCATATCCGTTATCAAAGGTAGGTGCTTTTCATTTTGGCTGCAGGGCACAAATGCAGTTCAAAATCGAGTGTGTTTACGTAAAATGATAATGTAAGGTTAGAAAACAAGGGCAAGTGACTAGCTACACACACACACACACACACACACATATATATATATATATATATATATATATATATATATATATATATATATATATATATATATATAATCTCTTTCCGGTCCCACTGATCATCATTGCCAGGCGTATAACTATGCGGTCTCTCCCCATGCCTTGGATAGGGGGAGAGGGTAAAATCATATCCTTCTCAGAAGGGGTACCCAGAGAGGTAAACTCGGAAACTGCCGTGTTGTAGCTAGGAAAGGGGGAGGCGAGGGAATGGTAGAATCTATATGTGTACGTGCATATCTATCTCAATATTTCGACGTCATTTTCAAAGGGTCGCGTACACGAGTTCACAGATAACTGCCGAATGTTCCTGAAAAAAAAGTGATTACGGGGACGAAGCAAATCACCTGGAAAATGATTAGTTCCTTTGGTAGAAATCGATACCAGTTTTGCGATGCACATCCTGTCAAACACTGCAATGGACGTCGCCACAACACCGCTTGCACACACTACACAGCTTCTACAACATTCAAAACTCTTCTAGAAGGCTAAAATCAGACAGGTCTTTCATCAAACAGCCTCTACAACGTGAAGGCTACATTCCCTGTTGGAGCCTCTGGGCTTATAGTAGCCTCTGGGCTTATAGCATCCTGCTTTTCCAACTAGGGTTGTAGCTTAGCGAGTAGTAGTAGTAGTAGTAGTAGTAGTAGTAGTAGTAGTAGTAATAATAATAATAATATCTTTTCTCAGGCAGCCTTTATAACGTTTAAGACGTTTCCAGAAGGTAAACATCACTAGCTAGACAACAAATTGGACTAGCTTCACAGCCTCTACAACGTATGCAACTCTTCCAGAAGGCTAGAATTTCTTTAAAAAAAACTAATCCTGCTCCAAAACTGGAAAAAATAGGCATACTAATATCAAATAGACAAGCTCAATTGATACACGCTTTCTCATGGAAACTAACCTAGTGAAACGTGAAGCACAGACTAATACATGCAAGGGAACGAAATCAAATAATTAAGTTTCCCTCCATCACAAACACAGACATGATAGCGGATTAAGAAATTGATCTGCAAATGTACAGCATGTCTTTCATTATTATTATTATTATTACTATTATTATTACTTGTTAAGCTACAACCCTAGTTGGAAAAGCAGGATGCTATACGCCCAAGGGCTCCAATAGGGAAAATAGCCCAGTGAGGAAAGGAAATAAAGGAAAAACTACAAGAAGTTTAAGAACAATAACATTGAAATAAATCTTTCAAATATAAACTATAAAAAAAAACTAGAAAATAACGGGAGGATAAAAAATTCAAAATAACCAGAGGAAGAGACACAGGATAGAATAGTGTGCAGATTATACATACTGTATACTTACATTCTCTTGCCAATAAACCTTCTGCTATAAAGAAAAAAAAATCGACTATGGCGTCTCGGTTTCCTAGTTTTTCGTAGCATCAAAACAAAGGAAACGAGGCAAATTCAGGAAGCAGTTAAATACAGTGCTGAAGAAACACAGGAGTTAGGGAAGAGCGTGGGAAGGGTCCTAGACTCCTACCCCGAGCTCCCGTCTCTCACTCAAAAAAAAAGAAAAACTTCCATTTTCTCCTCCCATCCTTCTCCAACCCACACCACACCCCAATCAACCTGCTTCCGGTTGCGATTATCAATAGTCTCCCCCCCCCCCCACCCCCAACATCCCCAATTTCACAAATTTCTTCTCGGCCGGTTTTTAATGTTCTTGCGCCATTGTTTAGTTAAATTTAAATTGGAAATGATAAAAACTGTTGTCACATATTTTGAGCAAACCTTGGAAAAAAGATCTATCTTTCACAATTTTCAATACTCTCCCCAACCCCGTTACATTCCCAATTTCACAAATTTCTTCTCGCCCTATTTTTCATCCTCTAATGCTATTGTTTAGCTAAATTTAAATTGACTGTGATAAAAACTATTGGCATATATTTAAAGCAAACCTTGGAAGAAAGCTAGACCTATCTTCCGCAATTATCAATACCTACCCAACTCCGTTACATCCCCAATTTCACACATTTTCTTCTCCACCGATTTTTCATCCTCTAATGCTATTGTTTAGTTAAATCTAGACTGGCAAGGATAAAACATTAGCACATACTTTGAGCAAACGTTGGAGGAAAGATAGTCCTATCTTTTCTCCACGGAGCAAGCAATGAATAAAGATATGCCGGTAGACAACCGGATAGTACTAAAAAGAACTCAAAACAAACTTACGAAGGAACCCTTATTGAAGCTGAAAACAAGTTTACAAAAACCTCTACGGCAAAACTTTATATTGTAATCCTACGATATGGGTTTTTTTTAATCATATTTTCTTGCTCTGACAACAAAGCTTTTGCTCATCTTAGTCAACCTAAACAGGATGCGCCGCTGCGGGCTGCTGGCAAACTGTGTGGTCACTGGTCACCACTTCCGAAAAATATTAAGGCTTTGGACCCTTGCCCAACAATGGCACGGATCTTGAGCTATAGGTAAGAGGCGTTCGTCCTTTCGTTCGTTTTAGATTGCCCTACCTTACGTATGACACGGGCTCTTGCGTTTGTAAGAGGCAGTTTGGCAGTTTTAAAGAAATGTTTATGTCCGAGAACGTCGAGTAAAGTATGTGTAAATGTAATTCTGAATATGTTCCTTTTTTCAATACTATCTTAGCTTTTAATTTTTATACACGAGCTTGACTGAATTCGTGTTTAATGTGTGTCTGTATTAGCATTACACATTTGAAATGTCTACCAAATCAGTTTAAACAATGTGTATCGGTGTTCGGAGCATAAGCATGCCACATGATTTTTCGATGAAAAAAAATAAATGCTTTCTTTTTTAGTTAAGCAATTAATACATGGTCTACTTAATCGAAAAAACTGAGTAAATACAAATAACTTGCACTAGGATAAATTACATAGGAAATAAACATTATTGACTAACATTTACCTGAAATATTTAGGATTAGGCTTTTAATTCGTGACTTAATTTGATCAAATCAATAAATAAAATTTCATGAATAAAAATGGCTTTACGTAAATTATTAATCCTCATCATCTCCTACGCCTATTTACGCAATGGGTCTCGGTTAGATTTCACCAGTGTTCTCTATCTTGAGCTTTTAAACCAATACTTCTCCATTTATCATCTCCTACTTCGTGCTTCATAGTCCTCAGCTATGTAGGCCTGGATCTTCTAACTCCTTTAGTGCCTTGCATTTTATTAAATCATTAAATGTGAAAGTATATCAAAATAAATTGCCTTATTCCTAATGAATTAAAGATGTCAGAGGAACGAGCACATTAATCTTGGCCTATTGAAATAATCAATGTTTGTACATTATACAATAAAATAACCTCATCAAAAGGTAATGAAGCCCTGGCACATCTTGCATGAGCAGAACATCTTTGTGTGTTCTTGTAAGAGCAATGTAAGAGCAGAACATCTTTGTGTATTCTTCTAAAGCAAAACATCTTTGTGTTTACTGGCAAGCAAAACTTAAGAGCAGAACATTTTTGTGTGTTCTTGTAAAAAGAAGAACATCTTTGTGTGAATGTAAGAGCAGAACATCTTTGTGTATTCTTCTAAAGCAAAACATCTTTGTGTTTACTGGCAAGCACAACTCAAGAGCAGAACATCTTTGTGTGTTCTTGCAAGAGCAATGTAGGAGTAGAACATTTTTGTGTATTCTTACAAGAGCAGAACATCTTTGTGTGTTCTTGCTAGAGCAATGTAAGAGCAGAACATCTTTTTTATATTCTTACAAAAGCAGAACATCTTTGTGTGTTCTTGCTAGAGCAATCTAAGAGCAGAACATCTTTTTATATTCTTACAAATGCAGAACATCTTTGTGCGTTCTTCCAAGAGCAATGTAAGAGCAGAACATCTTTGTATATTCTTGCAAGAGCAGAACATCTTTGAGTGTACTTTAAGAGAAAACCCTTGTTATAAACTGCTACTGAAGCCCGGAGTCATTTTACAAGGAAGTCAAACATGGATAGGAGATGAGCAGTCGCTTCGGGCTAATAACAGCGTGTGTGTGTGTGTGTGTGTGTGTGTGTGTGTGTGTGACGGCAAGAAAGAGGAAAGAGAAATGTGATAATTATCGCACCTAACAACCATAGATAATGACATCTGGATGCCAAGAATGACGTCACCATCTCCTTTCACTATCCCATGCTAAACTATAGTGCGTTCTTCACCATGGCATCAAGAAAAATTTCCAATTATTATTATCATTATTATTATTACTATTATTATTATTATTTATTATTATCATCATCATCATCATCATCATCATCATCATCATTATTATTATTATTATTATTATTATTATTATTATTATTATTATTAGCTAAGCTACAACCCTAGTTGGAAAAGCAAGATGCTATAAGCCCAAGGGCTCCAACAGAGAAAAATAGCCCACTGAAGAAAGGAAATAAGGAAATAAATAAACGATATAAGAAGTAATGCAAAATTAAAATAAAATATTTTAAAAACATTAACAACATTAAACCAGATATTTTAATATATAAACTATAAAAGGACTTATGAAAGCCTGTTCAACATAAAAAAAATTTGCTGCGAGTTTGAACTTCTGAAATACTACAGATTTAACTACCCGATTAAGAAGATCATTCCACAGCTTGTCACAGCTGGAATAATACTTCTAGAGTACTGTGTAGTATTGAGCCTCATGATGGAGAACGCATAACTCCTAGAATTAACTATATTATAAGCGAAGTATTTCTCTATATTTAACAAGTGCATAGATGAAGAGCTTGGCCCAGAATCCATCGTTCGATACTTTCCATTACTTTCTATTCTACTTTCTTCTTGACGTTACGAAACTGAATGGTCATATAAAAGGCAAAATCAAAATTTTCGTTCTTTCTTTATAAATGAGGGGTTCTTTATTATGGATCTATTTTAATGTTGTTATTGTTCTTAAAATATCTAATTTTAATTGTTCATTATTTCTCTTGAAGTTTATTTATTTCCTTATTTCCTTTCCTCACGGGGCTATCTTTTCCTGTTGGAGCCCTAGAGCTTATTGTATCCTGCTTTTCCAACTAAGGTTGTAGCTTAGCTAATAATAATAAACAATATTAAATAATAGTAAATAATAATGAATAATAAATAATAATAACAACAACAATAATAATAATAAATAATAATAATAATAATAATAATAATAATAATAATAATAATAATAATAATAATAATACATATATATTATTCAACCAGCTTATCTAACAATCGATTAGAAAGAAAAAAAAATATTTCTTAGAATTTAGTGTGATATTCCCAGAACGTATTATTGTAATCAGATGACGTCAGAGATCTAAACACTGCCATTCTTTTCAGACGTCACGTATTAGAAAAATGGTTCATTAATTTCTGTCTTTGAGATTTACACCATTGTGTTGACAACAACGAGAACTAATTTGTTCCTTCTGTTTAGTAATGTAGGATGGGAGGGGATTTTTCTAATCTATTATTATTATTATCATTATTACTATCCAAGCTACAACCCTAGTTGGAAAAGCAAGATGCTATAAGCCCAGGGGTCCCAACATGGAAAAACAGCCCAGTGAGGAAAGGAAACAAGGAAATAAATAAATGAAGAGAACAAATTAACAATAAATCATTCTAAAAAAGGCAACAACGTCAAAACAGATATGACATATATAAACTATTAACAACGTCAAAAACAAATATCTACAAGGGATAAAGTACTTGATGATGAACCAATTTAAGTTAGAAATTTCATATAATGTGTTTTTATTTTACCGTCAGAAGTTGAGTGGAAGAGAGGGTGATTTAGACTCTAAGTTCATTTTTTTTTTAACTTCGAGTTCTATTGTCTTCGACGTATGAAATGTAAGCATCCTGCTTTTCCAACTGAGGTTGTACTTTAGTTAATAATAATAATAATAATAATAATAATAATAATAATAATAATAATAATTTTTTCCTACGGGAACCCTTGGGCTTTTATCTCCCCGGATTTCCAACAAGGAAAATAATAATAATAATAATAATAATAATAATAATAATAATAATAATAATAATAATTTTTCCTTACTGGCACCCTTGGGCTTATATCTCCCTGGTTTTCCAACAAGGAAAATAATAATAATAATAATAATAATAATAATAATAATAATAATAATAATTTTTCCTTACTGGAACCCTTGGGCTTATATCTCCCTGGTTTTCCAACTAGGAAAATTATATATATATATATATATATATATATATATATATATATATATATATATATATATATATATATATATAAGGATATAAAGTACTTATCCTAACGTAAAATTAAAAAAATATTATTCTGGTTCATTTCCGGTTTAAGTAAGGATAAATTTAAATTCATCGTTGTCAAGGAAGGCGGACGTACCAACTACAAAGTCATGTAAAAAGTACTATGCAGGAGCGAATATCTGATTAGCTGCAACCGGAAATCCCTGAGAGAGAGAGAGAGAGAGAGAGAGAGAGAGAGAGAGAGAGAGAGAGAGAGAGAGAGAGAGAAAGAGAGAGTACCTCGTTGAGATCCTTCCTTTTAATGGTATACACATGTTATGAAGATGTTTATAAAAATATTTCTAATAATCATTATAGTTTTAAATCTTTATTTCTATCTCTCTCCATCACAGCTACGACCCGCAACAGTTGGCTACCAACTATAGTCCATTTTTTTTAATGTGGCGCATTTGCAACGACTCTTAGCGGTGCCCTTTAATCTCGGAAAAAATTCCTGTTATCTGATTGGTTAGAATTATCTCATCCAACCAATCAGCGATCAGGAATCTTTTCCGAGCCAAAAGGGCACCCCTGCAAGTCGGTGCAAATCTGCCTCGCTAAAAAAAAAAAATTGACTATAGGTAAATAATTTGATGCTTAGGTGAATTGAGGCATTCTTGTCCGGTCTGTGATTCGAACGCAGTATCCCAGGCCAACAACTCGCGCTACTTAAGCGCCCAGAGAGAGAGAGAGAGAGAGAGAGAGAGAGAGAGAGAGAGAGAGAGAGAGAGAGAGAGAGAGAATCTTATTTTACCAATCACTTGTCTTGTTAATGTTTTCACTATAAAAAATAATAATATAAAAATGGTCAAATGATGACCTTGGTTGCCTTCCGAAGTGTCCTTATTTAACCAACGAAAATTTCCTCGAATCTACGCGATCAGCTTTTCTGTAGCCAGCGTGGGCGGTGCAGAATTCGTGAGGGGCGGAGTGGGTGGAGCGGTGATGGGGGCGTACAACACCCATCATCTGCGCCGAATAAATCATGGACTGTTGGGAAGAATAGAAGAGAGGAGACGGTTTGAAAGGATTAGGTTTAGATCGAAATTGTTACCGAGTACGTTTGTAAACATCGAGAAGAAATGGATTCTTGTTTAGGTGTAGAACGTATAGACGGTTTGTTGAAATAAACAACGGCTTAGGAAGAAATGTAGGAGCGGTTAGAGAAGGATATCGATTTATAAAAATGAGTTAGTAATACTTAGTTTCATTTGGTCTAAAATACCCACAAAACTGCATAGTTATATTTTAAAGGTTTAAAGGCCACTCCAGAATGGCAGAAGTAAGGGATAGTGGCATTGCCCTGGTTTACAGGACAATGCCCTAGAGACTGACCATATATACGGTACATACAAAAGTAGATGAGAAAAACTTTTCGATAGATAAAAAAAAAACTTTTCGAAAATAGATGCGAAAAACCTCTCGAAAGTAAATGCGAAAAACTTTTCGAAAATATATGAAAAAAAGTTTTCGAAAATAAATGTATTAACAGAAAGGGAACTTTGGTATTAATTTATTTCTTTAAAAAACCTTACACAAATTATTCACAAGTCTAGAGAATTGTGAGTATATACTAATAAATAGTAGAAAAATTTGATTATTAATAGATAAAAAAAAAACTTCGAAAATATAAGAAAAAAAAAACTTTTCGAAAATAGATGAAAAAACTTTTCGAAAATATATGAGAAAAACCTTTCGTAAATAGATGAAAAAAACTTTTGGAAAATAGACGAAAAAAAACTTTCGAAAATAGATGAAAAAAAAAAAGCTTTTCGAAAATGGGTGAAATTTTTTTTCGAAAATAAATGAGAAAATCTTTTCGAAAATAAACGGAAAAAACTTTCCGAAAATAGATGAGAAAAACTTTTCGAAAATGGATGAGAAAAAACTTCTTCGAAATCCGCATATAAAAGTATAATATAACACGACGATGTCATTAGCTCAAAATGAGGACATTGCTAATCATCATTAGAGCGTCAGCCGTTCAGATCTAGATTCTAGTTTTCTTTTTCTTTTTTTCCAGCGATGAGAGGTTATAAAATAATACACATAAATTACGGCGTTCTGTTGATAGGAGAAAGCGAGTTTCTAAATTTCCAGCGTCTGCCGAAATAAGTGGGACGTACATCTTATTTTACTTAAGGGCTGATTTTATGATCCTATACTGCAGGGGAATCCTACTCTCTATAGGACGTTTTGTAATTTCCTATACAGCAGGAGAATCCTACTCGCTACAGGATCTTTTGTAACTCATTTTATAGTTTAAATTCCAAGGCATTCAGCATTTCACACAGCATATTGCTCGTTTATTGTCAAATTCACAATATCGAAACACTTAGAAAACAGGAAAGTCTTCAGTTGCCTCCTGAAAGCCTTAATATCATCAATCTTTTGGATATTTTTTCTCATGGTAAAATGGCAATTATCTATACAGTGTCCCAAAATATTGTATACACTCTTTGGATTGTTACAACTCGATCAATTTATTGATATTAACGTGGAAAACATATTCTTTTTATTTTTAACATTCTCAAATTGCCCCATGTATCCTTACTTTTTCACTGTGCATTGTTTCTCTTCTATGAATCGGTTTCCAACGTTAATATCAATAAATTGAACAAGTTGTAACAATCCAAAGAGTGTATACTTTATTTTGGGACACCCTGTATTTTTCTTTCAAGACGTAAAATACAGGATATTTTGGATATCAACACTTAAACACAATTGCTTTTATCTTGTTCTTTCCATTCAAAGTGGGATCATGTTTTAGATTTCCACCCAGCTTTAAAATTCATATCACGACTGTCTACTGAATTAAAATACAGGATTGGTTCTAATATTTTCTCAAATAAGAGTAAATATGATCCTGAATTCTTTGCGATTTATACAACTATTGATCTAATTATATAAAATATCCATTCACTCCTTAGAAAAGATAAAACATCATAATAATCGAAAAACTACCAAATTTACAATTTTCAGAAATTAACTTCAAGACGCTTAAAAACTTACATAAAAATGGGCTTAAAAGCGACAAAAAAAAAGTTACGACCCTGAAAGCGAAAAAAATACATATCCTACCTAAAAGAGTTACAACCCTAAAAGCGGAAAAATACATAACATGCATAAAAGTTACAACCCTAAAAGCGAAATAAATACATAACCTGCCTAAAAGTTAAAACCCTACAAGCGAAAAAAATACATAACCTGCCTAAAAGTTACAACCCTAAAAGCGAAAAAAAAATACATAACCTGCCTAAAAGTTACAACCCTAAAAGCGAAAAAAACGATACATAACCTGTCTAAGAGTTACAACCCTAAAGGCGAAAAAACAATACATAACCTGCTTAAAATAGATTTAAACACCCCCCCCCCCCACAAAAAAACCATAGCTTGTCTAAAAGAATTACAACTCTAAAAAAAAAAAAAAAAAAAAAAAACCAGCCTAAGAAGAGTTGCAACCCTACAAGCGAATAAATACATATCCTGCCTAACACAGATTTATAACCCTAAAGAAAAAACTTACATAACCTGCTTAGCCTAAATGAGAGTTACAACCCTATAACCATAAAATACAAAACATAACCTGCCTAAGAGAGATTACAACCCAATGGGGGCAAAAGAAGACGAGCTTCATCTCTTCCAACCTTTCTGGTAAACCACAGGTTGAACACAAGCAGACTTTATGAGTCCTTTCATTCTTTTCTTTTATTGCAGCAGCCTCTAGAAATTCGTCGTGGTAGACGGAAGATCGGAAAATGCCACAAAACTTAAATTAATCAGTTTTTATGACATGCTTTAAAAGTCTGGCCTCCTCCTCCTCCTCCTCCTCCTCCTCCTCATCCTCATCATCCATCATTATCATTATCATTATCATCATGATTATTATTATTATTATTATTATTATTATTATTATTATTATTATTATTATTATAGCATCCTCCTTTTCCAACTAGGGTTGTAGCCTAGCTAATAATAATAATAATAATAATAAAAATACCTTGTCTACTATTATAATAATAAATTTCTAAACTTACTTCGTAAGTTTCAGGCAAGATTTCAATAAAATTGGATATTGTAAAATCCTATTGCAGTTTCAAATTAAAAAAGTCGCCACTAGAAATTGATTACATAAAACTGTGATGAAATTCCCAGTAGACAACCACAACAAAAAACTTCCAAATAAATATAATCTATTACATGCATGAGTATCCAAAATACGCATATATATCATATATATATACACGTGTATATATATTGTATCTATAAAATATATAATACACATATCCGCGAGCACACGCATATACAATATATGTAAATATATATACATATTGGAGTAGGGAGACGCGTTCTGTTTTTTCATTCATTTATTTGCGCCGACGTTTCGTATCAGCTTGATACATTTTCCAGGCTGAAACGATTACAAGTTAATTGTGTATAAGTAAAAAGATACTCACAACGTTTACCAACACCAAAATTAAAAAGATTTTTAATAAATTAAGAATAAAAACAGAGTAAAAACAGAAACAAAGAACAACAGTGAAAGGGCTTAGAGCGAATATAGAGAAAAAAATTAATTCAATAATAATTATAACAATAATAATAATAGAAAGATATATAATAATAATAATAATAATAATAATAATAATAATAATAATAAAACGAACAAGACACCTACCCACAGCGGTAGCGTAAGGAGAACTGACATGAAAAATTGTTATGGAAGGGAGTGTAAACAAAACAACAGGTAATTAGGCAATAAACAATTGGGTGGAAGACGACTGGTGGTTAAGAGAAGGTACAATGAAAAAACAGAACGCGTCTCCCTACTCCAATATGTTTATGCTTGAGTAATTGCTCCTGTCTCCATAAATATATATATATATATATATATATATATATATATATATATATATATATATATATAAATATGTGTGTGCGTGTGTGTGTGTATGTGCGTGTGTATGCGCGCGTATGCATGTGTGTCTAATACAGCCTTTTATCCATAACAGGGTGAGAATTGAGATGGTATTAGTATACTGTATATTTAAAGATTTTGCTGGATCAGGAAGGATTAAAAAAATAGAATAAAGAGACATAATTGGAATATAACCTATTATATAACAGATGTGAAACAGAGAAGAGAATAAGAAAACTTTATTATTATTATTATTATTATTACTGGCTAAGCTACAACCCTAGTTAAAAAGCAGAATGCTATAAGCCCAAGGACTCAAACAAGGAAAACAGCCCTCAGTGAAAAGGAAATGAAAAAATAAATAAACTATAAGAGAAGAAATAAGCAATTAAAATAAAATATTTTAAAAACAGTAACATCCTTAAAATAATTCTTTCATATATAAACTATAAAAAACTATAAAGCCTAATAAAAGTTTTATAGCTTCAACGAGATAGTTCACTAGCATGTACTTGCATCAATAAACATTTTATCAGCCATCGGATAGCGGTGAGTAAACTCGCCAGAACTCTTGCATGTTTTCCATTTCGTTCTATACCTTGAGCGACAACATCTCTGTGAAAACCAAAGCTCATGATTTGGGCAGGTTAATCAGGGGCAGACATCATGCAATCTTCTTCTTCTTCTTCTTTTCTTTTCTTCTTCGTTTTTTTTTTTTTTCAACACGAGTCCACGAAAACTGACCGATTTCTATTATTTCCACTGTCTTGGAATAGAGTTCTCTTGCTTGAGGGTACACTCGGGCATGCTGTTCTATCATATTTCTTTCTTCTTGTTTATTTTTTTCTTGAAGATTTTAGAGTTTATATTTGAAAGATGTAATTTAATGTTTTGACTGTTCTTGAAATATTTTATTTTGATTGTTTATTCCTCTCTTGTAGTTGATTTATTTCCTTGTTTCCTTTCCTCACTAGGCTATTTTTCCCTATAGGAGCCCTTGGGCGTATAGTATCCTACCTTTCCAACTAGGGTTATAGCCTAGCATGTAATAATAATAATAATAATAATAATAATAATAATAATAATAATAATAATAATAATA
>NC_090735.1:131443284-131449269 GCF_036898095.1 Palaemon carinicauda | reverse complement strand
GGAATCCAACTTACAATTTCCGCTACACAACCGTTTCAAAGAAAACTGTATTTTGTCATTGCTTATTTATGAGTAATTTGAAAGAACGAAGAGTTATCATAAATAACTACAACTTACTAAAATAGAACAGGGAGCTTGCAAGTTATTTCAGGAACCAGAAGATACAGTATATAAGATTCTCTCTCTCTCTCTCTCTCTCTCTCTCTCTCTCTATATATATATATGTATATATATGTATATATGTGTATATACATATATTCATATATATACATATATATATATACATATAAATGTAGAGAATATATATATATATATATATATATACACACACATATATATATATATATATATATACTGTATATATATATATATATATATATCACAGACGTTATAGAACCCAAAACACGTACAAGATAAAAAAAAAGAACCTAGCGAATTAAAATAATAACAAGCCCAATTTCACAGCCATCAAACACATTTCGTAGCGTACAGGCAGCTTTCATAATAACACAAAAGTCCAGGAGTAACACGCTCGATGGAACGCACACACTAACACACGTAGCATAGTGACGGTACATATATCTACCGCAAGCAGGCATTTCACCATAATGCACCTATCTTCCACCTATCATAAATTCTTCTAAAAAGTATATAATGTTGGTTTTTACGAGGAGCCAGGATCTCTCTGCTTCGCCCTCAACATTGCCCGAGGTGCAACAATCTCCATGAGGAGCATTGCTCCTACATGGAGCGAAGCCATTCGCTCACCAGATGACACAGAGTATAAAAATGTTGAAAGATTATTTTAATAGGAAAAAGATAATGTATGCAAAAATATGAGGGATACTGCCCTCATAGCAGACTATCGTAAAGGAATAAGATAACGTATTTTACAATGCAAAAAATATAAGAGATATTGCTATCATAACAGGAGTAAGAAAATGTCTTTTACAATGCAAAAGGATAAGGGATATTACCATCATAGGAGACTATCGTAACAGGAATAAGATATTTTACAATGCAAAAATATAAGAAATTGCTATCATAACAGGTATAAGAAAATGTCTTTTACAATGCAAAAGGATAAGGGATATTGCCATCATAAGAGACTATCGTAACAGGAATAAGATAACGTATTTTACAATGCAAAAATAAAAGACATTGCTATCATAACAGGAATAAGATAATGTATTTAACAATGCAAAACTATAAGAGATATTGCTATCATAACAGACTATCGTAACAGGAATAATATAATGTATTTTATAATGGGAAAAGATAAGAGATATTGCTATCGTAGAGATATTGCTATCGTATCAGGAATAAGATGATGTATTTTAAAATGCAAAAATATAAACGTTATTACTATCATAAGAGAATATCGTAACAGGAATAAAATAATGTATTTTACAAAGCAAAAGTATAAGGGATATTACCATCATAAGAGAATATCGTAACAGGAATAAGATAACGTATTTTACAATGGAAAAATATAAGGGATATTACCATTATAAGAGACTATTGTAACAGGAATAGGATCATGTATTTTACAATGGAAAAATATAAGGGATATTACCATCATAGAAGACTAGTACGAAAAGGCAATCTGAACAGTAATTTTTGTCCTTCTATAGGTAACCATTACTAACGGTATTAATTCGCAACGGTAGATGGCAACAAAGTTTTGCAACTAAAAGGACAAAGAAACAGCGAACTGTTTGATTACTAATTGGAAACTTGGCATCAGGCCAGAGATGTAATGGACTTGCAAAAAAAAAAAAGAAAAAAAAAAAAAAAAAAATCTTATATCAAGCATCATCATCCTAATCTCTTTCTACACTTATTGGCGCAAAGTACCTCGGTTAGATTTCGCCAGTCGTCTCTATCTTGAACTTTTAATTCAATACTTCATTCATCATCTCTTACTTCGAGCTTCATAGTCAACAGCCATGTAGGCCTGGGTCTTCCGATTCTTCTATAGTCCATTTCTTTTATCGAGGCAGATTTGCACCGACTCGCAACGGTGCCCTTTTAGCTCAGAAAAGTTTCCTGATCGCTGATTGGTTAGAATCATCACGTCCAACCAATCAGCGATCAGGAAACTTTTCCGAGCTAAAAGGGAACCGCTGTGAGTCGGTGCAAATCTGCATCGCTAAAAGAAATTGACTATAGTACCTTGTGGAGCCCAGCTGAACGTTTGGTCAACTAATACATCTTGGGGAGTACAAAGAGCATGCCCAAACCATCTCCATCTACCCACTTACTGTCTTATATCCAAACATCGACAATAAAAGATAATTACTATTTTTTCAAGTCACTTTAAACATACTGAGTAACATCAGTTATTGTGGTTGTTATAAATAACTCGACAAGAATAGATATGTAAATAAGAATCCTTTTAAAAACGACAATTATTAACTTACTTACGGAGCATTTGTGGAATGATACAAGGGATATCTAATTAACATATGAATTACTTCCTTAGAAATTAATTCTAAAACTTATGACATAGCTAAATTATGCTTTTAAGGAATTGACAAAATGGAAGCAGTTTGATGTTTGTTGAAAAGAGAACATCATTTTATTATTTGAACTAAAGAAACTTGTATGTATTAAATGGCAAAATATAACTGATTAGAATTGATAAAGACTATTAAGGGTACATGAGAAAGATATAAAAGGTTGGTTTTAGAGAGAGAGAGAGAGAGAGAGAGAGAGAGAGAGGAGGAGAGAGAGAGAGAGAGAGAGAGAGAGAGAGAGAGAGAGGGGGGGGATGCTAAGAAAGTTCTAGGTGGTTCATAATAAGTATATATATATATATATATATATATATATATATATATATATATATATATATAAATAGATAGATAGATATATCTATCTATCTATCTATCTATCTATATATATATATATATATATATATATATATATATATATATATATATATACACACACACACACACATATATATATATATATATATACTTTCCATAATGTGTGTGTATATATATATATATATATATATATATATATATATATATATATATATATATATATATATATATATATATATATATATATATATATAAAAACATTCTCACCGAACTGTACATCAACCCTTCTACGTTATAACCCAGTCAAGCGTAATGATTCAACCTAATAGCTCATAAACATATTGTGACTTCAAGTTGAAAACCTCTCTCTCTCTCTCTCTCTCTCTCTCTCTCTCTCTCTCTCTCTCTCTCTCTCTCTCTCTCTCTCTCTCTCTCAGACACACACACAATGGTCTCAAGAAATCAGCCGAGCAGGAGATAATAGATGCTAAACAGAAAGATTTCTCTGAGCAACAAATTCATCATACGAATTGTACCATCATTATATATGTAAGTTTATTCGTAAATATGTCAAATTAAATTATTCAACCCACTTTTCAAGATTATTATACAGTTGGACAATCCTTATCGCCATTTATACATGTATATATATATATATATATATATATATATATATATATATATATATATATATATCTAAATTTACACATACAACCATATATTGTATTGAAAACGTTCAATCTTGAATAATGGATGACAACAATAGTGGCTATAACATTGTATAAAAATATATATATATATAAAATTGACTTATCCAATACAAGAATGAAATAAATAACTCTCCAAAATTAAAATAATAATAATAATAATAATACTTATGACATCTAAAAAGCGGTAAAAGAGAGAGAGAGAGAGAGAGAGAGAGAGAGAGAGAGAGAGAGAGAGAGAGAGAGAGAGAGAGAGTGAGAGAGAGAGAGAGAGAGCAGGCATGACAGATTATACAGAGGAATGTATATTATTATTATCATTATTATTATTATTACTATTATTATTATTATTATTATTATTATTATTATTATTATATACAACAACGGGTAAATTATTTAGCATCAAATAAAAAGACAGGATGAAATAGAGGCCACTTCAAAAGTTTAAACATGCAGCGAATGTTTTCATGTTGAAAAGGCTGACATAAGTCTCTTTTTATATTTCATATATGAAAAATCTATTTCAATGTTATTATTCTCAAAATATGTTGATTTAATTGTTCACTACTTCTCTTGTAGTTTATCTATTTCCTTATTTTCTTTCCCCACTGGACTATTTTTCCCTGTTGGAGCCTTTGGGCCTATAGCATCCTGCTTCTTCAACTATAGTTCATTTCTTTTAGCGATTTCTTTTTGCACTAACTCGCAGCGGTGCCCTTTTAGCTCGGAAAAGTTTCCTGATCCCTGATTGGTTGGACAAGATAATTCTAACCAATCAGCGACCAGGAAACTTTTCCGAGCTAAAAGGGCACCGTTGCGATCGGTGCAAATATGACTCGCTAAAAGAAATGGACCATAGGGTTATAGTTTAGCTAATAATAATAATAATAATAATAATAATAATAATAATAATAATAATAATAACATAGATACTTAAGGCAATGACCTCGAAATAAAGAAAAAAAAAGTTCGCGATACGAAAAAAAAAAAAAAAAAAAAAAAAAAAAAAAAAAAAAAAAAAAAAAAAAGGTTTGCTATAGGAAAAAATAAACAATGAAAAGAAAGGAGTAGAAGAGTAAACCAAAAGAAACGACGATAGAGAAGTTTAAAAACAGAGGATAACGATACTCAGAGGGGCAGCTGCGAAACTCCGATGATAATAAGGAAGTAATAACATAATAAAGTTCACTTGAACGCTATTATTCGTCCTGTTTCTCTCCCCTTCTGTTTCATGTTGCTTTTCAAGTCCTAACCTTCGGAGCCTCGTCCAACGACTGACTCAAAGTAGAAGACAAGTCGACAGAGACTCAAAGTAGAAGACAAGTCAACAGTGACTAAAAGTAGAATACAAATCGACAGATTCAAATAGAAGGCAAGTTAAAAGAGACTCAAAGTAGAATAGAAATCGACCTATTCAAATAGAAGGCAAGTCAACAAACACTCAAAGTAGAAGACAAGTCGACAGAGACTCAAATAGAAGACAAGTTGACAGAGATTCAAATTGAAGACAAATCGACAGACTCAAATGGAAGACAAGTCGACCGAGACTCAAATAGAAGACAAATCGACAGAGATTGAAAGTAAAAGACAAGTCAACAAAAACTCAAAAGTAGAAGACAAGTCGACAGAGACTCAAAGTAGATTACAAATCCACATAGACTCAAAGTAGAAGACAAGTCGACAGAGACTCAAAGTAGAAGACAGGTCAACAAAGACTCAAAGTAGAAGATAAGTCGACAGAGACTCAAAGTAGAAGACAGGTCAACAAAGACTCAAAGTAGAAGATAAGTCGACAGAGACTCAAAGAAGAAGACAGGTCAACAAAGACTCAAAGTAGAAGATAAGTCGACAGAGACTCAAAGTAGAAGAGAAGTCGACAGAGACTCAAAGTAGAAGAGAAGTCGACAGAGACTCAAATAGAAGACAAGTCAACAGACTCAAAGTAGAAGACAAGTCGACAGAAACTCAAAGTAGAATACAAATCGACAGAGATTTAAATAGAAGAAAAGTCAACAAAGACTCAAAGTAAAAGACAAGTCAACAGACTCACAGATAGAAGACCAGTCGACAGAGACTCAAAGTAGAAGTAAGAGTCGACAGAGACTCAAAGTAGAAGACAAGTCGACAGACGCTAAAAGTAGAAGTAGAGTCGACAGAGACTCAAAGTAGAAAACAAGTCAACAAACTCAAAGTAGAAAACAAGTCGACAGTGAATCAAACTAGAAGACACGATGACAGACACTCAAAGTAGAAGACAAGTCAACAGACTCAAAGTAAAAGACAAGTCAACAAAGACTCAAAGAAGAAGACAAGTCGACAGAGACTCAAAGTAGAATACAAGTCGACAGAGACTCAAAGTAGAATACAAATCGACAGAGGCTTAAAGTAGAAGACAATTCGACAGACTCACAAATAGAAGACCAGTCGACAAAGACTCAAAGTAG
>NC_090735.1:131430784-131438284 GCF_036898095.1 Palaemon carinicauda | reverse complement strand
GCCTTTTAGCGCTGTAGCTTAGAAAGTAATAATAATAATAATAACAATAATAATAATAATAATAATAATAACAATAATAATAATAGGAGTATCGTCAATTACACACATTACAAATAATCTATAAACTGAACAAGTTCAGGTAAATCTCAACTTTGTAAATGCAACCAAGTTATACACAGAATATCTTATTCAAAAGTTCAAACTTACAGCAAATGTTTTTATGTTTATATATGAAATATGTTTTAATGTTGTTAATTTTCTAAAAATATTTCATCTTAATTTTTCATTACTTCTTACATCGTTTACTTATTTCCATATTTCCTTTCCTCACTGGGCTATTTTTCCCCGCTGGCGCCCTTAGGCATATAGCATCTTGTTTTTCCAACTAGGGTTGTAAGTTAGCTAGTAATAATAATAATAATAATAATAATAATAATAATAATAATAATAATAATAATGTCTGAAGCGATGGTAAACTCAAAAACACACAGGGCCTCAAAACATGAATATCCGGGAAGCTTAGGTTCACAAGAGACTTCATTTCTTTTCTTTTTTTTTCCTTCTAACATCCGCTGACACATGCCACTGCATCCACTTTTAGCTAAAACTTGGGTTTCTAGTATTTTTCCTGCTTATTGATAAGTCAGCCTAATACGTCAAGTTTACATTAAGAAAGTTCTCCTTTATTATTACCAAACCTAGTAAGTGATTCAAGCCAATTGTGTCCGGGCGCTGGGTCCAGTGAGACTATTCAACATCTGTTTTGATTTGTTGCTACCTGATATAATATACATTTTTTTTTACTTTATAGAAGTCTTTATTTCTAATATAAATTAGATCACCAATTTAAGTAAAATTTGGAATCAAATCGCCTGAAATTACATTAATCAGGCTATATATCAGTTTAGTGAGATCGGTGTTACTGAATGGACATGAGTCGTGGTATGACAATGAAACAATCTCCAACAAATTTTGTAGATTCGAGAACAAAGTCCTCAGAAGAATATTGGGAGTTAAATGGCAGGACAGGATTAGAAATGAAACTATAAGAGATTACTCGAGTGCCATATGTGGACCAGATCATGATGAGGGACAGACGGAGATGGTTTGGTCATGTTCTTCGCACTCCCCAAGAAAGATAAGTTCACCAAACTTTCAACTGGGCTCCACATGGCACTAGAAGAATTGGAAGACCCAGGCTTACATCGCTGAGGACTATGAAGCGTGAAGTAGATGATAATGGCGAAGTATTGATATAAAAGCTCAAGATGGAGACGACTGGAGAAATCTAACCGAGGCCCTTTGCATCAATAGGCGTAGGAGAAAAATGAAAATAATGACCTTTTAATTCAATGACATTCCGCTTGATATCACGATATTATTATTATTATTATTATTATTATTATTATTATTATTATTATTATGATGATAACAACAACAACAACAACAACAACAACAACAACAACAACAACAACAATAATAACAATAAATGACAATAATAATAATCCTTTTTATTATTATTATTATTATTATCATTATTATTATGATAATAATTATTATAATAATAATAATAATAATAATAATATTAATAATAATAATAATATTATTAATAATAATAATAATGATAATAATAATAATAATAATAATAATAATAATAATAATAATGAAGATATTAACAATAATAATAATAATGATAATAATAATAATAATTATTATTATTATTATCATTACTATTATTAACTTAACTATAAAACATTAATGGATACAATCGTTGCCACATACGTCACTTGTCAGTCGACATTTAAATCTAAGGCAAAGAACAGTCTTTGGAAAGACTACACTAAATACAAACAGCCGAACCCGTGACTTGACACTTATGGGAGTTAATTATCATTACTATTCATACTTAGGGGCCGAGCGTGCATGCCCAAAGGAGTGCAGGATTAGCGGCCTTCTCCTTCAATGGAAAATCCTGTGAGGACAGTAAATATCGTGCTGAGACTCCTCCCGGGGATAGGATTAAGATTTAATGAAAATCAGGAAATAAAAGAATCTCTTCGATTGAACTGGTTTAAGCTCCAATAATCTATTCACGGCCAGGAACATGTTTGAAGTTAGAGACTCACACGTTGCCGTTCTTGGATATAATAATAATAATAATAATAATAATAATAATGATAATAATAATAATAATAATGATAATAATAATAATAATATTAATAATAATAATAATAATAACAATAATAATAACTGTAAAAGACATGAGCAATAATAAGATAATATAAAAATATAAGTAGTAATTATTGGTCATGTCTTTTACCAATACTACTAGTGTTTGTACAAAAAATGCTTATAATAATAATAACAATATTAATAATAATAGCAATATTAATAATAATAATAAAAGAAAAAGAAAAAGAATAAACTGTTAGAAAACGTGTAATTTTAATCGTAAATTCTCCGTATAGATATACTGTTCTCAACTATATTTCAGTAAAACACAGGCGACCGTAATTTTACCCTACTTCGTTATTATCTTTTAAGGGTTGGTGACCGTAATATCACTCCTTTAAGTCAATACATACGTTTTTAAAACGGTAAAAATACTGAAATAAATGTTGCCAGACATTTACTGTTTTTTAAATGCAAATTTTTAAGAGTACAATAGTGAAAGCTATTACAATTATTATCATATCTTTGAAAATAACAACGTATCAGTACCCAAAACATAAAAGAATTATGAAAATAAGCCAATGATTATTGCAATGGGGTATCCTTAATAGCAATAACCGAATTGTATCTATATTTCCGTCAAACACTTCATCTGAAGCCACCAGTTGAAATCATTTTATCACTATCCAGAATTGAATTGAATTGAATATAGGATTTAAGCATTAAGCCAAGCACTGGGGCATCAAAGGCATCACTATCCAGAAGCTTCAGTAGTTCACCACCATTATCCAACAACAAGCAGAACTAGAACGAGCACTCTGTATTGCGTATACCTTCGCCAACGCCATATTACAAGATAGGCGATTGAATTATGCACATTTTGGCAACAGTTTCATGCAAATCAAATAAAAATTATCCACGATATAGCAAGAAGACATATTTTACCTTTTCCGCGACCTTAACCTTTGATCCAATCCTTACAAAATCTAATAAAATTGTCCTTGGATCATAGCCAACCATCCCACCAAATTTCATGAAATTCGGTCAAATAGTTTTTAAATTATGCGAATCACAAACAAACATATAAATATAAATATATAAATACACGCCTATCAAAACATAATATCAATTATAATTCTTACTAAGTAAGCTATACTCCTAGGTGGAAAAGCAGGATGCTATAAACCCAAGTGCTCCAAAAAGGAAAAATAGCCTAGCGAGGAAAGGAAATAAATAAACTACAAGAAAAGTAATGAACAATTAAAACAAAATATTTTAAGAAACAATAATCCATTAAAAAAATATCTTTCATATATAACCTTCACCACAAAGTTGGCGAAGATGAATATATTATTATTATTATTATTATTATTATTATTATTACTATCCAAGCTACAACCCTAGTTAGAAAAGCAAGATGCTATAAGCCCAGGGGCTCCAACAAGGAAAAATAGCCCAGTGAGGAAAGGAAATAAGGAAATAAATAAATGAAGAGAACAAATTAACAATAAATCATTCTAAAAAAAGTAACGTCAAAATAAAGAGAGGAAGAAAAAGTATCAATGTCAAGTCTTTCAAAGCCTCTCCCACGACAAAGCAGTCCACTGAGGCTTAAACAGCAGACACGAAATAGATGTGTCAAGTTGGTGGTGGTTCACAAACTGCGAACTTCTGAGAAAAAAGATTCTCTGTTTTAATAACAATGCTCCTTTGGCCCAGATAGGACAAAGCTATGAGTTTTTTTTTTTTTTTTTTTTTTTTTTTTTTTTTTTTTTTTTTTTTTTTTTTGAGCCAGGCAAACTTACTATCGTTAATAAAATAATATAGTGCAAATATAATTTCACATATATTTTTGTAATCATTGTTCACAATAATATTTTTGGGATGGTGCAAATATATTTTACATATATTTTTAAAAACATTGTTCAAATTAATTCTTTTACATGGTTCAAATATCATATTTTAAATATATTTTTGTAATCATTGTTCACAATTTATTGAATGGTGCAAATATA
This sequence comes from Palaemon carinicauda, assembly GCF_036898095.1. Lineage (NCBI taxonomy): Eukaryota > Metazoa > Arthropoda > Malacostraca > Decapoda > Palaemonidae > Palaemon > Palaemon carinicauda. The sequence continues at coordinate 131,434,097 of NC_090735.1, read as the reverse complement.
TTTTACATGTATTTTTGTAAACATTGTTCACATTAATTTTTGGATGGTGCAAATATCATATTTTACATATATTTTTGTAAACATTGTTCAGATTAATTTTTTGGATGGTGCAAATATATTTTACCTATATTCTTGTAAACATTGTTCACAGTAATTTTTTGGGAAGGTGCAAATATCATATTTTACATAGATTTTTGTAAACATTATTCACATTAATTTTTTATTGATGGTGCAAATATATTTTACATAGATTTTTGTAAACATTATTCACATTAATTTTTTTTTGATGGTGCAAATATCATATTTTACATATATTTTTGTAAGGATTGCTCACATTAATATTTCTGGATGGTGCAAATATCATATTTTGCATATATTTTTGTAAACATTGTTCACATTAATTTTTTGGATGGTGCAAATATATTTTACATATATTTTTGTAATCATTGTTCACAATTTTTTGGATGGTGCAAATATCACATTTTCCATATATTTTTCTAAAGATTGTTCACATAAATTTTTGGAAGCAAAAATAACCACCTTTTCCATACTTTGTTCCACTGAAATTGTAACAAATATGTATAAAATATAAGAGAATGCTCTCTCTCTCTCTCTCTCTCTCTCTCTCTCTCTCTCTCTCTCTCTCTCTCTCTCTCTCTCTCTCTCTCTCTCTTTTTACCCTTTACCCGTATGCGTCCAACCTTGACTCTTCTTTCAAATGCCTGTCTATTACTTCATCGGACAACTGATATTATTTGAACCAATTTCGATTATTTCGAGTAAATTCTTGGTCAAATGCCCTAAAGTAAACGATAATGTATTAAATTCTAAAAAAAAAAAACACATTATCACACCACTATTTTACAAAACATACCCATTTAACGCCAATATTACATTGATCATAGTAAAACATTCAAATTCACCCGACGAATATTCCAATAAATGCAACATTTTCTTAAATAATTCACCAGACGAATATTACAATAAATGTAACATTTTATCAAATAATTCACCAGATGAATATTCCAATAAATAAAACATTTTCTCAAATAATTCTCCAGACGAATATTCCAATAAATAAAACATTTTCTCAAATAATTCTCCAGACGAATATTCCAATGAATGCAACATTTTCTTAAATAATTCACCAGACGAATATTCCAATAAATGTAACATTTTATCAAATAATTCACCAGATGAATTTTCCAATAAATGTAACATTTTCTCAAATAATTCACCAGACGAATATTCCAATAAATAAAACATTTTCTCAAAAAAATTCACCAGACGAATATTCCAATAATTGCAACATTTTCTCAAATAATTCCCCAGACGAATATTCCAATAAAGGCAACATTTTCTCAAAAAATTCACCAGACGAATATTCCAATATATGCAACCTTTTCTCAAATAATTCACCAGACGAATATTCCAATAAATGTAACATTTTCTAAAAATAATATTACTATACGTCATTATATGCGACTCAAAAACTACAAAAATGAAACGATAAAAAAAAAAATACACGACTCACTTACCTGGTATTCACATGTCAATAAATCAGATCGACATTGCTGCTTCTTGCGCGATATCAAAACCTTTCTTATATTTGCGAAAAAAGATGTGCCAATCCAGAAAACAAAGGACAGCAGCAAAATAGAAGATGACAGGATGAGGAGTCTTCAAAAAAGGAAAATAAGAACTCGGAGAATCGAAATAACTGTGAGAATCCCTCGCAATAAAACTTGGTCACGCAGTATGCAACGCTCTATCTCAACAACACCCCTTCACCGGCACTACTGCTTCTTCTTCTTCTTCTGCAGCCAGCTAGCTAGCAGAGCCAGTCACTCCCGTCAGTCGCTGCCCCTGTGCTTAAACACTGAAGCCAATCAGGGCGCTATTGCCATCTGGGCTTGTTGACGTCCTGCACCAAACTTTGCTGAACCATTTGCTCAGTCTGACGATGGCACTTCTGAGCTGATTTCACGGCACTGCTTCCAAGCGGGATTTCTAAATCTCTCGTTTACATTAGATATTTGTTAGTCGTGAATTATTAACACTATTAAATGAATTCTTCAATAATTATTTTGCATGGCACTAAAAAATTCGTTATTCATCTAAAAGAATTACTAGTTTCTTTTCCACGAACAAAAAAAAAAAAAAATAGTGTTTCAAAAATGGGCAACTAGCGTAAAGAAACAAGTTACGAACCTTCAATAATGTTTAGTCTCAAATTACATAAATTACATTGACAATGAACTACGTAATAACCACCATCAAACGTAATCTTCCAAAATTATAATACCATTTTTTAAGAATTTCATCTAATCGAACAACATTTCGTGAAAATATCGAGCACTTCTCACTATACGGTGACAAGGGACAGCCGGTTCTCAAGTGAGAGCAGAAAACGATGAGTGGTTAACCAATGTGTCCTTGCCCTTCGATGCCACATAGCACATTAAACATCCCACATTTTAGCTTAATAGGGATCAGCAAACATCAACGCTTCGCACCATGTCCCACACACCATACCCGCATGAATATCGCTATAGGCCCAAGTTTTTTTTTTTTTTTTTCCACTTAATACAAATTCTTTTTTTATTTTATGGTTCAGTGGCTACTTTCCTGTTGGTAAGGGTAGAGGAGACTCTTTAGCTATAATATGCAGCTCTTCTATGAAAAGGATACTCCAAAATCAAACCATTATTCTCTAGTCTTGAGTAGTGCCATAGCCTTTGTACCATGGCTTTCCAAGCCACTGTCTTGGGTTAGAGTTCTCTTGCTTGAGGGTACAATCGGGCAGTCTATTCTATCTTATTTCTCTTTCTCTTGTTTTGTTAAAGTATTTATAGTTTAAATATGAAAGATGTATTCTAATGTTACTATTCTTAAAATATTCCAATTAATTACTTCTCTTGGAGATTATTTATTTCCCCCTTTCCTCACTGGGCTATTTTCCCTGTTGGAGCCCTTGGACTTATAGCATCATGCTTTTCCAACTAGGGTTTTAGCTCAGCTAATAATAATAATAATAATAATAATAATAAAAATAATAATAATAATAATAATAAAAATAATAATAATAATAATAATAATAATAATAATAATAATAATAATAATTACGTGATGCACACTTTACAGTTTAATTTCGTGTTATAGGAACATTTAAAAAATGTAAAAATATTGAGATATAATGTTGAAAATAGCTTTGATTCTTTACTCATTAATATGTTGCCTAGAATTCCCACAAGCAAAGCGTGCTGTCTACGACACTGTTCGTTAATAGTTCGTGTTTATAACGATAGAGTAA
>NC_090735.1:131423284-131425784 GCF_036898095.1 Palaemon carinicauda | reverse complement strand
TTTGTAAACAATAGTTTCTGTTAACCAAGTAATCTTTTAGATACCCAAAGGTTCATTATACATGGACCATAAATAATCAAGTAGCAGTTTATGCAATACTATATCAAAAACAGCACTAAAATCGACTAATATCAAAATACTACATTCGTTTGCATCCATATTTTCCAGCATATTATAGCCTGGTTCGAGGGACCAATGATAAAACTTTTAATTGGTAAATAATGATGGACTTGGAAAAAAATCAATAATTCGTTTTCCAAAAATATATATACTTTACTATTACTTAGTATAACAAATACAATACTACTAAGTATAACACGTTCAGCTGGGCTCCACAAGGCACTAAAAGAGTTGGAAGACCCAGCCTACATGGCTGAGGACTCATGAAGCGCGAAATAGGAGATGATGAATGTCGAATTATTGAATAAAAAGCTCAAGATAGAGACGACTTACGAAATCTAACTGAGGCCCTTTGCGTCAATAGGCGTAGAAGGAGGTGATGATAACACGAAAGTTAAAACAACCAAAAGGAGTAAGCTATCCGGCCTAAGAAAAAAAAAATATATCAAACGACGAATGTAAACAAAAATAATCTCTGTACGAAAGTCATAATATCAAGTTAGTCCATACAAAGGCGAATGCATCCCACCAGAGACAAACCCATACTTAAAGAATCTTTCTTCATAAAGTCTTTCAAAATATTTTTTTTTTTCCCACACGGGTTCCTTCATCTCTCCCCTGTCCTGTAATAAGAAAGCTCTCACTCCTCACACCAAGGCACAGCTGTGCCAACATGTGCCAAACGGCCGTGAGTAATGCGTAAATACCAAGCAAATATCCCTTTTATTAATAAACCTTTTTCTCACACGTTTCTTGCTACAGAAAACCAAAACAAACTAGAGGGGCACTCATACAGCGAAGACCTCCGCCACGGTAGCTTATTTTCCAATATTAAAACATCTTTTTTTCACACGTTTCTTACTACAGAAAACAAAAACAAACTTAAGGGGCGCTCAATAGAGCACAGACCTCCGCTACGGCGGCTTATTTCCATTAAACAATCCTTTTTTCACACGTGTCTTACTACAGAAGACAAAAAAAAAAAAAAAAAAACGAACTAGACGGGCACTTAATAGAGCGCAGACCTCCGCTACGGTAGCTTATTTACCTTAATTAAAAAATTTTTTAACCACGTTCCTCGCTACAATAAGAAAAAAAAAATACATATAGAGGGGGGTACTTAATAAAGCGCAGACCTCCGCCAGGGTAGCTTATTTCTCGACATTTTGCTTGGCATTGACCACGACCGTTGACCTAGTACTTTCAAAATGGAATCACTTCCACGTCTCTACATATCAATTAATCCCTGGAAAGTTTCACTACTCTATAAGTTAAATTGTGGTCAGGAAGTTGTTCACACACAAACAAACGGACAAACTAGGGTGAAAACATAACCTCCTCTCAACTTCATTGGCGGAGGTAATTAAAAAAAAAAAAGAAGAAGTGGCTTATTTATTCAAACACAATCTCTCATATAGGTTAAACTATTTATTATTATTATTATTATTATTATTATTATATTATTACTTGCTATGCCACAACCCTAGTTGGAAAAGCAGGATGCTATAAGCCCAGGGGCTCCAACAGGGAAAAATAGCTCAGCGAGGAAAGGAAACAAGTTTAAAATAAAATATTTTATGAAGACCAACAATATCAAAATAAATATCACTTTATAACTATAAAAAACTTTAACAAAACAAGAGGAAAGAGAAATAAGATATAAGACAGAGCAGTGTGCCCGAGTGTACCCTCAAGCGAGAGAACTCTAACCCAAGACAAAGGAAGACCATTGTAGAGAGAGAGAGAGAGAGAGAGGAGAGAGAGAGAGAGAGAGAGAGAGTAACTAAACCTAGGATTAACAGTTTGTGGGATTTACACTCTAGCACGAGAGTGCGTGAGCTAGGGACGCTTCTTTTATAAACATGTATGATACGAAACTGCCTGTGTGTAAACATGGCTGATGTCATAATAGGGAGCGAAAAATTTACTTGGCATGTCATCGTATTTATATCTCCCACCATAGTTTCTTTGGTCATACATCTTTATAAAAATTGTTTATAATGAAATTGGGAAAAAATATAACCTTACAGAGACCCGTAAAAAAAAAAAAAAAAAAAAAAAAAAAAAAAAAAACGGTATGTACTTTCCCTGTTATTGCCCCACCACTAATTTCAGATATAAAATTATTTAATCTGTAGGTGGATAAAATTCAAACCTAACCTAACCTAACCCAACCCAACCTAACCTAAAAATTAGTATTGGGGTTATATCGGAAATTAGTGGTGGGGCAATAACAGGAAAGAACCGAAAAAAACTAACCTTTTCTTCTATTAAAATCCCAAAAACATGAACTCCTACACTTGACTTTGCCCCGTAGCAAGAGGATAAATGAATGTGCCACCTTTAAGGGGTTACAGGTGTACAAAATGTCACGTCTTCT
>NC_090735.1:131410694-131422784 GCF_036898095.1 Palaemon carinicauda | reverse complement strand
CCATAGATAAGAACTAGAGATTTTCCATTCAGACTGAGACGAGAGTGACAATAGTCAGAGTATCACTGGTTTCGAAGACCTCCGCCAAAGCTATGAGTTCAGGTTCCCGTATTCCTGACTATACTCATTTTTTTCAATAAGGCGCATTTGCACTTAATTGCAGAGGTGCCCTTCTAGCTCTGAAAAGTTCCCTAAAAGCTGATTGGTTAGAATTATTTTGATCAACTAATCACTTAGTAGGAAACTTTTCCGAGCTAAAAGGGCACCACTGCGAGTCAGTGCAAATACACATACACACAAACCCATACATACACACACACACATATATATATATATATATATGCATAGAGAGAGAGAGAGAGAGAGAGAGAGAGAGAGAGAGAGAGAGAGCATCCCCATTGCACAGTCATAAAAATCCCACAATCCTACTGATATCGGTTTGCGTTTATTTGCAACTGGCGCAACAAAATCCATCTTTGGATATTCCCGACGTTCCAATATTATGATATTTTCTTCTTCTTGCGAAGGAAATCGAGGAGGGCAGGTCAATTGAGGATCGCTTCGCTAAAGCTGCCTGAAAGGGATTCCAAGAGATTTCAGCCAAGATCGATTCTGCTGAAAGATGAGGTATCATACCTCGGGTATATTTATTTTGAGGTGAAAATGAAGTATAATACCTTATGTATATTTACTTTGAGGTGAAAATGAGGTACTATACCTTATGTATATTTATTTTGAGATGAAAAATGAGGTATAATACCTTATGTATATTTACTTTGAGGTGAAAATGAGGTACTATACCTTATGTATATTTATTTTGAGGTGAAAAATTAGGTATAATACCTTATGTATATTTATTTTGAGGTGGAAGATGAGGTATTATACCTTATGTATATTTACTTTAAGGTGAAAATGAGGTATAATACCTCATGTATATTTACTTTGAGGTGATAATGAGGTATAATACCTTATGTATATTTATTCTGAGGAGGAAGATGAGGTATTATACCTCGTATATTTACTTTGAGGTGAAAAAAAGAGGTATTATACCTGAGATATATTCATTTTAAGATGAAAAATGAGGTATCATACCTCAGGTATATTTATATTGAAGATTAAAGCTATTAAAAAGTATCTCGTGGAAAAGAAGAAATTTGGGCTAGAATGTTGTTTGATTAAGTTCTCTGAAGAAAATACCTATCCTTTTCGACCTTTCTCGTTATTGAGAAATAAAATAATAGCATTCATATAAAAGTACATTTGGTAATTAATAAGTATCATTATAAGGTAACATTTAGACTATTTTTTTTCAGTAGTGCCTAAGTTTCTAAGGCCTACCCAATTAAAGGAAGTGCTTAAGTTTCTAAGGCCTATTCAATTAAAGGAATATCAATAAAAAAACATATCCATTTGGATCAAATCAAAGACGAAAAAAGAAACGATTTCAAAGCCTTATTTAAAATATAAGAAATTAAATGGAGATGAATAAAAACTTATAACACAGGTTGTAAGGAAAGGAAAGCGAGGGGGGTAGAAGGAGAAAGGGGCTAGAAAGGGAGAGGAGGGGGAGGAAAGGGAAAGGGAAAGAAAGGGAAAGAGGAAGAAGAGGAAAGGGGAGGAAGGGGAAAGAGGAAGGGGAGGAAAGGGGAGGAAGGGGAGGAAGAAGGAGGGGGAAAAGGGGAGGAAGGGGAAAGGGGAAGGGGAAAGGGGAAAGAGGAAGGGGAGGAAGGAGTGGGGAAGAAGAGGAAGGGGGAAGAAGGAGGAGGAAGAAGGGGAGGGGAAGAATGGGAAGAGGTAAGAAATGGAAGGGGGGAAAATGGGAAGAAGGAAGAATGGGAAGGGGCAAAAAAAATGGAGGAGGGGAAATGAGGGTGGGGGAATAAGAGGTGGTTACAGAGAAGATTAAACGATCTGGAATCTAATCTCCTATTATTAGAGAGAGGTTGACCCCACAACACCCCACAATCCCACTTCCTCCCCCTCTCCCCTCCCCTCCACAATCCCACTTCCTTTCCAACGCCCCCCCCCCTCCCCCACTCAACTCTTTTGCCCACGCAATAAAGATGACCGCTTCATAGGACATAACACCTATAACAATAAATATCAGCCTCGAATAAGGGCTGAGAATTCCTCGCATATTTCTTGAACTTTAAAAGAATAGAGAGGCTTTAATGTCGTCATCATTATCTTCTATTGCTAAAACCTAGAACGGAGGAGGAGATATAGAATGATAATAAAGAAGGAAATGAAAAGGTTATTTTGGTTGAGATAAAAATAACCCTTAATCTTTGGAGTAATAAGGACGGTTGTAGAGAATCTCTTTTTGGAGGTCATTAACTGGTCGTATATTTTCACAAGTTTTGGTCTTTAAACCACATTTTAATCTAAATGAGACAGTTTTATATAGAAAAATACTTAGGTGTTAATTTTTTTCTTTTTACCACCTGGCGTATATTACCAGTTTAAAGGTTTAAAAAGTTTTGCAGTGGCAAAAGACAGGACAATATCCCAGACTTCCCACACACACATAAACACACAGGGACAATAGCCCAGTGAGGAAAGGAAATAAGGAAATAAATAAAATACGAAAGAAAAAATAAACAATTAAAATAAAAAAATTCAAGAACCGTAGCATTAAAATAGATCTTTCATATATGAACCATATATTCAAGGTATATCCAGATGTAGAGTTCGTAGTAAGAGATTGTGACAAGACTATTTGAAAAAAAATCTTTTTAGTTGTAAGTCCTATTTAATATTGGATTTATCAAGAAGTGAAAGATGGCATTTAGCACAGTTACTAACATATTTGTATATTAGAGAATCCAAGGCATCTCCAAATAGAGAATTCGGAGCAAGATTTTGTGACAAGACTATTTGGAAAAAAAAATAATCTTTATAGTTGCATGTCCTATTTAATATTGTACTGTATTTATCAAGAAGTGATAGATGGCATTTAGCACAGTTACCCACATATTTGTATATTAGGGAATCCAAGGCATCTCCAATAGTAGAGTTCGGAGTAAGAAATAGTGACAAGACTATTTAAATAAATCTTTTTAGTTGTAAGTCCTATTTAATATTGGATTTATCAAGAAGTGAAAGATGGCATTTAGCACAGTTACCCACATATTTGTATATTAAATAAATCCAAGGCATCTCCAGATATATAGTTCGGAGTATGAATTGTGACAAAACTATTCAAATAAATCTTTTTAGTTGTTAGTCCTTTTTAATATTGGATTTATCGAGAAGTGAAAGATGGCATTTAGCACAATTACCTATGTATATTAGAGAACCCAAGGCATCTCCAATTGTAGAGTTCGTAGTAAGAGATTGTAAAAAGACTATTTAAAAAAAGAATCTTTTTAGTTGTTAGTCCTATTTAATATTGGATTTATCAATAAGTGATAGATGGCATTTAGCACAGTTACCTACATATCTGTATATTAAAGAACCCAAGGCATCTCCAATTGTAGAGTTCGGAGTAAGAAAGTGACAAGAATATTTATATATAAAAGAAAAAAATTTCTTTTTAGTTGTAAGTCCTATTTAATATTGGATTTATCAAGAAATGAATTATGGCCTGTAACACAGTTACCCACATATCTGTATATTGAAAAAATCCAAGGCATCTCCAGATATAGAGTTAGGACTAAGAGATTGTGACAAGACTACTCCCAGAGAGAGCATCTAGCCTCCGAGGGGAAGGCGAAAGAGCCTCGTAAGAGGGGAGCCAGAGATGAGGGGTAAGTGAAATATATGTCTACCTAAACTTTCGAAACAGCGCGCCAGACTCGATTATATCTCGCGGACGAAATAAAGGAACAGCGGAACATGTCTCGCGTTCGCTCCCTTTATATTTATGTGCGGACGTCTTCGGAAAATCCACAGGGCGAGTATGCAAATGGACGTTGAGGAAATAATAAGGATATTTTTGTGCTCTAATTTGTTGGTTTGCATTACTGTACTCTTGATGGTTTGCCGAGTTATAACATGACTATAAGAGTTCTTGATATCTGGTCCTAGGTTGGTGGAGAGTGGGATTGGTTGCTTATTTTATTTATATATATATATATATATATATATATGTATATATATTTGTATATATATATTTATAGTTATATATATAATATCATATATATATACATGCATACATATATATATATAAATATATATATATATATATATATATATAGATATATAATTTATATATATATATATATTTATATATGTTTATAGTTATATAATAATATATATATATATATATATATATAGAATGAGGACCGCACACTCAACTGTTGTGGTACCCTTACTGAAACGTCCCTGCCTAGCGTTCTACCAAACTTGGGTTCGAGGCCAGCTCAAGCTCTATAGTTTCTTGTGGTGTCTCCAATTTCACCATCCTTGTGAGCTACGGATGGGGGGAGAGATTGGTGGGAGCCTATAGGTCTACTGCTGAGTCATCAGTACCCATTGCCTGGCCCTCCCTGGTCCTAGTTTGGATGGAGAGAGGACATGGGCTCTGATCATATGTATATATGGTCAGCCTCAGGGCATTGTCACTGTCCCTTGCTCTCTGCCATTCATGAGTGGCCTTTAAAGCTATGAACATATATTTGAACAATGACTATAAAATCGTGTTCAGCAGAACAAAGCAGACCGATAGACGTAATCCATATTTTAGGGGTCACAAGTGCAGCCATTTTTACGGCCTGATAATAAAATGGTAAAACTGCTATCATATTACAGAGATGTCTAAGGGCGAGAGAGGATTCCCCCACGTGGCCAGGCACACGAGATAAAGGCTCAGGCATCTAACGAACCGGGGGAAAAGGGGAGATGAAATTCGACTACCACGGCATTTCTCTCTTTGACAGGCTAATCCACTTCTCAGTCGCGACCTGGATACGACGAGGCGTCCCCCAGGGCTTCGAATATCCATCGCGGAACCTTGAATTATTCCTTTGTTACGTTAAAGGCCAGGGCAGTGCCGTGCCGCCTCCAACGCGAGCACATTATCATACTAATAATGATAAAAGCAGCGAACAAAAGCCAGAAAAGGAGACGGCCTGAAAGGTAACTTGCAGGGCAGGGACCCTCCCAACCAGTAGCTTTTAAAGATGAAGTTCGAAACGAGTTAAGAAAAGCCATTGGTGTTTATAACGAAGCAAAGGCATTACCAATAGTTGCAAGCGAAAGTTCATATTTCTGCCAAATGGTGGCCTATTGGAAAGTTCCCTAGCTGGGGTTCGAGTCCCGGTCAATCTCGATAGTTTCTTTTGGTGTCTGCAGGCTAACCGTCCTTGTGAGCAATGAATAGGGGGTTTGGGGCAGCCTATAGGCCTACCTGCTGAGTCATTAGGAGCAATTGCCTGGTTTCAGCTTTGGTGGAGAGGATGCTTGGGCAATGTCATTGCCCCTTGCCTCTGGCATTCATTAGCGCCCTTTAAACCTTTAAAGTGGCATGAACGAAAGTAAGAACTGGTGTTTTAACACCTTTTCGACGGAATGATACGAAAGTTGAGGGAGGTGTGACAGAATGAAAGAATTGTAGCTAATGAGTGCTGATAATTTTCTCCAGGAAATTGCAAATGACTGAAATACAAACCATAGGTTTACCCATGATTTCAAGAAGTAAGAAATATAATAGTCCAAACAAACGATAAAGGCTGAAAGCCAAAATTATTTAAGAAATAAGATGTCACTTAATTAGCAATTTAGTTAATTGTGAAACCATTAAAAATGACTTCTAAATACCGTATGCAAACCATCAAGAGCTATCTCGATAAAGGGACCACAGAACAAAGCCTGTATTACAATCAAGGATATCTGGTCCCATTTAAATAAGCTCTTAGAGCAATTGAACGTGAATAGCTATTTGCATAACAATAGCTTTCTATAGGGATGGAACATTTACAGTTGTAGAGACAACTGTTCCTCAAAGGCGGCCTATCTGAGCAAAATAATCCCTTTCTATGGGCGTCACAAAGTCAGAGAGGTTCCCAACTGGAATCGCAACAAAGTCAGAGAGGTTAACAACTGGAATCGTAACAAATTCAAAGAGGTTCACTACTAGAATCGTCACAAAGTCAGAGAGGTTCCCGACTGGAATCGTCACAAAGTCAGAGAGGTTCCCAACTGGAATCGCAACAAAGTCAGAGAGGTTAACAACTGGAATCGTAACAAATTCAAAGAGGTTCACTACTAGAATCGTCACAAAGTCAGAGAGGTTACCGACTGGAATCGTAACAAAGTCAGAGAGGTTCCCAACTGGAATCGCAACAAAGTCAGAGAGGTTCCCAACTGGAATCAAAACAAATTCAGAGAGGTTCCTAACTGGAATCGTCACAAAGTCAGAGAGGTTCCCAACTGGAATCGTCCCAAAGGCAGAGAGGTTCCCAACTGGATTCTTCCCAAGTCAGAGAGGTTCCCAACTGGAATCGTCACAAAGTCAGAAAGGTTCCCAACTGGAATCGTCACAAAGTCAGAAAGGTTCCCAACTGGAATCGTCCCAAGTCAGAGAGGTTCCCAACTGGAATCGCAACAAAGTCAGAGAGGTTCCCAACTGGAATCGCAACAAAGTCAGAGAGGTTAACAACTGGAATCGTAACAAATTCAAAGAGGTTCACTACTAGAATCGTCACAAAGTCAGAGAGGTTCCCAACTGGAATCGTCACAAAGTCAGAAAGGTTCCCAACAGGAATCGTCACAAAGTCAGAAAGGTTCCCAACTGGAATCGTCCCAAGTCAGAGAGGTTCCCAACTGGAATCGTCACAAAGTCAGAGAGGTTCCCAACTGGAATCGTCACAAAGTCAGAGAGGTTCCCGACTGGAATCGTCACAAAGTCAGAGAGGTTCCCAACTGGAATCGCAACAAAGTCAGAGAGGTTAACAACTGGAATCGTAACAAATTCAAAGAGGTTCACTACTAGAATCGTCACAAAGTCAGAGAGGTTACCGACTGGAATCGTAACAAAGTCAGAGAGGTTCCCAACTGGAATCGCAACAAAGTCAGAGAGGTTCCCAACTGGAATCAAAACAAATTCAGAGAGGTTCCTAACTGGAATCGTCACAAAGTCAGAGAGGTTCCCAACTGGAATCGTCCCAAAGGCAGAGAGGTTCCCAACTGGATTCTTCCCAAGTCAGAGAGGTTCCCAACTGGAATCGTCACAAAGTCAGAAAGGTTCCCAACAGGAATCGTCACAAAGTCAGAAAGGTTCCCAACTGGAATCGTCCCAAGTCAGAGAGGTTCCAGAGTGGAATCGTCCCAAGTCAGAGAGGTTCCCAACTGGAATCGTCACAAAGTCAGAAAGGTTCCCAACAGGAACCGTCACAAAGTCAGAAAGGTTCCCAACTGGAATCGTCCCAAGGTCAGAGAGGTTCCAGACTGGAATCGTCCCAAGTCAGAGAGGTTCCCAACTGGAATCGTAACAAAGTCAGAAAGGTTCCCAACAGGAATCGTCACAAAGTCAGAAAGGTTCCCAACTGGAATCGTCCCAAGTCAGAGAGGTTCCCAACTGGAATCGTCCCAAAGTCAGAGAGGTTCCCGACTGGAATCGTCCCAAGTCAGAGAGGTTCCCAACTGGAATCGTCACAAAGTCAGAGAGGTTCCCAACTGGAATCGTCACAAAGTCAGAGAGGTTCCCGACTGGAATCGTCCCAAGTCAGAGAGGTTCCCAACTGGAATCGTCACAAAGTCAGAGAGGTTCCCAACAGGAATCGTCCCAAGGTCAGAGAGGTTCCAGACTGGAATCGTCCCAAGTCAGAGAGGTTCCCAACTGGAATCGTCACAAAGTCAGAAAGGTTCCCAACAGGAATCGTCACAAAGTCAGAAAGGTTCCCAACTGGAATCGTCCCAAGGTCAGAGAGGTTCCAGACTGGAATCGTCCCAAGTCAGAGAGGTTCCCAACAGGAATCGTCACAAAGTCAGAAAGGTTCCCAACAGGAATCGTCCCAAAGGCAGAGAGGTTCCAGACTGGAATCGTCCCAAGTCAGAGAGGTTCCCAACTGGAATCGTCACAAAGTCAGAAAGGTTCCCAACAGGAATCGTCACAAAGTCAGAAAGGTTCCCAACTGGAATCGTCCCAAGTCAGAGAGGTTCCCAACTGGAATCGTCCCAAAATCAGAGAGGTTCCCGACTGGAATCGTCACAAAGTCAGAGAGGTTCCCAACTGGAATCGTCACAAAGTCAGAGAGGTTCCCGACTGGAATCGTCCCAAAGTCAGAGGTTCCCAACTGGAATCGCAACAAAGTCAGAGAGGTTCCCAACTAGAATAGTCTCAAAGTCAGAGAGGTTCCCAACTAGAATAGTCTTAAAGTCAGAGAGGTTCCCAACTGGAATCGCAACAAAGTCAGAGAGGTTCCCAACTAGAATAGTCTCAAAGTCAGAGAGGTTCCCTACTGGAATCGTCCCAAAGTCAGAAAGGTTCCCAACTGGAATCGTCCCAAAGTCAGAGAGGTTCCCAACTGGAATCGTCCCAAAGTCAGAGAGGTTCCCAACTGGAATCATCACAAAGTCAGAGAGGTTCCCAACTGGAATCGTCCCAAGTCAGAGAGATACCCAACTAGAATAGTCTCAAAGTCAGAGAGGTTCCCAACTGGAATCGTCCCAAGTCAGAGAGATTCCCAACTGGAATCATCACAAAGTCAGAGAGGTTCCCAACTGGAATCGTCCCAAGTCAGAGAGATACCCAACTAGAATAGTCTCAAAGTCAGAGAGGTTCCCAACTGGAATCGTCCCAAGTCAGAGAGATTCCCAACTGGAATCGTCCCAAGTCAGAGAGATTCCCAACTGGAATCGTCACAAAGTCAGAGAGGTTCCCAACTGGAATCTGTGTGATTCACATTCGTGTGCTCTTTCGACTTATTCCAAATTCAAACACTGTCCCCTATAGGTTAACCAATCTCTCTCTCTCTCTCTCTCTCTCTCTCTCTCTCTCTCTCTCTCCAGCTTATTTGCATTCTCCCGTTAACCCCTTCATTAAACATTCAAAATGGATATTGCCAGATACTCTTGGTGAAAATGGGGTCTCAAACAGACAAACGGAATATCAAACCGTGAAAAGCTGTTTTTCCAGGAAATCTAAGTAACCGTTATATTGCCAGTTTTAATAAGCACACATATCGATATAAAGTTTAGATTTGTAGCAAAGAAATACAAAAACTGAAAATGATTGCCAGTTTTATTAAGCACACATATTGATATAAAGTTAAGATTTGAAGCAAAGAAATACAAAAACTGAAAATGACGGCCAGTTTTAATAAGTACACAAATCGATATAAAGTTTAGATTTGAAGCAAAGAAATACAAAAACTGAAAATGATTGCCAGTTTTAATAAGCACACATATCGATATAAAGTTTTGATTTGTACCAAAGAAATGCAAAAACTGAAAATGATTGCCAGTTTTAATAAGCACACATATCGATATAAAGTTTAGATTTGTAGCGAAGAAATACAACACTGAAAATGTTAGCTTGCTAAATTAACAGTATACTTGGAAGTAAAAGTGGTTCGTACCCAAGAACTTCTGGTATTGAAAGGTGATATTCGAAATGCGATATATTCACAGGAGCTTGTATTATTTAGACAATGTTACGTGATCAAGGGTTGCTTATACATAACGAAGAAAAAAAAAATCATTCATACAGAAACACTAACCAGAGAAAGTAAGTAAAAATTGCTTGATCACCCAGACATTAATTATAGAAGCAATTAATATTGATTTCTATGTTATCAAGTAAAAATAAAATTACTTATAAGCTAAAACTTTACCATCCACTCACCATCGCGAAATAAGCTATAGTCCATTTCTTTTAGCGATGCATATTTGCACCGGCTCGCAGCGATGCCCTTTTAGCTCGGAAAAGTTTCCTGATCGCTGATTGGTTGGACAAGATAATTCTAACGAATCAGCGATCAGGAAACTTTTCCGAGCTAAAAGGGCACCGCCGCGAGTCTGTGCAAATATGCATCGCTAAAAGAAATGGACTATAGTTGATCCCACGATAATTTACAATTATCGCCCTTAAAGAACTGCATGCAAGAGATAAACTTATTTGTTGTGCCCTGATTGGTAACGTCTCTGCTTCTCTACTTGGAGTTCGCCAGACGGAGATATGAGTCCCGCCCTAACTCGTTAGTTCCTTTAGTGTCTTCAACCTTACCATGCATCCCAGACCATCCAAGACTGGAAGATGCAAAATACACCGGAAGATGCATTAGCAACTCTCTGGTGGATATACGAGCTGCCTCACACTGAGGGACCTGGGGGAACCCAAACATAAAATAAGGCAATAAGGCAATCCTTGTGAGCTAAGAATGGGGGATTTGGGGAACCTATAGGTCTATCTGCTGAGTCATCAGCAGCCATTGCCTAGCCCTCCCTGGTCCTAGCTTGGGTGGAGAGGGGGCTTGGGCGCTGATCATATGATATATGCTCAGTCTCTAGGGCATTGTCCGGCTTGCTAGGGCAATGCCACTGCCCCTTGCCTCTGCCATTCATGAGCGGCCTTTTGATCCTTTAAAGTGCGAGTTAAAAGATATAAATTTCAGTTGAACCCAAAGTCAATACACGTAACAGAATCGATAGTTTGGAATCTCGTAAGAGGCGCATCAAGAACTTGCAACCACTTTAATTAATCTTATAACCAAAAGTTCTACCTTCAAAGAGAGGAAATTATGTTAATGTTATAATTTCAGTATATGATTTAGAGGGTAAAAATGTCAGAACTGCTTTGGCAACGCAACGCGTTGTTACTGTTCTTAAAGTATTTTATTTTAATTGTTCATTACTTCTCTTTTAGTTTATTTATTTCCTTGCTTCCTTTCCTCACACAGATATTTTTCCCTGTTGGAGTCCTTGGCATTATAGCAATAATAAAGTACAAAAATGCCTCTATGAATTTTGTCCAGTACGGAAATATGCGGTATGTACCCCACGCAAAAGCAATACCAAAATACCCCCCAAAAAAACTGACTGATTCAGTAATAACGATTTTACGATTACGTACCCGAGTCTTCACACACACACACACACACACACACACACAGACATACACCAAAAAAAAAAAAAAAAAAAAAAAAAAAATTTGGAGACACTTTGCGGATGAGAAAAGACTCCTTACCGTCAATATAAATTATTCTCTGAGCACCCACCGGCCACGCTTTCATAACTGCCGTAATATTTCATAAACACACAACGCCCCATTTACTTTTCCCGGTCTCACACTTTTTTTCCTAGAGCGATATGTTGCGAGTGACAGGATGATGCAATGATGCAAATGAGGCGAGAGAGAGAGAGAGAGAGAGAGAGAGAGAGAGAGAGAGAGACGTAAGTGGTCGGTAGTTGATAAAAAATAATGGGATGTCCCAGTCAATTTTATTAGGGTTGGATTGGATTTAAGAAATTGGGTCTTAAAGGTTTAAAGGTTACCCATGAATAGCACAGGCAAGGGAAAATGACAATGCCTTTGCAGGGCAATGCACTAGAGATTGACCACCCAAGCTACGACCAGGGAGGGCCAGGTAGTGGCAGCTGAGGACTCAGCAGGTAGAGACCTATAGGCTCCCTCAAACCATCCCATCCTTAGAGCACAGGGATGTTGAGGTTACAGACACTATAAAAAACTATCGAGCTTGAGCGGGACTCGAACTCCTGTCCAGCATTTCACCAAACAGGGAAGTTTCCAATAGGCTATTATTACTGTATTATTGTTATTATTATTATTATTATTATTATTACTTGCTGAGCTATAACCCTAGTTGGAAAAGCAGGATGCTATAAGCTCAGGGGTCCAAACAGGGAAAATAGCCCAGTGAGGAAACTAAACAAGGAAAAATAGAATATTTTAAAAACAGTAACAACATTAAAATAAATATTTCCTAGATGAACTTTAACAAAACAAGAGGAAGAGAAATTATATAGAATAGTGTACCTGAGTGTACCCTCAAGCAAGAGAACTCTAACCCAAGACAGTGAAAGACCACGGTACAGAGGCTATGGCACTACCCAAGACTAGAGAACAATGTTTTAATTTTGGAGTGTCCTAGAAGAGCTGCAACCTTTACAGCTCAGTACTGGGACCCA